>NC_087550.1:74730124-75041999 GCF_036250125.1 Pseudopipra pipra | reverse complement strand
TACACCAAGAAACACCACCCCCTTGGGGGGTTACCACTTTTCTAACTCTAGGAGAAAACACTTTTTTACCCCAGGACACTACATTTCTCAGAGGCAGAAATACTCTAGACTTTACCACCCTGATTTCAAGGTCCTAAGAGTGCTCAGCATTTATTATGTTTGTTGTTGCTGAGTTCTAGCAACACTTAAATGACACATACTTAACTATGTCCAAGCTGAGAAAATTTGTTTGCTAATAACAATGTGTGGCCATTCTTGCATTAACAAATGCAGATACAGGACTTAGTAGAAGTATGGAATCATTAAGGTTGGAAAAGACATGTGAGGTCATCAAGTCCAACCTTTGACCTGTCAATCTGCCCACTAAACCGTATCGCAAAGTGCCATGTCCACTCATTTTGTTAACACTTCTAAGAATGGTGACTCCACTACTTCCCTGGAGAAGCTGTTTCAGTGCTTAGACACTCTCTCAGTGAAGAAATTTTTTCCTAATATTCAACCTGAATCTATCCTGATGCAGCTTGCATTTTCCCCTTGTCATATCACTAGTTGCCCGGGAGAAGAGGTCACCTCCTCACATACAACAAGTATACATTAAATGCAGTCCTCCAGCTTGTGGTAAAGTACCATTACTAAAGCTTTTTTTACAGCATACTTTTGAAAATTCAGCACATATTGTATTCTGCAACAACAAAATGTAAACTTATACAATAAAATTGAAAAGCAAAGGTGTCGCTTTCACATGTCAAAATAAGGATTTTTATCGTTGTTGATCCAAAAGGGCTTCCAAAGTAAACAAAAAATCATTCACCAAAAAAAAAATCCAAACAGCTCATTATTATTCTCTATTGATCATTCTTCTATCTTAAATATTTGTGTCAGCGAAGTAAATAGATAAAATAAACTCTTCAAACTCAAACAAAAAACTCACAAGTTATAATTGTATATATACTTCCATAGCTTTGCAAGTATGAATACAGAATATAGCAGACATTTCAAATGACACTACATGGAGCTTAAAAGTATGACCAAAATTCCTTTTTTATAAACATCACTCGAAGTTTTCTTCTCATTTGTTTGCTTCTTTTTCTGCAAATTCATATCAGCATGTTTCTGTGATTTAAGAATGTTAATTGGTTAATAATAGTGTCATTTCTATGTTTGTATTAGTTTGTATTGGCTTTTCTTCCCATGGCATCATCCTCACAAAATCTTAAAATGTATCAGTTGATCCTCAGATAATGTAAGTGCTCCTTGAGACATGACTTCTATTTTCTCTGTACTACTTAAATTAGCTGAATCAATTTTCAGATGACACAGAAGAGAGTTATAAATTTAACCATTGTAACTTTCTACTAAGATGATGCTAAAAATGAATCTGAGACTGTGAGAGAAACATATCTTTAGTTGGTGCAAGATTTATCCTTGTCAAGGATTGACAAGAATGACTTTTGAAAACGTGTTTAAATTTAACTCTCTGATCTATTATAATGATGATCAAAAATAGAATTTATTTAATACTTTTATCCATATTTGTTAAACTATGAGTTTTGTTCATGGATTCTGCTCTCTAGTAATCTTTATGTCAGGGAACACAACTCAATAATTGTCTGGAATACTAAGGGTTAGATACCCACTAGCCAAGTGAATTATCCTGTGCAATAATAACTGCTGTTGTCTGAGTGAACAGGTGTAAAACATAAGAGAATAATAAATAGTTAAAATTTCTAATAATTCTCATTTGTAGGAAGCACACATCATCACCTTACATATATAAATGAACTGACTGAACAATCAGATGTTATAACAACAACTGTAACACCTTTACAGCCTTTACATTCTAGGAAAAGGAAAATTATCAGATAGATGAGTCAGTGAAACTTAATCAAGTTCCAGCTAAAGTTATGATATTCAGAATTAATAGAGACTTCTACAGTATTTTTAATAAGTGCTTTGTTCATCTGAAAATTCAGGTCTCTGAGGCACCAAGTTAGTTTGAAATGTCTTCTAGTCTTGCCTGCATCTTATAAAAAACATAGATTCTTAATTTTCAAACAATACAGAAGTGCTGGCTAAATCTACATCTGGTCTTTAATTTAGTAGCCAACTCACACATAAGGCCAAATTAATCCCATCAAGTGTCTACCTTTTTTACTTCTTGATGTAAAAGCAGATCAAGGCTGAAAATTATTGGGGAAGAGGGTATGCCCTGTGCACAAGAGGATATTATTCTCCTGTTTATGAGAATGGGTCTTGGTTTGGCAATATATCTGTCTATGTGTCTATATGGAATAGCAATAGGCCAGTGAAGAAGGTCGATGTCTTTCCTGGGAATGCCCCCTATCCTTCCTGCTGCAAAGCCAGGAGTGATCATACCCAGGCTGTCTGCATAGGTACAATGAACGTAAGGATTAGGGTCTTCATAATACTTTGAGCTTCTAGTCACTTAAGGCAAATAAGGAGGAAGCAACTGATAGCTCATTTGTCCAAAGGAAGCTGTGATTTTGAGAAGTAGAGATATTGGGTTTAAGAAGAGATGGTGTGTGCTTTTGCACTTGTTTTGTGTTTTAACATAAAATAGGTTTGGGGCTCATCCTTATCAACCTTGCTGGAATTATGCTGCCTTTACAATGATTAATAGTGAATTTGGTCAGATTGACAGAAGCATCTGCTATCACATTTTCCTGAACAATCAGGATTTTCACTGGGAATACCCAGAAATACAAATATAAAAATAATTTTTGGAAGGATATTATGAATATACTAGTGCCTATAGAATAAATTCTTAAGTCCCATTGGGCACTTAGTCACCATTGAAATCCACCTTAAAAATATTTTTGTAGTAAGTATTCTTCAAAAATCTAAAAACTTGGTAAAAGCTATTTAGTATAGCTCTTTATAAGCTCTTGTAAAACATTCTAAGACCTTATGGGGCTTTTTTTGTTTCTTTGATTTTGTTTTTTATTTTTAATAAATATTTATTCACATAAGTAGGTATTAGGAACTTAACCATTTACGTACTGTTAAATTAACATTATCTCAGCAAATTTCAGTTGGTAGAATCTGATTTTTGACAACTTTCCCCAGGATTGTTTCTGATCCTGTTGCTATGGAAACATTTTTGGACTGCCAAACATGCTATAAGGAACATATAAAGTATCACTTTTTCAGATGAAATATCAAGATTATATTATGCAGTATGGTATATTGTTCCAGATCAATGTCAGAGATCAACATGTTGGTGAGAAAAGATAACTGGGTCTTCAAATGCATCCTTTCCACAAACACTCATACACATACTCTCACTGTCCACCATCTCTGATGGGCTATGTGGTTTGTCCTAAAATGGGAACACCGGGTGGGTCTTACAGGAGGAACTGTCTGGATCCTGCCATAATTAATGTATTCCAGAGATGTGGAGAGCTGAAATGTTTGTGATTGACTTTGGTGCACTTCAGCCTTCAAAAGGGTATAAAATGCTACTAGAGATTGGGTCAACTGGGCAAACTGGTCTACTGAGGCTGAAGGCAGCTTCTGGGTGGATCCCCACTTGCAGAGAGATGCCTGCAGGGTATGTCCAGCTCAAAGAGAGGGAACACTTACTTTTGGATGGGTAAATAAAAGCAGTAAGATCTGGTCAAATACAGAGATAAAATCCTAAAATAGCTACACAGGTGTTTTACTGCTTC
This sequence comes from Pseudopipra pipra, assembly GCF_036250125.1. Lineage (NCBI taxonomy): Eukaryota > Metazoa > Chordata > Aves > Passeriformes > Pipridae > Pseudopipra > Pseudopipra pipra. Next base: position 75,038,310 of record NC_087550.1, on the reverse strand, counting down.
GTAATTGTAAATTCTGCAAGGCCAAAGATAGTAAATTTGTTTCTGGCTGAACTTGCATGTATTATAACTCATCAGACATAAGGGTCACTGACCAAATCTGAGACTAAGTTGACCCAGCTGCATCTAGGATTCTCTGAGAAGTCTAGAAAGCAATGGGTCTTGCTGAAGCTCGTGTCTTAACAGGAGGGACCAAGATCTGATGATACTATAATCAGTTGCAATAGAAGATATAATTGTTATTTAGATACTGCACTGGCAATATTTAGATACTCTATCAGCAATACATGTAATAATAATCATCCACATAATCACTGTGTCCTACTTCTTGCTCCTGGCCAATAACCTTCCCTCTCTACATAATCTATGTTGGTAGATTTCTAAAAATATTAATCCAAAAATATTTTCTCTTTATAAAAGCTCAGAAATGAGCTGCCTTTATTTTTTTTTTTAACTGAGAAGAAGCAGAAAAGCTTGGATACACCTGTTTACAATGAACATGGTGCACTGTGGGGATGAGTAAGAAATATAAGAATTTCGTGGCGTAAGAAAAATTTTGCTCTAAATTACGACAGGTGTCCTACTTTCTGCACCAGACTACATCATTAACAGTGTCTACAGACATTAGGGTCCTGAATGGAGTTGTGTTGTGGATGCAAGATTTTAAAAAAAGCTATTCCAAAATACTTACTGACAAATATCTTTCCTGATAACCTCATCTAATAAACTGATTACATCAGTTATGTAACACCTAACTGCATAAGTTACCTATGCAAAAGATTTTACACTAGGATTTGAGAAGTTTGATTTGAAGATTTTGTATATATTAATTTGGAAAAAAAGTGTTGGGATTTGAGAGTACCACCATCTTAGATTCCTCTTGTTTGAATATTGTAAACTTTGAAATAAGATTACAGTAAGAACCTGATGATTATTTCATGTTGTAGTCCAAATGAATTTTCTGTATTAAAAAAAAAATAAATCTATAATAAATTTGACTCTTACCTCTGGTTTACTATTTGTGTTTTAATGTCTGTTTTATTTTCCTTCCACTGCCATTATTTTCTTTTTTCAGATAAAACAGTCTTAGGTATAGAGTTTAAGTGGGCAGTTAACATGATCCAAGGACCCTCTTTCTAAGCTTTCTTTATTTTTTTAATCCTCAGGGTTTCTGCACCTAATTTAAATAATGCTGACTAGAATGTGCCACTGTTGTCTACATAAGTGGAGTTCCTTTCCAACATTAGGAACCAAAATGGGTAATGAAACAACTTTGGGTGTATTGATACAGCAAATATATCTAGAGGCAACCCATGCCCTTGAACCCCTCAACTCACATGGCTGAGTGATAAACCAAATATGCAGTGTTACAACCAGATTTTAATGTGTTTAGGGTAGTGTTATGAGCTAGCAACACCATAACTGGAAGCAAATCCTGGCAGACAAGCAGTTTGGCTGAAGTGAATGAATACAGACGTACTCTTGCTGGAACTCTGCAAATGAGGCTGCATGTGTGCGTGCTTTGTTGCTGCTTTTTGCTTCTAATCCATTTTGCCTATGGCAACAGCAAGACTGATGCTCATATTATAAATAAAAGTAGATGAGATAAAAATACCATGGAGTGAGAAATCCCAGCTTCACTAAAGCTGAAGAAATAGCCTTATGCTAATATTAGTATCATGTAAAAGAAAATCCAAAAGCATTATATCACTATGTCACAATCCAGTAAATTAAGCCACATCCAAATAAGGGAATGGACCACTGTGCCACTCTGTCTCTTCAGAAAAGCTCTTACGACCACTAAGATCTCTTGTAGGACTAATACAGGCTAAATAATATGGCTCAGATCATCCAGACGTAGTCTCTACGCATTGTGAAAGAACCATGTGCCCATATAATTCCAGCCAAAACAATTTCCTTCTTAACCAGTTTTTAAGGGTAGGGAATGTAATTATAAATCAGAGATGTGGCAAGAATTCAAAGCGGTGGCTGGAACAGGCAGGCATGGTGTGGGGCATCCCTTTGTGCTGATCTTTTTCTCTGAGTCCCCAAGACAATGCCATAAAACATTCTGGCATCTGGTTTATTGGCTTTAGCTGCTATGTTCAGTTGCAAACAACTCCACAATAAATACATAGAGCTGTATGTGCATCATCATAGATCAGTCTGAGCAAATGAGATATTACATTTGTTTACAGGGAAAGAAAATCCATTAGAATGAAAAAAAGTTTGCTAGCCTGAAACATCGTAATTAATGTGAAAAGGAGCAAGAAAACACCTTCGTCCTGTTTCTTTTATTATGGATTAATAACACAGCACAAGTCTTCATTTCTTCTGCTGTTGCAATAACTTTAATGAAACACAAGAGCAAAGAAATATCTGCTAATAAAGTGTGGTTTTGATACAGAGGCACATGTTGTTTCTATGCTGTCCATACATTTCTCCATCTCCTTTCTGCATATCCTGAGATATTTTTATTTTAAAGATACTGCTTATCTTCATATATAGAGAAAGACAGAGAAAGACTATTTATTATGTAATTATCTAATTTTAATTACATTTTTAAAATTCAAAAAAATTAGGTTTTAATTTGTTGATTTATGATTTCTCTTTAAAAAATTCATACACTGTGAGAAAAATATTTCAGCGTGCCCAGATTTTTTTTCTGGCTTCCATCTGATAAATTCAAAGAAATCATCATCTAAAATCTTAGTTATTGACTTTGCTATCTGGTCTGTATTTTCTTAAGACTTGAAGAACTAACAGATGGAACTAGGCAAATGACAAAATTGTTTCATGCCTGGAGTTAAATATTCCTGCAGTTTTTCATGCAAAAAACATTGACTGCCTCAGTGGGATATTGTGGCTGTGTTTATGAAAATGAAAACAGGAACTATAGAGTCCTGCACAGGATAAAGTGCTTTAATATTGCTTAAGGTATTTGTAGTTTTAGTCTACCTTCTTTCTTGCAGCAACCTGAAGCTTTGGTGGCAGTGTTTAGGCAATGTATTATTTTCACTGTACTGCATTGGTGCCAGTGTTATTCTGTTTTCGTTAAGAGGGTGGTTTTTGGTTGAAGTTTTTATTTGGTTTTAGTTTTATTGGTTGGTTTGTTTTTGGGGTTTTTTTTGACATGCAAATCTTTCTGTTTCCCTTCTGTTTCTTAACCCTCATGCTTTTTAGCTTTAGTTTGTAATCCTGCACTAAAATCCCATCCTGTTCATCTCATAGCTTCTACATTGTTGACTCAGCTTCATCTCAATCTCTGGAGAGGTCATGGAGTGCCTCATTCTGAAGGCCATCTCTATCCACATGGATGACAAGAAGGTGATGAGTAGTAGTCAGCATGGATTCACTGAATGTAGGTCGTGTTTGACTGACTTGATTTCCTTCTAAGATGAAACAACTACCTGAGTGGATGAGAAGATGGCAGTGGATATTGTCTACCTCAATTTCAGCAAGGCTTTTGACACTGTCTCTTGCAATGTCCTTGTAGGCAAACTCAGGAAGTGTGGATTGGATGAGTGGACACTGAGGTGTATTGATACTTGGCCAAACAGCAGATCGCAAAGGATTGCAATGGTCTAATTGTACAGGAACCTGTCACTAGTGGTTCCATACTGGGTCTAGTATTCTTTAACTTATCCATCAATGATTTGGATGAAGGGGTAGATGCCTCCTCAGCAAGTTCACTGACAACATAAAGCTGGGAAGAGTGGGAAATGCTCCAGAGGACTGTGCAGCCCTTCAGAAGGACCTTGACAAGTTGGAGGGATGGGCAGAGAAGAACAGTCTGAAATTCAACAAGGGCAAATACAGGGTCCTGCACCTAGGGAGGAATAACCCTGTGCATGAATAGAGGCTGGGGGCCAATTTTCTGTAAAGCAGCTCTGCAGAGAAGGACCTGATGGTTCTGGTGGATTATGAGCCAGCAGTGTGCCCCTGAGGCTGAGAAGGCCAGTGGTATCCTGGGGTGCATTAGGAAGATCATTGTGATAGCAAGTCGAGGAAGATGATCCTGCCCCTCTACTCAGTGAGGCCACATCTGGAGTGTTGTGTCCAGTTCTGGGCTCCTCAGCACAAGAGAGACATGGAGCAGGTCAATCAGAGGGCAGCAAAGATGATCAAGGGTCTGGAGCATCTCTGTTATGAGGAAAGGCTGAGGGACCCGGGCCTGTTCAGCCTTGAGAAGAGATGATTGTGAGAGAACCTAATTAATGTGCACAAGTATTTGAAGGGAAGGTGTCAAGGGGAAGGATCAGGCTCTTCTGAGTGATGCCAAGCAATAGGATGAAAAGAAATGGGCAGAACTGAAGTTCCACCTGAATATGAGGAAGAACTTCTCTGTCAGGCAAGTGAGTGCATACTGGAACAGATTGCCCAGAGAGACAGTTGATTCTCCCTCACTGGAGTTACTCAAGAACCTTCTGGATGAAATCTTGTGCAATGTGCTCTAGGATGACTCTGCTTGAGCTGGGAGGTTGGATTAGATGACCCACTGTCATCCTTTCCAAATTGACCAATTCTGTTACTCTGTGATTCTATGATTCTGTGATTCTGTGACTTCATGCTGCAAGATAGATGATTAGTGCTGTGTCATGGTTTAACCCCAGCAAGCAACCAAGTCCCACTCAGCTGCTTGGTCACTCCCCCACTAGTGGTATCAGGGAGAGAACTGGAAGGGTAAAAGCTAGAGAACTTGTGGGTGAAGATAAAGACAATTTAGTAGGGAAAGCAAAAGCCCTGCACACAAGCAAAGCAAAACAAGGAATTACTTCACTGTTTCCCATGGGCAGGAAGGTGTGCAGCCATCTCCAGGAGAGCAGAGCTTCATGACACAGAGCAATTACTTGGGAAGACAAATGCTATAACTCCAAATGTGCCCCCCGCCTTCTTCCTTCTTCCCCCAATTTTTTATACTGGGAATGATGTCATGTGGTATGGAATATCTATTTGGTCAGTTTGGGTCACCTCTCCAGGCTGTTTCTCCTTCCAATCTCCCATGCATCCTTGTGGAGGTCAATAAACTAACAGGATCCCAGTTTGTGGGCAAGAAACTGGAATTGTTTATTCGTACAACTGGTATTTTATGGGTCTGAGCTGCTACATATTCAACAGGGGGTTGTAACTATTACAATTATTACAATTAGGGGGTTTCAGTCATAAGGGGAAACCTAAGTTTACAAATTTTAGGGTCTTAACACACTATAGGGGAAAACTCACTTTATTTTGGGGGAATTACAGGGAGGAAAAAGGTATTCAGGTTTACAAAATGCACGGGATCCAGGGAACACAAAGGGAGAGATAAAGTACAGTAGGTCTTCTGCACAGGTTTGATCAAGGTGTGGACTCTCTGGCTTGGGCAGGGCACTCCACATCCATGATATCTCATTTACTTCTTAAACTGAAGGTCTTTCCCCAGCTCTCATAGCCCATGGCCTTTTGCTGAGACCACTGAAACTGCAGATATATGAATTTGGGATCCAACACACCCTGAAATTCCTTGCCCGAGTGACAGTGGGAAAAGCAGAAAAGGCTTTGGCTCTGTATAAGAACCTCTCAGCAATAACAAAAACATCTATATATTATCAATCCTGTGTTTAGCACAAATCCAAAACATAGACACATAATAACCACTGTGAAGAAAATTAACTCTCACACAGCCAAAACCAGCACAGTGGGTAACTGTCATTTTTATACCCAACAAATACCACACAAATAACAACCATTCACAGCACTTAGCAGCCAGTATGCAATGCTTGCACCTAGACAAGCCTATTCAATCAGTGCCAGTAGTGTCATCAAAGAAAGACCACAGGCAGGAATTTTTGAGTGGCTCTCAAAGAGCCATATAATTCTTCTGAGGAAAAAGAGTGCCATTGTCAATGTTGATATGATCATAAGATCCCCTGCTGCACTGGAGAAGGCACCCAGGAGCACCTGACACCCTCTCTTCCTGCCTCTCTCTAGAGAGACTTTTCCTTTTTCCTCTCATCTTTTCCTCTCATTCACTCTGTGTCTCATCATCCTTGCTTCTTTCCCTAGGGTAACCTTGAAGGCCATACATGCCATCAGCTTCAGATTTGAAGGATAAAGCTTTGGCATGTCTGCCCATTTCAACTCTTCTTTTGAGCAACATTATAATTACTTCCACATGAGCTACATATCCCAGAAGGTTTTATTACAATTGATCTATTCACTAAGCTAAGCTGACCAAGAGATGGAAAAATAATTTGGTGCAGAGTTTTCCAATTAAATAAGTGTGTTTATTATTATTATGAAAATCATTTGTTTGTATCACTATCCAGTTAGTGAACAAGCACTCAGCATATCGGAACAGACAATAAAGATACATGACAGTAATATATGAGCCGATGTCTGAGCTTTCTGATATGATCATGCAACAATAAATGGTACTCATTTAAACCATTGATAACTCCTCTATAAAATAGTTACTGCCAATTTTATTAATTGTTCTGTGTTTGGAAATGCAGTAACTACAATCTCAACTGGAGAATTTTACTTGGATTCCAAAGAGAACTACAAAAGCTACTGCTGAACTCTCAGTGATACTTGACTCAGAGAGGCCATGCAATCCAAAACATTTCTGAATAGAATATACAGATATTTTTATATTTTTTGGCAGAGGAAGACCTGGTTTTGTTTTTTTTCCCCTTTTTGAATAAAGGCTTTGAAATCTGCCATTTGTGTTCTGACTTTTAGTCAACAATTACAGCAATGTGTTGATTTTCATTATTAAATGGGGTTAGAAAGATCAGAAACTGTCTTTTATTTTCTTTATTTTGAAATTATGCTCATGCCAAGGCTCATCTCACATCATAGTTCTCTGGAAAACCAAAACATATTTAAAGTAAATAGGATATGGCTTCTTTGAGCTGGGGTTATATTTATAAATTTTAGTTCCCATATTCAGTCTTCTATTATTCAAAAAAATTCCAGAAACCAAAAATGAACCACCCTTTCCCAATAAAAACAAACAAACAAAAAACCCCAAACAAACAAACAAACAAAAAAAAGCAGAAGAAAAACTAGCCAAAAGCCCAAACCAAACAGGAAAAATACAAATATTCAGATTTATTATTGAAAACAGCCACTGAGGTTTGTAGTATGTGAATTTGAAAATGAAACTTTTAAAAGTGCATGATGGGGATTGACATTGGATTGAGATTCCTAAGATGGGTCCCATATTTACACCTAAAGTTTAGTGTTTAATTCATATATACTGTGTGGATCACCATAGATGTTTAGGTAGTGCAGTGAGGTTATGTAGGGTCTCTCCACCATTAATGGAGGAATTTTGTGCATTTCAGTGCTAAATTCTTTCCTGTTCATTTTACTTTGACAAAATTTCTAATCTTGAAGAAGGATCTACTCTCCAACTCATTGTAAATATTTTCCTCCTGTATAAATCAGAGACATTTTTTATATTTCAGATCTTGTAAAAGCATTTTAGTAACAAACTAAACACTAAAAAGCAAAGGCAGAGGGGAAGAGGGGAGAGGTAGTGATGTCATTACATCACATTTTATTGCACTGTATTTCACCTGTACCAAGGCATATACTCAGTAGAGGGGTTAATTTATGATTTTAAAATTACCATTGCAATTTTAACTGGCAAGTTTATCAAAAGTATTTTTTTGCTGTAGTAAATAGGTCCTATGGATAAAATACTGATTTTTTTTCAGTGGCCATTTATTTTTAAAATGTTCATTATTTCAATATTAAAATGAAGTGTATGTCATGCAAAATATAAATCTTGGATATGTTTGCTTGATGACTTAAAAAAACTTAGTATCTCATATTTGTTTATGTAAAGATACTCTAGACAAAATTCCCGATTTCTTTACTCTGAAAGGGACATTTATTTGTGTTTTGCAAGATGTTAGGTTAGGTATTTTATCCATACTTCCTTCTGTTATTCACCTAAGAATCCTGTAAGAGGCTCTATTACAAATCTTACAATGTTTTTCAGCCTAGTAAAAAGATGTCTTTATGTTTGGATTTTTTAAAAATATTATATATATATATGTAAGCATATATGCATATGTATCTATCAGGCATTTTTATGAGAAGTCCTTTATGGAATCAGAATAGGAAAGTGACCAGCTTTTGTTTCACCTGCAGAACTGAAATCCTGTGGAGTTGAAACAGGTGTCAGAGAAATGACTGTGTTCCATCTCATAGATCATAATTGTATAATTAAAACATTAATGCTCGAGACTGTTAGATTTTATAGTGCACTTCTGCACTTTATTTTCTTCATTGGTGTTCAGATATCACACAATAAGTACTTGGTCTGCAAAGGAATAAGGTCCTTAAATCCTGATTAATTGTCCCTGTAGGCAGTTGCATATGAAATGAACACAAGATGTTAAATGACAAACACCTTTCCTTACTTAGCTGTGGTATATTCAGAGAGCTTTCATTTTTACCATTATGCCTAGACAGCCACAGACTATATAAACTCTGTTGGGGATCCTGATTGAAGATAAGTGCATTCTTACAGTCGCATAATTGAGTCTAGAAGAGAGAATGGTTTATGATTTACACTGGAATCTATTGTATGTGACTCCCACTCAAATGCTAGTTTTGACTCTCATTCTTGGGCACTTAATTCTCTGCCAGCATGAGTGCAAGAGTAGCCTAGGTAAGTAATTTGGGGCTGTGATTTCTTGTAAATAGCAGGACATCTAAAAATCAGGTGTTGCTGTGTACTGTGAACTTTTAACTCAGCATCCACAAAGCTTCCTGTGGGTTTTTTTTGTGAATGTACATCTCAGTTGTTCATAGTTTGCAAACAACATATTCAGATCTCAGATACTTGAAATCTTGTAAGTATTGCAGGGCATCTTTTTATTTCCTCTTTTTCTTTTCTTTTTTTCTTTTTTCTCCTTTTTTTTTTTTTTTTTTTTTTTTTTGTTGCAACAAGAGGTTTGCTGTCATGAGTGCAATAGGTAATTTGAGGTAACTAATTTTTCTTGTTTATGGCTCCTGCTTTCCACCTCTAAAAATCCTGAAATTGTATATGGTCTATTCTGCTAAGGGTTCTGTTGCAAATGAAAGCTCCAAGTGGAAAGGGGTTATTATTCCTATTGTAATATATGTATAAGTCATATAGTTCCTATCTGTGCAAATCTTCATTCAGATTCTGTGCAACGGTGTGTCTGTGTTGCATGATTTGGTTGTACTTGAGCTGACTCAGTGCTAGCAAATAAAAAAGAACCTGAAGCCAAATGACATGCATTAACTCACATCCACATGTGCTCCTTATAGATTTGTCTCAGAAACAGCCAGTTGTAGGTAGTGACCTAACAATTAATAAGGGCACAAAATAAGAAGACATTGAGTTCCTAGTTCTTTTCCATTTATCAGTGTGCATACATATGACATTTCTGAAGTAGCTCCTTAGGTGGTATGTCTGAATACTCTGGAAACAACTATTTTGAATTTAACTCCAACTTTGATCTTGATGATTAAAACATTTCCTAGGTAAGAAAAGGAAGTTTGAATCTTCTAAAGAAGTGTGAAAAATTGAATCTGAGTGTCTCATAAATACTCCATTAACACAATGCTTTTTAAAGAAATCTAGATGTTCAATCAAGAATGCTTTCTGGTCTGTGGAGATTTTCCAACATATAACCCTATATTAATGGCTTAAATCAAAACCTGCTAAATGGTCTGAGTGATAGTGTCTTAATTTCTGCACGACTGCTGTTTGTTTTAGTTCCCTTCTCAAGGTCCTCAGTATATATTTATATCACACCATGCTCTCCACATGGATGTATGTTGGTGCAAACTACCAGTAGCTTAAAGACGATACAGATACCACAGATTCTAAATTATTCTAAGATTCTGTAAGTGCAGAATTGTCTCAGTTTGAGACAATTTGGAGGGGCAGAGACCTTGGACGAGAGTCTCCTTCCTCTGATTCAATACCCCTGGTTCTCTCCAATACAGAGCGAGAGAGATCAAATGTGCCCAGATTTAAGTGGAAAAACCCCCTCTTTATCAAGAAGAATGCTAAACAATGCTGATAAAACTGGGTTAAGCTAACCTGAAAAATTCCCAAGCTCACGCCCACTGGACCAAAATGAGATGGTATATGGCCCCCCCCCCCCCCCCCCCCCGGCAGGAATAGTTTGGAGGGTCAGTGTTGGAGTGAGGCTGCAGTGCTGGCACAGGCAGTTGGAGTAGGGCTATGACTGGAAGGACCCACAAGACACCCGCTCGATCCAGCCTTGAGGTCTGGTTGCTGCAGCTCCCATGGTGGTTGAGGTCCTGATCTGCCAAGTTGGTGGTAGATCTGATATGATCATACAACAATAAAGTTGTATGATAGAAGTTGTGTGGTAGAAGTTGCATGGTAGAAGTCCCATGGAGACCCTTGATCTCCTGAGCGAAATCCGAGTGTGGTCTTTTATTGAGCCAGTACAAAGCTGGTAGCCTGAGGTGGCAGATGTGCATGCCCTCTGAGTCAGCAGTTTTTCAGTCTTTTCAGACTGGTGGATGCATTCTTCCTCTAGGATAAAAGAGTACCACCCTTGTCTTCAGTCCCTCCCCACAGCCAAAATTAGTAGGCATATTTGGAGAAAAGAAAAAGTGGGTACCAGAGTCTTTGTGTAACCCAGGACAAAAATACAAAAGTCTGGAGAAAGCATAAGAGCAACAAGACATTTTATACCTTAAGAAAAAAAAAAGAAAGACATGAAGCAATCTTCTGATAGTGTTCACATTAGAGTGACAACACTTTGAGAACCTACTACTAAAAAAATTTACTCAGAAAGATTTGTGTTAAAGAATTAAATCAACATTGCAAAAGTTCAATCATTATTAGACAGCAAAAGAAATGCTGGGAATACTTGAAGGGATTGACTAGTCCCTTTTCCAACACTATGCAAAATACAAATGTCTTCCTACATCATAGTAAAATTGTAATTTATCATGGGTGTTGTAAATTGTACTTAATCCATTTTTCACTCTGGGATTTACATACATTTGAATACTTTAGACTTGGTTCTAATTTACTCAAATAAAGATGTTATATTTCAAAGTGAGCACATGGATTTGTGTTAATCATGAAGACTTCGTAATTAGACCAGGAATATTTTTTATAGAATTATTTTGATATTTTATCGGAAATAATTAAATACATCTAAATGATTTTATTATCTCATCACAGGGGTTTTTTTGGGCTGCTTTATACAATTTGAAACCATTTGCTGAGAGACAACAAATGTCAAGCAATGGGTCAAATATATACACTTTTCCAAATATAATTTCCCTTTTTCCTTAATCAATGCAGAAATTGCTGGAGCAATTTTCAGATACATACAATGTTGCACGTTTAAGAATTTTTAATGGTAAGAAAAATGAGACTTTCATATAAAAATATGTTCCCAAAATCATTATGCTACAACAGAAAATGGAAGCAAAGAAACAGAATCAGGGTTTCAGCTTCAGACACTTATGAGTAACACCTAGAAGTTTTGATTTACAAAATTCCCAGTGGATATTCAGAAAGATTGAACAGATCATATGTGAGAAAATGTCATAATTCTCAAATAAAGAAGATGCTGGTAAGGTTTGATTTAGACTTATCATGCCTAATTTGAGGTTCCATATTGTACTATGATGGGAGATTTATCAAACCTGCCTCGACTTTTTTCTGAAAAATATTTCATGGTGCACTAATAAATAAAAGTGTATAGGTACATAAATATATTTCTCTCTCATAGGAAAGGTTTTTAATTCTAACATAATTTTGGGCAAGTGTTCTAACTAACGAGTTGTTACAGGCTATAATTTAGGTGCAGAAAGAAAAATAAATAAAGTGACCTGCTGGAAATGAGGTTTGTATTTAATGACAAAAGAAGTTTAATTTGCTTATGTTTTAATGTGTAATAATAATAAGACATATTACTAAATAGATTGAAGGGTTTAGGACTTAATTGGCATCAAGATAGTTCTATCTTCTGCTAAGCCCTTTTTTTTCAGGTCTCTGAATCTCCTGAAAAGGTTAATGGAGAGCGTCTGTATCAATTGGGATGTGTGGATTGCACCACCCAGCAGGGGCTGGTTTCATGTCTCTGCTACCCAAATTTCACCATCTTTCATTATGATCCATTTTCAGATTAGCTCATCATCAGATCCAGTAGCTTCACAAAAAGGTTATAAATGAAAATGTGATTAGGAGAGACAAGACCATACATTTAAATAAAACTTCTTCAATATGATTTTTTCCAATTCACAACTTACCATTGTAGTTCAGAAACACTTTAAAAAGTTCTTTTAATGTCAAATATGAAGGGCAATAGTAGCTAGGAACTCAGATAGATAAAAGTACTGTGTGGTAGTCAAGTCCCAGTGCAAAAGGAAGGCTTTTATAAACCTCTATCTTTAATAGACTAATGTCTTTATTGAAGATCAGTCCCTGGTTCTATTTGGTTTTGTTTTCTTCCTGTGGTATATAGATTTGCAATTTTATTTTCAGTCTCATTTGGTTTATCTTTGCCTCCAGGACTGCAGTGTTGAGGAAAAGAAACAACAGAATATTTATCTCAAAATGACCCAGGAATAGATGACTTATTAACTGGAACTTCTGATAAATAGTTTCTGATTTTTATCTTGTTCTCCTCACACTCAGCTATACAGTAGATTTTTAAATGAAACCCAAAATATAAAAAATGGATTGGTTTATAAGGGTCCCCATAGATATTAACAGGTATAAATTTGAATTGTAAGTTTTATGTTACGTGTTACTGATTTGAAGCAAGCATTTGAAATTACTTGTGAACAGACAAGAAATTCATGCACCAGGTTGCATCCAGTTACAGAAATCAGAAAAACTTTTCATTTAGTACTGTCAATATTTTCATTGTGAAATATTCATTTTTTTGAACTGTATTATATTTTCATCATTAAAAATAACCTTTATGATGATTAACCACAGAAAAACGTATTTTTTATTTTTTAATTTAAAAAATTACGTAAAGAACTTATCGTGTAATTGAAAATTGACTAGTAAAGGGATATGAGAAAACATGAGATTATTTTTTTTTAGCTTCAGTAACTGCTTAAACTTAGTGTTTGTTTGGATTTTTTTCTTTTTTTTTCTTTTCTTTTGTACTGTACGATCCTAGAGTAGCCTTCTTCCCAGCTTACTAAGCTGTGCTATGAAATCATCCAGTGTAGAAGATAAGCAAGTAGGTAAATTCTTATTGCTTTTATTCACAGGTTCCTCACTGAGTGGTTGTATCGCCATCAACTTTTTATAGTGTCTGTTTCAACAAAAGAAAACAAAGGCAAAACCCAGGATCAGGCAACCCAGCATTCAGCTGTGATTCACTTTAAGGAACAAAGCCTGAAATCATTGCACATGCCAAGAAAAGAGGCAAAATTCATAGAATAAGGGAATAAATGTGAGTTCATGGATTTTAAACAGAAAAGGACAGCAATGTTTGATTGACTTTTTAAAAAAACTATTTGCGAGGAACAAGCAGGAAAGTGTAATGGCTAGAAATCCGAGGAGCATATATTGGAACATATGACTATAATAACAATTGCATTATATGTTTGGATGTAAATCCTCAGAATTGTTTTACATGAACACAGTAACACAGAAAATCTCATTGCAGAAAACCTCATATATTTCAAGCATCATTTTTTACTGAGATTAGAAGAATGCAAATGTGTTTTAATGAAAAACTTCTTGTACATTAAATCTTAGTAACACTTCTCTGAAGTCTGCTTCTAACTCAAAGCTGCTGAATTCTCTCCCTCATAAACTACTGATTTACAAATTGTAGTAAATAATTTTTCATACTGGCTTTAAGATATTATTAGTGGCAATTAATTTTCAGCTTTTCTAGTATTAAAGACAACTCAACCACACATATTTCTACTTTTTTTTCCTGTTTTTGAAATAATGACACACATACGTTTGGAATCTATTCTAGTTTCTTTGTAAAATCTTTAAAGCTGTTTATGTCCTATAGTATACTAGCACAATTTAAAATCATAGTTAAAGTAATCCTATAAGCTAATATATTTCATCAGTTCCATTGTTTTGTCTTCTAAAAAAAAAAAAACAAAACCAAAAAACCATTATGGTTGAAATCTGATGCTTCAGGTTTTTTTTTCTGTCATAGGAAGAATCATTCCAGTCTAAGACAGGTGTTTATGTTGAATTACATTTCAAAGGTGCTCCACTTAACTCTGTTGATCTTATAAAGGAAACTTCACTGCCTTTGACTAGACAATTAACTTCAGATAACTTTTGTTGGCTCAAATAAATTTTACAGTGTTAAGTAAACTGGTAAATGATAACTGTTTCAGCGGGTTTCGCATGATAGCAAGTGTTTTCACTCCACTTTCCTGTCCTTCTTTCATAATACATCTCAAAAATATGAGAACACCTGAGATATATTAACTTCACTCTGTGTAGATGTGGATCTGGAAGATTAATCCATTTGACCCATTTTGTGTCTTTAACCTAATTAAAAAAAACTGAACAGGATAAGTACAGATCTTCAGGGCCAGTAGACATTTGTGTCCCCTATTAATATAATCTGAATATATATGAATATGAATATCATCTGTAACTGTTGTTACTCCAATTCCCTGGATCATTACGATAGTGAAGAGTTAAATCAGGTTAAATTTCCCTCTAGCTTGCTTTTTGCTGGAGACATCTAAGCTCAGTGTGCTTTGACCTTCCATGACTAGACATGAATCAGAATAAATTAGTGTTATTTTAAGATTTTCTTCATTGAACAAGGAATTTAAAAACAAATTGCAACTGCACTGAACCAATCGCATTTGGAATTTAAGATATTTTAATATTATCTTTAACAATTCATTAGGAAAATGTGTGAAAATACAACTTTAATTTGGATATTTTTGAGATACTCTAGGCCTAATCATGCTACTGTTGAAGAAAAAGCTAAAACTCCCACTGACTTCAGTAGGCTCAGGATTATATACACAGCAGGGGACAAGACTCAGTAATCCATGAAGTCCTTTTCAACCCTATGTTACTACAATAGGAGCAGAAGTCTGCAGGAAGCATGATAATGTTAGGGTTGTAAGGCTTGAAAAGTTTGAAAGCTAGGACTTCCACATGAAAGGTATTCTTTTTGATAAGTACTGCTAACATAAATGAACGTGTGATTTTGAAATTAAGTTTCTATTTACTATAAACATTAATAGCTACAAGATACAATATATCTGACACAGATTTGCATTTTATAATTATTTTGGCTTAAGACTGTGATGGTTATTTGAAGTGTTTTCATACCGTGAAAAGGGGTAGGATTTTAATTAGTTTTATTTCCAGCATTCAGCTGATGTGTATGGCTGACAAAGCCAAGTGTGAGACATGGAAATCATTGTAAAGTCCTTACTGCAGTATCAGTACATTTATTCAGGGTAGAACAACTGGAAATCAGCTTGAATACCCTGTCAGTGAAACTAACTCAACCATCCTCTTTTGCGTTTCATATTCTTTTCCTCACTAACAACAGCAGCAGCTGCACGAGTCTAAATTCCTAGAACTATTTTTTTTTTCAAGTCGTCCTCTTTAACAATCAAATTCTCTAATTCTAGAAAGAGATAACTGAAACAGTTTTTCAGATTTGGCATCCTCACAGTTTATGCTGCTTTGTGATTGCCTATATGCCACCAGACTGGCAGCAAAAATTAGCAATTAGAAGACAGGTTCAGATCTCTGAGCTAAGTGCAATGAGAGCATTGCAGTTACCGGGTAATTCAGAACTCTGAAAATGGGCATTTAGGTATCCTACACCATTTAAAGAGTGATTAAGAATACCTGACTCAGAGATCCTTTTCCTCTTTATAACGAGCCAATATACCTCACATAGTCATTCAGCTTTCTCCATGCAAAAAGATGAATTATTATAGCTAGTAAATAGAAAACAGTGGTAACAGGACTATAGCTAGATTCCCTCAGATATCTCTGATAATAAGCATATGGCTCAGTTCTAGTGTGCCCTCCCCATCCCTTTCCACCTGTGTTAGTCATCTACATCCACCTGGGGTTCAGAAGACCTTGCCTTTGTTGGAGAACAGATGTTGAATGAAAACAGAGTGCACCTTCTATATAGCAGCCAGTTTATTAGATTATTTACATATAACATCACAGAAACACAGATTTATCAAGGTTAGAAGAGACATTCAAGATCATCTAGTCCAATCATCAGCCTTGCACCACTATAATCACCCCTAAACCATACTCTCAAATGTCACATCCAGACACTTCTTGAACACTTCCAGAGACGGTGACTCTGACACTTCCCTGGGCAACTTATTCCAATGCCTCAAGACTCTTACAGTGAAACATTTTCCCTAATATCCACTCTCAACCTCACCCGGCACAACTTAAGGCCATCGTGTCTCACCCTTTCCCTCAAGACATGGCAGAAGAGATCGACTTCCAAGTCACCACAATCTCCTTTCAGGTAGTTGTAGAGAACAATGTAGTTCCTCCTGAGCCTCCTCTTTTCAAAACTAAATAATCCCAGTTCCCTCAACTGCTCCTTTTAAGATATGCTTTAGAAGACATGGAAGACTTTTGTTCTTAGCTATACTTAGGTTCTTAGTTGTACTTAACTTGAGAAAGAAGTAAGCTATTATCTCCTCCCAAAACAGAGTCAGATTGTCTCATTCTCCTTTCTGTACTCTGTGCTGAAAACCTCCTGTCCCATGAACATTTAAAAAAAAAATAAATAGATCTGAATATATTAATTCTGCTATACAAAATGACAGGCACTTCTTCATAGTCATCCATGCTTCATTCCAGGAAAATGCTGAATGCATTTAACTGCTGAGGGGTGCACTGTTTATAGACTACATTTAGTCCAGACTGAAAACCCCCAGAATGTGCATAGCACAGACATTAGTTTCAGTATCATTCACCCTACAGGCAGATTCTTACTGCTTCTCGCTTTTCAATTCCAGAGATTAGCAAACTATGTTTGTGATGTTGGTTTCTATCGTCTGTTTGGTGGGGTTTTTTTTCAACCTTTGGTGTGCAGGCTTTGAGTGATCTGAATGTTGTAAATGAATATCAGATTTGGACAGAATGAGGGACCTTCTTTGTATGCTTTTGAGACATGACAGATGTTCACGTTAATGCTCACTGTAGGTCTGAAGAATAGAGGGGTTTAGCTTTAAGATGGGTTGAAATATCCATTAAATTTAGGTAACTTTGAAACTGAGTGGTCACAGAGAGTAAATGTTTTATATTGCACTTGGAGAACTAGTATCCAAGCTCTGGTTAAGTTTCAGTATGGATGTTCTTAATTTTGACCAATATTACATTAGACTGGTGGATTTTGATTGTGTCCCTCTTACCTAAAGGAAACTTGGATCCTGGAGATAATTTTATTGCCATTTTTTTCTCTGCATAACATTTGTAAATGAGAATCATTATTTGGGGTTAGATCTGTTTTAAGGTTTCAAAACCAACTGTATTTTCCCCAAAAAGTTGTACAGTTTCAGACACCAGTATTTGTCACTAAAATTTTTTCCCACTATACATATCACATCTGAGATTGTTTTATACTCAGAACACACAAACATCACAGAAAACATCAAATGAGGTTTGTTCGACTCTGAATTCCTCTGTATGAGACACAGTTTTTTTTCTTCTTTGAAGAAGTATAGTTTTTAAGGCTGAGTAGAACTTGTATCCATATAAATCTCATTCAAATTTAGCACTGTGGTAGAACTGAACCCTGTTTTAGAATTCCCAGCAGAAAGGCCTTATTTATAGTTTTTTGAGGGGAAAAAAAAACCCAAACAAACAAAAAAAATATAACAAAACTTTTGTTCATTTTTTTGCAGTAGTTATAAAATATTTATTTGTAATATCATATTTATTTTTCTAACTTTTGTAAGCAAAAAGACTTATCCCTACAGAGTTCTCTGTGTCCATTTTTGTTTGTGATCTTTTTTAAGCTAAGAACTAATCCAAATTCTTCTGATTTTTAATAGAAATACCCCTATGGACTTACATTGACTTTGAAGGAAGATTTTAAATTTCCATCTCAATTGAGAATGTTATATATTTGTAAATGAAGTAGTTCTTGAAGTACAACAAGTATCCTTTTACTGTAAAGAATGTATTCTGTCAAGGCTTCATCAGTTATAATTTCTTATTAGTATTGATAATGACCAGTTTTTGAATTCTATATACATATTACTTCAGCCATTAACTGAGACTTGGAGACCCACCTGTCTTCTCTATCACTACCTTCAGTTTCTCTGCATTTCCACAGCACTTTTGTCATTCATATCCTGTGTAGTGTCACTTGTTCTGAAAGAAAGATAGCTATTCTTTAAAGGCAAAAACCATGGTCCAATCATCATCTGAAAATACACTTGGCACAACCATACATTCATTGATCTCCAAGAAATCTATTAGATGTTATAAAAATGTAATGCATTTGATAAATAACAAAACCAACACACACAAAAAATTACTCATAACAATTTTAAATATAATAAAATTGATTAATCTTAGTCTTATTTGTTTTTACTCTTTAATAGTCGTGAAATTTTAAAGTTTTATTTTTTCATCGGTTTGAAATATATACAGCGTATTTACATGCAGCATGAATAAAGTACCATAACATCTTCTGGTCTGGTCTTATCTTTTGCTTTCAAAATATCAGTTATCCCACAAATATCAGACATCTACATTTGATTCTTCACAATTACATCTGACCTAACACAGTGTCGTTTCATGCCAGTGAAGAGAAATACATGCTTTCAGGAGCTTCAGATTTATCCTATTTTAGAATTACAATGGATTTGCCTAAACAAAGGTCATAAGTAAAATCTAAGACTCCCTAGGCTTGAGTTATCCTCATGTAGCCTGCGGGTCTGAGAGAGGATTTGAGGAGGAGCAGTGCTCTTGTGAATCAGAAGTTAGTGGCAAAAGAGCTACCACGATAAATTTCAATGTCTCTAGATAAACGAGTTGTGTTTAAGACGTCTTATAAGGATTAAAGTAATCATACACTTGAAGAGCTTATTTTCTTTGAATTGCTTTAAAAAAGACCACATTCAATCTTTTGAGTGCTGCACACATTGAAGTTATCTTAATGGGAGATAATGTGTTTGAACTCTCATAGTAGCTGAATCTAGTCAACACAGTCTATGTGGTCTAGAAAGTTTCTCATTAAATCGATCTGTCTTAATAGGAAGCTGAATCATCTCTTTAATACTTATTTCTCATATAATGAACAGTATATTAATTGTTATAAAAGGATGAGACTGGGATTCCGTTGCACAGATTTACGGCATCAAATACTATTTACAATGATGTGCAGAACAAACCTCCTCTCTCCAAGTTCTTATTCCAGGCAGAACTTTTTTTGGATATACCAGGCCTCCAGGGTATCTTAAATAGCAGTAGGCACATCACCTATGATGGTCAATTTAGTAATTATTTGGAAGTCTATTAAAATAATCCATAAAAAATATTGGGTGTTAAATATAAAATTTTATCTTTGTACTAGGACTGTGTACTTACATTGTCCCAAAAATAGAACACTAACCACTGCCTAAAGGCTTCCTTGCTGCCAACAATTTTCTGCAAATGTATTTAGTATCTGTTACTAGGTTT
The DNA here is from genome assembly GCF_036250125.1 of Pseudopipra pipra. Taxonomy (NCBI): domain Eukaryota; kingdom Metazoa; phylum Chordata; class Aves; order Passeriformes; family Pipridae; genus Pseudopipra; species Pseudopipra pipra. The sequence continues at coordinate 75,018,644 of NC_087550.1, read as the reverse complement.
AAATAAATGATTGTCAAATTGTGTCAAAGACTGTCTGGATAAGTACCAATTTTTCAGCTGACTAGTGAATTTCCAATTTATTTTGTTTAAATTTGGAGCTTAATATTTCAATCTGTGGAAGGAATTAGTGGTATGTAGTCTTCAGTGAGATATTTTAGCACATCTTTGAAGAATGTATATATTTTTTTTACACAAAGAGTATATATTTTATACCAATATTTGAAAGTGAATTAAAAGAGCATTTCTAGACAATCTGTGAAAATAGAGAAAATGAGAAAATAAAGTCAGAAAGGAAAATAAGGATAAAAACTGGGAGAAAGTATAAGCTGGTGGACATACCCATACAGTATACTTTGATCTAAAAACTGCATTAATACTTCTTTCCTTTGGTAGATCAGTACAGATTTCTGACAATTTCAGTTTTAGTTACTGGTAAAAACTCTGCTGGATATGGTAATCAGTTCTGTATGCTATATACAACATATTACCTATTCAAAGCAGAAACTCCTCAGTGAATTCTGAAAACATGTCAATATCCCTAAGCAGAACCTTCACAGCTGACTTATATTTGAGACAAAGGATAACTATAATTAGCATGAAATTTTTGGCAGAAGTAGTTTTGTGCCATTACAAAACTGAGCACTTTCCCTAATAAAATGAAATAAAATAAAAAATTTACAACATTTATGCAAAATGAATTTAATTAATAAAATTTTCACATCTCTGTCCTTATTTCTATACACTAAAATGTTAGTACGTGGTAATACCCTTCCATCTTTATCAAACTTAAATGCTATGTTTATGTTCAATATTTAATGCCTATTTTTTTTCTTGCAGAATTTTTTTGCCATCTTTCATTTTGTTGCTTAGTTTGCTCTCACTTTTCTTACTGATATTTGAACTATATCATATGCGTTATCATGTTTTCTAAGTAGGATGGAAAATATTTATTGTCAATTATTATTTCTTTCATAGTAGTCTGAGAATATAAGCAAGTAAAAATTGTGGAAGGAAAGATAAACTATCTCTTAACTGTCTGCTATAATGGAGTGCTGTATCTATTTATACCTTGGCTTAAGAAAGTAATATGTTCAAGATGCTCTACTGGTCTGTTAACTTGGCTTCTGGGATAACAGCAGGGCTGCCATCAGGACAGGTTGAACACCAGTCCATCACTTGTACAATTAAGATTGTTATTCCTTGCATGATTTTTTCTAATCTTCCAGACATTTTCTTCATTTTGTTAAGTCAGTTTAGGTTTTTATTAACCCAAATTATTTTTGTCTTTGCCTTAATTTTATACCTTCATTAACTAGCTCCTTTTCTAAATCTTTCACCAGCCTACTGAAATAGAAAAACCACAACACAGATCTCTGTGGGATTTCACTAGTAACCACCTATTGAAGGATAAAGGGCTGTTATTCAACTCTTTCATTTCCTACCTTTTATGCAGCTTTTAATCCACAAGACCGTCTTCCCTATTATCACATAGTGGATGAATTTCTTACAGATCCTTTTCTCAGTCAGCATGCCAATTGCTCAGTCAGCTACCAGGCCTTATTAACTAGATCAATTTTTCAACACTCTCAGAGAGCTCTACCATATGTTAGAGGCATTGTTTTCAGGTAGAATAGTAGTGTCAACTCTTTTGCATTGCATCATGTGTAAAGGTATACACATAACTATTTTTAATAAACATTCATTCAAATGCTTAATAGGAATTTTTGGAAACCTCTTAATATTTTTCTTTTATTTTTAAAACGGAAAAACACTAACTTTAAGACACTCATTCATTTTAAATGGTATAATGATCCAATGTTCCATATAAGGTGTAATATAAAAAAATCATGCAGTAGTTGGCTCTTAAAATACCATGTAAAAACCTTAGCAGAAGCCAAAAAGCTAAAATATTATGTTAAGAGGAATTAGTCAAGAAAAGAAAAGGATAGAGCAGAAAGCAGAAAAACATCATTAAGCCACAGTCACTAATGACTCAAATCTTGAATATAGTTTCTAAATCTGCTCACATCACCTTGACTTCTCCTTTCTTCCCTATTCCCAGATGGAGAGAAGACTAAGCAACAAAAAACAAGACAAGTAGTAAGCACAGATTTATTAAAAAAAAAAATCCCTAGAAAGACTAAGTAATTTTCCTCAGTTTTGAAATCATACTTCTCAGAAGAAATGCAATAACATTTCTAAAATCATGTAAAATGTGAGCAATGTGAATAGATGTTAAAGACTTATTTATTATTATCACACTAAGCTGTATAAAATTAAACTTCAAGAAAGAAGCTTTTAAAAAAAACAAAGAAACAAACAAACAAAAGCTTTTAAAATGATGGAATGGTTTCCAAAACTAAACAGTGATTAAACTGAGTTATTAATTTGTCAAAAAAGCAATTAGAAAATGTGGGTGGAGAATAGCTCTACTTAACAGAATGACCATAAAATTTCTTTTTTCACACTGGAAAAAGATCACTGTATAGTTTTGTGTCCAAGACTAGAAGGTAGAAGAGTTCTGCTTTTTTAGGGCTACATTTGATCTATGCATAGTAATCAAATGTAAGTGATGTGAATCAGAAAAGTGTTTGAGGCATTCTGAATACTTTTTCCCCTCTAGAGTTTGCATGATTTATTTTTCTTATTTTTTTTTCATAAACCTCACAGTTTTTCCATAAGATACAACCTAACAAATCTCTAAGGTGAGAAATATGCAACAGTGGCATATTTGATTTCTCATTTTAGACCTTTAGTGTTGTTTAGACATGTTTTATAAACAAATTGCTTACACATTCTTGAACAAATATGTTACCTTATTTTGAAGGAAGTTTTGATTAAGGATCATCAGTCTGTTTAAATAAACAAAAAATCATGAATCAATGAATTGCTCATAGGTTTTTGTTTCTCTCATCTCAAGTCCTGGTTCAAGTAGATTCCATTCAAAACCACTCAGAAAGAGAATTAACCTCCATATGATCTTGCTATTAATGATATAAAATAAATCAGCTTTAAATTGTAACCCAGTGAGAAACCTGACATTTAACAACCTTTCTTTCTCTTGTGCTTTTTTTTTCTTAAACTCAATTTGTGCTTCTGAAAGCTCCTGTATCAAGAGTCCTAGGAACTGAAATTCTTTTTGTATTGACACAACAGATAATGCAAACTACTCAGACAGTGGTGGTGATCTGTGCTATCCTGGCACCTTATCTTGTCTTCAACATATTGAAACACTTGGAAGCTGAAATGGTAAATAAAATTTCCAGTTCTTGACTATGCTTAAAACCATTCAGGGCTGCAGTTTGAAAGTTTTAAATATTTTTTTATTATGATGCCTCACTCTTTAAAAACTAGTAACTCCTTTTCAAAGTAAATTTTAGGTGAAGGGGTTCTTAGTTGCTGTCAACATCTATAAACACTCTTTGATGTTTATAATATAAAACCAGGAAACATATAGTCATAGAATTATAAAAAGTGTTGTTTTAAAGATATTTCTAAAGGCCATTTTGTTAACTTTTTGTTTGAAATAGACCTGTTACCCTCATGAGATCAGGTTGGTTGTGGCTTTGGCTGAGTCTCAAACAGAACCACAGGTGTATAGCCCAGAACTCTTCAGGAAAACTCATTTAGGTATTGCACTAACCTTTTAGTCAAAACTCTTTTCCTGATACCTAGTGTGAACCTCTCAAGCCACAGTTTGTTGATCTTTGAGCATCTGGCCCTTCTCATGTTTTTGACTTCCCCTCAGATAATTGTAGAATGCTATGAAATTTCCCTTTAGCCTCTTCTTCACTAGACTAAGAAAGTTCAGCTCCTCCTCCCTGTCTCATGTAGCTTTCTGATGTATCTTTCGTATCTCAAAATCCTTCTTGAATAAGAGATCCAAAACCTCAGTGTAGTATTCCAGAGGTGTCATCAACAGTGCTGAATAGAGAGGAATAATAATTTCTTTTAGTCTGATGGCCATGGTCCTCCTGTATGAGGATTTTTTTACCTTACTCCCTCCCTAACTTTATTCTCTTCCACTGCTGATTGCTCTTCTGTCTCCCATACCATATGGTACAGGCAAAAGTCTGAGAGTAGGTTTGATCTATGAAGATCAATGCTAAAATATGAGTTAATAGGGAAATATACAAATCTACAAACTTTTGAGTTTAAAGTATGCATCTTTCGTTATGTCTCCTTACACATTGTTCCACAAATGTTCTAAACAAACGCAATATTATCTAGATTTTCTAAATCTAAAATGGCATATTATTCTCAAATGTAATAATGTAAATATCTTGGGTCTTGATGTTGAGGTCTGTCTTATATCTGCACATATGTTCACCTTTCATATTTTTAGTCATTCAGACATGTAATGCTAATGCTCCAGGTAATAGATCTGGCCATGATGGAGTTGATTTTCTTCACAGCAGTGTGCATCATGGTAGTGTGATTTGTGTTTGCGGCTAGAATAATGTTGATAACTCACCAGTCTTTTGGCTGTTCCCGAATACTGCTTGCGTATTCTTGAGGCCTTCTCATTTTCCCACTCTGCACCTCCCAAGAGCAGGATGGAGTGGGCAAGAGGTTGAGAGGGAGCATAACTGGAAGAGTTGACCTGATCCCCGAGACTTCTCATCTTCCTTCCACTTGTTCCCTGTTACATGGGAGAAGGGAGGGAGTAAACAGCTATATGAGTGTTTGGATGTTATCTGTGATCAATGCACTGCACTTCAAAACACTAGTATCGTTTTGTACAAATGCTCTAATTAAATTAGAGACACAAAATATTATCTTTTGTAGTTTACAGAGATAATTGAGATATTTAATTAAATAAATAAAAGCAGATAACTCCCAATTAATAGGACAAATATATATAACTATATATATTTAAATATATAATATATTTAAATGCTTTGAATTTTAAATACTTGTTTCTATTATTTCATATTTACATTGAGACAAGTGGGATTGCAATCTGATTTCTTGCCTCTGGACTAACAGATTCCATTACAAAGGGCTTCTACCATCTTGTATGCAGAAAGTTAATAAAAGAAATACTTTCTTAATCTATATAGGGTGTGAAATGAAAGCAATACAATGTTGATTTTTTTATAACATCTACTGGGACTTTGCAAGTGTTAGTTTGGTTCAATAGATGTATATTTGATATCTGTCTTAAGGATGTTTTATTCTTCGCAGTATCTTTCATTTGCTATATTGAATCTTAGGAAACTGTGAAACCTGGCAGGTATCTTCTGTGTCACTGAGCCTAACATCCATCAGGGAAGTGGACTGTATCACTGTATCTTTTCCTGAAAGGTCAAAAACTATTAAAGTACAACAGATTTTTTTTTTTTATGTGGTGATTCTTTCATTCCTTTAGTTGAATGCAGTACATGAAATCATTACTTTACACAAGATACTAGATTTTTTTACTTAACCAGTAGATCACTCTGAAAAGCGCTGGTTTGGTAATGTGAAGACAAAGCATGTCTTTGGTGGAAAGTTTTCTTGAGTTAAAGGAAACCTTAGAGAATATAAAGCAAGCTCTATATCTTTCTAATCAACAACATCACCAGTCCTAATATAACTGGTAATGTATATATAGAAAATAAGATTAAAGTACAGAAAAATTCAAGTTATCTATATGTCTTAGGGACTTTGTAGACCTACAGCTGCATCAAAATTTCATTCTTTTAATGAATGTTTTTCTTTTCCTTATTTTTGAGAAGGCTGGTCAGCTACAGCTAAAGATCAAGCCACTAGATTAGTGAGATCCCAGCTGATTGATCAACAGAGGTCTGAAAAAATAGCACAGTAGTTTTAGCTTACGCATAGAATTTGGTGACATATTGTTTGGCACACAGCATACACCTCAAACAATGCTATAAATTCCCTTTAGTTTTCTGTATCCTGAAGCTATTCATTACTACCGGCAGGTTTCCAGTTTCCTTAGAGTAATGTCCCCTTAATTCTTCTTCAGCATTTCTTTTCCCATTTTTCTCTCCAAAATGTTTGAAAAACAATTCTTAAAAAATGTGTATTTTCCAAGAACTAGAGCATGAAACAATTTTCCAAGTATAAGCAGCAGAATGACATTCTGAGATATTGAAAAGCCATACACAATGACTAATGGTAATGCTCTTCTTATGCAGATAAATTATGTGACTTATTAAAAAAAATTAAATATTGTTTAAAAAAAACTCAAATAAACCAAATCCTTCCAACTGAGAATATTCTGTGGTTCTGTGAAAATATTTTTGATTAATTGGGCTGCACACATCATTCTTCTCAGATTACAGACTTAATTTTTAGACAAGTTTAATTTCCTGCTTATATTGCTTCTTTTTATGACAAAGTAAAATATTCATACTAATGTTTAAGAATTCTGCAATTTATAAAAAGCAGCCTCCAAGAGACAAGTCTAATTTTGCATAAAATGCAGTGAATCCTCACTTTGAGTCCTGTTTTTAACTTTATAGATGTTACTGAAGTCACCCCAAAGGGGTAACTAGAACTATAGTGTTTTGAATACAAATAGATAATCTATATCTGTATACATGCTATGCAAAAACAAAAGAAGTTTAGTGTGAAAATTAAGAAACTATGTAGCAGTTTAGATAATACAGTTTTCTTTAACAAAATGCCTACTAGTATCTGAGACCTTAAAAATGTGATGATTTTTTTTATGTTATGACTTCTGGGCCCAAGTGCACCTTCGATAAATACACATCAGTGCTTTCTAACACCTACCAGCAACTTTGACAGCAAATACATTTTCAAATTTAGCTGCGCATGTCTCTATATGAAACACCAAGTTTAGTGTTTTACATTTGGCACTGGTACCTTTCATTCAACCTTATTAAAACCCAAAGGGTTAACTTCAATTGAATGACTCCCTAATTTTGCCAAAGAACTTCTTAATCTTGTGAACAGGGAACAGCAGAATGTGAAGAAGTGATTGATGAAAGCTGTTCTGATACTGCAGTAATGAATTATCTGCACAGATAAACATAACCGATTACCACAAGGAAAAAAATGGGAACAAATAACAGTCGAAAGCAGATGAGAACAAATTAGATTATGTTATCCTTATTTCCCAATGTGACTGTGACATAAAACCAGTAGATTATCTGTCAACCCCCAGACCATTTGACAGCCTCAGATAACACTGGGAAAAAAACAAAATTTGGGGATCAGGCCTGCTTGGATCTGCCCTATGCAGATGCTCCCTGTAAGGAAGTTCCAATGTTGATCTTTCATAAAGAATCATAAATAAAATTGTATACTATTTATACAGTTCTGTTATGTATTTTTTGATACAGATTTTGCACAATAATTTTGACACCAGATTTGACTAGAAAAGTTATTTCAGACAATAGGATAGTGTTTTGTTTACTCATTGTATTTTGCAGTAGAAATGTTACCAGTTATAGCAATCATATAGGTGTTGTTGCTTTTAATATTGTACACAAATATTTTAGAAAATGCAAGTTTTTTTGCAGGTTTGACTTAATGTTTCTATTTTTATATTTCTGTCTCTAAGCTTGATGAGTCATTACTTTATATCACTTCACACTTCATTCAGCCATGTCATATCATATAATGATGTAATGAAATGTAGCATGGCACAGAGTTCTACTGCGAACTGTTGTAAAATTGTAAGACACAAAGCATTTAAATAGTGTCTGCACTAACCTAGACACAAGAATTGGTTATTTCATGCCAAAGAACCTACAGAGACCATATCAGTAAGACTGATCCATTTACAGAAGTAAGACCAGTAAAAATTTTCTTTTTCTTATAAGAAAATAAAAATAAAATGATGGTGAAAACTTCTAATCTTAATGAGTAAAAATCAAACTCAGCAGGCTGTTGTGACTTGCTAAATTTTTGTGGAATTATAATACAGTTTGTGTAGGTTTCAAGATTTAGCGTTGAGCTCCCCATCAGGAGTTCAGAACTCTACTCTTTTATTTTTTTTTAATATGAAAACCTTTTTTATTAATGGTTTTGTACAATTGAATATGCATAGTGGAACTGTGTAATGAGAATAATTTCATTTTTGCAAAAGCCTAAAAAGTTTTATAATGAAAAGCAAAGCTTTTAAAATTGTTTCATGAAAGGGGTTCAGATATTTTTTCTTAGTATTTCTGTCTGCTTATGAATCTAAACTGAGTCTCTCTATAATTTGCCACAACACAAAAGTATGCATAGAAGTGTGTGATACCTTGATAGGCTTATTGTGAAGCTGCATTTTACATCTCATCATTATTTCATAAAAGGAGAAGGGTGACACTTTTCATTGTTTGGGTGTTGTAGAGGGAATTTCCCATAAATGTTGGCATGCAGAACTACATAACTGTAAATTCAATTTTTTTTCCAGAGCTCTGTTTGTTAGGTACAAAGTCTGTTAAAGATGTAAAAGCATTATTATACAAAGAAAAAATATTTATTTTCTAAAAAATAAATGGTTTTATGCATAATAAGTAGCTAAAATACACGATGTTGAAATACTTTTAAGAGTACAAAACTAATACACATATTCAGGACAAAAAAATGTCAAAAGTTTATATGTGAAATCAAAAAAGAATTAAAATAGTTATTTGAAAAGAAAAACACCATATTTATACAATTTCTTCAAAATAAGTTATAAATTTAGACAAAAGACGTATGAAGTTTTTCCATTCTTTAAAGTATACCATGATATAAACTTATGTGATAAATTTAGTAATAATTTGTTCTTAGAGCCCAGTTATATATTATATATGTGACTTACAGAGAAAACAAAGCTTAGACTTTTTTCTGTATGAAGACTTTATACAGATTATAGAGTGCAAATGATAGCAATTTACTTATTTGTCACTTTTAATGTGAATCATGGAATTAATAAAAATAGATTGTAAGGGACCTTCACGAGTCAGTTAGAACAAACCACTACTCAAAGCAGCTCTCATTAGATAAGTTTACTAAGGGCCATGTACAGACAAAGGAAGGTGCATATCCAGTGGAAGAGAGGTCAAATAACATGGGAAGAATACAGAGATGCTGCTTGTCACTGTAGGGAGAAAATTCTTGTGGCCAAAGTTCAGCTGGAGTTGAAGCTTCCAGAAATACGGGGGACAATAAAAAGAGTTTTTTCAAATATATTAATGGCAATAGGCAGTATAGATATCATTGACCCGTTACAGGACGAGGGTGGTCACCTCACAACAGGGACAAAGACAAGGCAGAGGTGTTTCATGCTTTCCTTGCCTGTATTTTCAAAATGGATGATAAACCAAGGGGATCTCAGTGCCGTGAGCTGGAGGACCATGACCACCAGAATGATCAACTCCCAGTCGATGCTGAAATTGTGTGGGATCTGCTGCTTCAGCTGGATCCCCGGAAATCTATGGGGCCTGATAGGATTAATCCCAGAACCCTTGAGGAGTTGGCTGTTGTCATCACAAAACCTCTCTTGATGATTTTTGAGCGGTCTTAGGAATCTGGAGAAGTCCCAGCTGACTGGAAGCTGGTGAACGTTGTCCTGATTTTCAAGAAGGGCAAGAAGGAGGACCTTAGAAATTACAGGCTTGTCAGTCTCACTTCAGTTCCTGGTAAATTTATGGAGAAGATTATTCTGGGAGGTATTGAAAAACACCTGAAAGACCACACAGTCATTGGGCACAGCCAGTACTGCTTCATGAGAGGAAAGCCCTGCTTATTGAGCCTGATTTCCTTTTATGACAAGGTAACCCACCTAGTTGATCAAGGGAAGCCACTTGAGGTAATCTTTTTGGATTTCAGTAAAGCTTTTGATACTGTCTCTCACAGGATCCTTCTGGACAAAATGTCCAGCCCACAGCTGGATAAACACATCATGTGGTGGATGAGCAATTGGCTTACAGGTTGAGCACAGAGGGTAATAGTGAATGGAATAACATCAGGCTGATGACCTGTCACTAGTTGGGTTTCTCAGGGCTCCATCTTCGGCCCTGTAGTCTTCAATATCTTCATAAATGACTTGGACACAGGACTGGAAGGGATACTAAGCAAGTTTGCAGATGACACAAAATTGGGAGGAGCTGTTGACTACCTCCAAGGCAGGAAGACCCTGCAGAGAGACCTCAACAAATTAGAGGACTGGGCAATCACCAACCACATTCAACATGGCAAAGTGACGGATTCTGCACCTGGGATGGGGCAACCCTGGATGTTCGTACAGACTGGGGAATGAGATGCTGGAAAACAGTGCAACGGAAAAGGAGCTGGGAGTCCAGGTCAACAGCCAGTTGAATATGAGTCAGCAGAGCCCTGGCAGCCAGGAGGACAAACTGTGTCCTGGGACCATGAGGCAAAGCATCGCCAGCCGGTCAAGGGAGGAGATTGTCCTGCTCTGCTCTGCACTGGTGCAGCCTCACCTTGAATATCGTGTGCAGTTTTGGGCACTGCAATATAAGAAAGACATTAAGCTCTTAGTGAGCTTCCAAAGGAGGGAATGACGATGGTGAAGGTCCTTGAGGGGAAGCCAAATGAGGAATAGCTGAGGTCACTTGGTCTATTCAGCCTGGAGAAGAGGAGACTGAGGGGAGACCTCACTGCAGTTACAACTTCCTCATGAGGGGAAGGGGAGGGGAGGCGCTGATCTCTTCTTTCTGGTGACCAGTGACACAGTTCAAGGGAATGGCCTGAAGTTGTGTCAAGGAAAGTTTAGGCTGGATATTAGAAATAGGTTCTTCACCCAGAGGGTGGTTGGGCACTGGAAGAGGCTCCCCAGGGAAACGGTCACAGTACCAAGCCTGACAGAGTTCAAGAACTGTTTGGACAATATTCTCGGGCACATAGTGTGACTCTTGGGGATGGTCCTGTGCAGGGTCAGGAGCTGAACTTGATGAACCTTGTGGATCCCTTCTAACTCAGCATATTCTGTCATTTTGTGGTTCTGTGAAATCTTAAATGTCTCTAAGTATGGAGATCCCACAGTCTCTCTGGGCAGAATATGACCATCATCATGTAGAAAAAAAAAAAAATTCCACATATTTTCTTTGTATCTGCCTGGAATTTCCCACATTCCACCTTATGTTTGTTAACGCTTGTCCTATCTCTATGCAACTCTGAGAATAGTCTGAATCCCTCTGTGTCCTCTGATAAGATAGTTTTAGACAGGGACAAAGATTCTGGAGGCAAGGCTGAGGACTGATATCTCAGTTTCTGATTATAGAATGTGCTCCAGTCATGACTATCCTGATGACTTCCACTTGACTTGTTCCAACATGTAAAAATCCTTTTCTTCCAAGGGAACCCAAAACTGGATATATCACTTCAGATGTGCTGAACAAAGGGGAAGCATCATGACCCTGGTCCTGATAATGATGACCTCACTAGTGCAGACCAGGATGTATATGGCGTATGAGTTGGAGGCTCATTAAACTGGAAGACACATATTGCTACTTGGTGCATTTTTTTCTGAACTAATGATACTGTGGAGCCTACACACATATATACATGCACCAAAATATCTGTAGAAGACACCTGTTTTATGATGCAGGCAGTTTTCCAGTTCAAAATTTGAATTTTTGTTTAATGCCTGCTTCCAAGTGCTTTGTGAATGATCAGATCATCCTGTAATGCTCATTCTTACTGCAGTAGAAACTTGTCACTGTTTCAATTCTCTTGGGGAAAAAAAGAAACAATAACAACAAAAAAAACGTAATTATTTGCATCATTCTTTGGATTTGAAAGACTGATGGAAGAACCTCTAAGCACAGTAATCTCTATTTACATATGAGAGCAGTCTGGTGAGTGAAAAGTACTTACTCAAGTAGGGAATGCACTGTATTTGGCACACAATGTATTTTATTTTTTATTCTTTCTTCTATCTTATTAACTTCCTCACTTTTTTTCCCCTTTACTGCTAATGCATTAAAAAAAAAAATCAAAACAACAAAACACCAAAACAAACCCAAAGAATTTGCTACTGCAAACTTTTACACATATGAGGACTACAATATGTACATGAATAATTCAATCTAAGTGTCTGACAGCTATACCTGTAGATTTAGATTTTAAAGACACATATTCTATATGTTTTGCCTCATTTGAGATTAAGTGATTTACTATATTTAATCATTTTTAACTACCATTAAAGTAGTTAAAGAAATTGCTGACTTAATATAACAAAATAATACTCCAGTCAAGTAAAGTAATAATTTAATATAAGAAGTCATTAACCCCTAAAAATGGAAAGAAAAACAGATTACGGAAAAAAAAAAACATTTCTGAAAGAAATTTGCTTTTTAACCTGTTCTGCCAACCTTATTATTAATACCTGTATAAATTTAATGTCTCCTGTCTTACAGACACTTGGATTTTCCTGATTTCTTTCCATGGAAGACTATATTGTAAATTCTCTGGTTTTTCAGATTGACCTTTCACAGTCTGGTTAATTTATAGCTATTTCACCTTGTGTCAGTGCTAATAGTTATAAATTCTTTGTATATTTACAGAGAAGAGAAAAATATATCTCCTAAGATTTTACCTTTCTAGGCTAAGCTTTTTGATTTGTCTTATTAGGTAGATTCTTCTTTCCATGAACACTTATGAATTTTACAAATCTGTCAAAACTTTTCCTAATGTCAAGTCTTAAGAACTGAACATCATATTTACCACTTCCTTGTAAAATGTCACCAAAACTTCATTACCTCAATGAAAAAATTATACTCTCATACTTTGGAGGATAACCATTTTTTTTTACCTCTTCATTATCTAGTCTCCTTGTGATGAACTAATATGCCTTAGCTAATTTCAACTGGTGTTAGTGTTATTCCAATCTGTGGGGCTATTATATGTTTACAGATATACGTTTATATGGGTCTAATGAAAATCAGAAAAGTCTGAACACACATTGAAAAATATGCTATGAAAATATATATTTTGGGCAAAAAAGGGACCAAAATGATAGATTCCTCAAACACGTATGTCTCTGTAGTTCTTCCCTGGGGGATTAAGGAGAATGGCTCCAGTAATTGCTAACCAACAAGTCTCTAAGAATTACAGTGAAATATGAGCACTCTAATACACTTCCTTTACATTTTTCCCATTGGATGGGTATAATATCTATTATGCAATTCTATATTACTTTTGATGATAGTTCATATCATCTCCAGATGCAGAGAGATCAAGATTACAGATATATGGAATATATCATATTATTTATCCTAGACTATCCTTTTCTAGTAACATCGACATCTTTTCAAGTATATGGTATTCTTGAATATGATACTATTTATATAATCAGGAACACAACAACAAAACTAAAAGCTATAACAAAACTCAAAACTGAATTTAGTAAGATGTTTCTAAGGAGACTGGAAATCCTGAATAAAAAGACATAATCTGTTATGGGTTGTGCATATAACTAGGAAGTAGTATTGGAAGAAGTAGTATTGCTGCTGTTGCTACTTATTCCTAAGAATTATTCTTTTCAGTAGAAGTAGTACACATATTTTCAATTTATTAAAGGAATAGCCAGTGAAACCTAGGACAAATGAATTAAAATTAGTGGATTTTATTTAGGAAAAAACACAAAATATCTTTACTTTGGTGCTTGTTGTATCAATAATGCTTTTCAATGTAATTCTCTGAATTGACATATATATCAGCAGAATTTGTTTCAAATCTTTATAAAAGCAACATCTGAGTTGACCAATACAAAAATTATTGTTTTCTTTTAATTAGGAGAATAAAGTTTGCTTCTATGCAGGAAAAAAACCCAGCGTTGCTTAAAAAGCAAAATTCTGTGTATGAATATGTGTAATTAAATGTTCTCTTAGATTGAAGTGATCAATTCAAAACACACAGAAAGGTAACTGAAGCAAAGAAATTCATGACATGGGGGTTTTTTTGCATCTGTCATGCAATTATTACAGGATGTTCTAGAAGAAAATAAATAATACTTTATTGTATTGAAGTCCATAACTGTGAGAAAAATACTTCAGAAAAGATAAATTGTTTAAAATAGAGGATACTATCTATAGCAGAGGAAATATGAGTATATATTCTAATAAAGTGCTTTATTCAAAGGCAGATCAAAAAAGGAATAGTCTAATAAGGTGAGTTAAAGTTAAATAATTGATAATGGTAATGTTTTAAAGTCAGATCTTGAGACATAATCTGGTTTAGTGATAGGAAAGGAAATTCCCGTTTCAGTGAAAACAGGTCTTTAGAGTTGCAGGTACAGGAATTGAAAATCTGAAAGTTTTTTGTCTCTTGTTGAAGTAATTCCCTCATTCACAGAACAGAAGAGTGACATACAGAAAACACGACCTAGAAAAGGTCTAGGAAAAAACACTGCTGCTATTGTAAGAAATAGCTGCCACAGATACCACACCTCACTGATCTAAAGCTTTGTGCAACCTGAATTGTGAAAGAAATTGTGGCATGCCCAGGCCTTGAACCATGGTTCTCCGGTTTCTCAGAACAGAAATTCATTACAGTATTTTCTTAGCATCGATGCTAAGACACACAACTTACACATCAAGATACATTAATGCAGTTTGGGAATTACCAGGCATTAATCTATACTCCATTATTCTAAACAACTTCTTCTGAACAACATGAGATCAAATATCTAATCAGTCATTTTATTTTCCAGCTCTAGGATTTTACACCTGTGAAATGCTCTGTAGGACACATTGCTATCAGAAAAAAGAAGCTTAACTACTGACTTATGCAACTGTGGAATTTTAATTCACCAGTTTAAGTCAGATGCTTAAGAAAATTTTCTGCCAACATTTCTTAAAAGTAAGAGCAGCTAAATATATTTGCTCATATCAGAGTGCTTTCACTTATTTAGCAAGTACGGAACATGAATATTACTAGCTGAAAGATTTGTGATAAGTCGTGGGGAGCTAACAGCTATCTGTCTGGTTTTGTCACCACCAGAAATCAGAACAGCTCCACTGAATGCTTCTCAATACTGGCACGAAAGACATATATTTTCTACACCGCTTTCTTTGGAATGAAAAAAGCAAATGACAGTCTATATCTGTCTTTTTTATTATATCATAAAAAAGGGAATGAAAATAAAAGAATCTAAATAATTAAAAAATAATAATAATTTTTAAAATCTTTTCAGTAAAAAAAAAAGAAGAAAAAGAAAAAAAAGACCATTATATTTCTGCTATTTACATCTTAATAATCACAGTAGAAATCTTAGTTTGATACAGAAATGTGCAATGTTTTAGTAAATCCAGTCAATTTTATTAATTAGTTTTTCGTAGACCAAGCACAAACATGGACCTTGTCTCCTCCATCCAAAAGTACTAAAGTCAGAAGAAATCTATGTGGTACGTTCAGTGAAGCGTGTCAATCTCATAAACAAATATTTGCACATTTACTTCACATGTATGTGCTACGTGGCCAATTTTAGCACAGGATAGAGGGAAATGAGGGAACGTAGTTGGGGAACGTACCTTAAAAACAAATGGCAAAGTATTCCTTATGAAGTTTTGTTACTATCTTCAACAGAATCAGAGGAAAAAGATCTGGCCAGAAACATCTAGGACCTTGGGGGAGAGCTTCAGAGAAGCAGAAAGCAGATTAAAAAACTGCAGAATAACTGAGGTAAAGCAAATTCAAAACCAGACAAGAATATAGGTTGATACTCTCCTCTCAGTTAAGTATGGGGGATGTTCCTGCCTATATATACCATGATCACAGAGAAAAAAATATGTCATAGTTAATATAGATTGAATTGTTTTCTGATGAGTATTTTCATAGTAGTTTTCATTCCTTTATTTGATTTTTGACTGCAATAAGGCTTTTTCAAAAATTTCTCCATCAGACTTTACCCAATGTATGTAGTATTTTATTCTGCAGTGTTAAAAATATGGGCCATATATCCGGTTGATCTCAACATTTATTTTTTTTCAGTTTGAAAACATATCTAATACTACAGTTTGGCATTAAAGAAAATAAATACAAAATTTAAGAAAATTGTTAAATAGAAACATTATTTTTTCTTTTAAGAATACTAAATATGAACAGCATATTTACATATTTGTTGAAATTGTAGAATCTCAGAATGGTTGGAGATGGAAGGGACCTTTAAAGTATATCTAGTCCAACCCCTCTGCTATGAGCAGGGACATCTTCAACTAGATTGAGTTGCTGAAAGCCCAGTCCAACCTGACCTTGAATGTTTCCAGGGATGGGGCATCTACCTACCTAGCTTTAGGAACCCTGTTCTAGTGTTGTTTCTTGTCTGCTTGCCTAAAATGAATTTTAATTCAATATTTTCTTCCTGATTTGTATGTCAGGTCTTTACTGGGCAAAAAGTGACATAAAGCCATGGATTATGTAAAGCTGACCTATAGTAATACAGCCAAGCATATAACTCTGTACCGTAAATGGAACTAGGAACTGTCAAGTATGTGACAATGGATTAAACCTTTTTGATCCCTGAGAGAAAAGATCCCGAACAAACCAGAGATGAAAACAACCAATGTACCTTGTTTCACAGGGTCCTCATTTCCATTACCTACTTCGATGACACATATATACTTTGTTATAGCCACATTTCAGGGTAGTTGAATTAATACACTTATGAATACCTTTTATTTTAATGCTTACATGAATAATATTTATACGCTCATTATTTCCAGAAGCTTAAAGACATCTTTAAGGCTATGATAGGAAATCACTTTTAGAAATTGATGAGGAAACACTGAGCAGCTTGTTATTCAAAGTCCCAATTTAATATTCATTATGCAAAGTTCAGAGTAAACCCAACATTGTTGAGGTTGAGTTTATACAAATTTCATGAGGTAAATATGAATTCAGAACATAGAGTTAAAATAACACATTAACCTTTGGCAAAGAGTATCCCGTAGATGCAAATAAAATATAGTAAATGGGATGAGTTTGGCTGGGTTTGTGTTTTTTTCCTAGAGAAAACTACATCACCATTCTGATGAGGAAATTAACTGAAACGATCCTTTCATTGTAATCACAGTTTCTCAGAAAGAAACAAATTAAAAAACCAAACAAAAGACAAAATGGACATTGAAGGGACCTAGAGAGGGTGCAGCAAGAGACTGAGGAATCTTTCTGTGCTGCCCTGGCAGCTAATACCATGATCCAGAAAAGTGTCCCTGCAGGAACTGGCATAATCTGTGAAAAGAGGATGAATACAGCCTACTTGCAAGAATAATTGTATCACACAATGAGGGATAAATTAAGAAGTTATACATGTGATACACCATCTGTGTCTGGTTTTGTTATTTTCTCCATATACATCTGTTTCTATTCAACTATAGGGCAACACTCCATCATATTATGCAGACCAGAATAACACAGAAAGTTCAGTTTTGTTGACAAAAAGAAACTTCTCCTCCTAAATATATGGTACACCAGCAGAGTAATTTTTGATCAGTAAGCTTTGAAAATCAAAACAAGAGAGTTGATCCAAATATATTCAAATTTTATGTTTGATATTTATAACTTTGGATGAAGATCTCTAGATTCCATCATGTAGTTATAAATTCAGTCAGATGTTACAGTGGTAGGTGTTTATTTTTTGGTCCCAGCAGTAATGTAACCAAACGCTGGAGAAAAAGAGAAATAAATAAAAAAAATTACACAATGTACATACAGAAGTAAACCTAGAAACAAAACAGGAAGTATGATATCCAGTTGTATTTGTGTATTGGTGAACTTCTGCGATTTTAAATCTGATCTCAGGTCCTAGTTGGAAACTGAGCCTGGGGATTGTCTTTAATGTCTTTCTCACCTGTTCCTCTTCTGATGTTAAAGCACAGGTTTGCTAACTGAACAAGCCAACCGGAACTTGATGTACTTACAGAGTTAGATAATGACCCAGTGTAGTTTTTCAGGTACTTCCGAAAGTGATTGATATACCTGTTGCTTATTCCCTTTTTATTTTTTCCCACATAATTATATATCTGACTTTAAATATGAGGCTTTTAAATATTAGGCTTTAAATAAGGAGGCTTTAAAATTCTTTAAAATTCTGGAGTTTTTTGTGCATTCAACAACTATAATGTCACATTCAGACAATAAATAGTATCTATTTGAATGCAGAAACCTTGCAAACCTGGACAAACAGTATCTGATTTGAGGTTACAGAGAAGAGTGGAAAGATGGTACATACCTTTGATTAAAGCAAAAAATTCAATTTTATGCAGCCACTGTAAATTTTTTATGTATAAAATAGATACAGGTCTTCTGAACTGTAATTGTGGAAACTGAAATACAGAAATATATGTAATGTGGCTGGCTGCCACGAATCAGAATATAATTGAGAAGGGAAAAACAAACTGGCCAACCTAGCAAATTACTTTTTTTTCTCATTCTCTCAGTCACTGTGATAAATTCCATATTTTCTAGATTATCCTAGCAAGGTAATTCCACCAGTTTTGTAGTACTCTCAGATACTGATCTCAACCAGATTTTAATATGCTCCCAGTTCAAAATGTAACCTGGAGGCAATGTGTAGTCAGTAACTCAGTAAAAAAAAAAAATTCCGTGCTCAGTAGTCTCATCCACATCACTTCATTTCACTGCCTTACTGATTTGTAACATAATCGATTTCAAATCAATGAAAAAGCCTAAAAATAATCTGAAAAGACTATCAAATAATCTGAAAATCTATCAAAATATTTGTATGGCCAAGAACAATAACAGAAGGAGCTGTGAAAAGGGCTGCAGATGTCAATAGTGTGATAGTTGACTGACTTGCCAGGTCTTGGGCTGTTTCTGGGATGTTTTTAGATTCTACCATGATATTTAAAATAACAGTATGGTTGACATATTTCCTTCCACAGCAATGCTCATATCTAACAGAACTCAAGACTGAGAGACAGAATTGTTTCTAAGATGAATATGTTTTAAGAGAACATCCCTGAATGAACACATATCATTTCATTAAAGCAAGACTAAGTATACCAGCCAACATATCTTTAAGATTTCCAAACAAATCCCAGTACCTTCCTGGAAAAGCTCAGTGCTAACTATTTTTAAAATTATGTTTTCTAGTATCAAATCTGAACTTTCTTTGTTGTATTTTATATTGACTATTTCTTGTTCGTCCTTCAGAGGATACGGAAAGCACTCCATCACTATCTATCTCATTTTTACCATTTCATATATTTGAATGCTATTGTTGATTCTTAATCACTTCTTTTCTAGACTAAACAAACTTGGTTCCTTTAGCCCTTTCTTACAGATCGTATTTTGTAAATCCTTATAATCCTTGATGCTGTTCTCTGTGTTAAGTTGGTCAATTTATTTCAATTTATTTCCTCATTCGTGATGTGCAACTTCAGATCCTTTCATGACATAGTGCTTCCCCGCTGGTAATGAGAATTTTAATTTTTTTCCTTTTTTTTTTTTCCTTTTTTTTTTTTTAATCATTCCTAAATATATTTCATTAAACTTTACAGAATTTCCACTTATTGACTTGGACTACTTCTTCGATTTATCAAGACCGTTTTTAAAGTCACTGTTGTCTCACATAATTACAGTTGTTTCCTGAGTAATGACACTTGTATACTTTACTTCTTTGCCAGTGTCTAAGCTGTTAATATTTAATTGTACCATGTTCACAGGAAAATCAGGACTAACCCTGCCTAGTACGTTTCCCTAATATGAACACTAGCTGCTGATGAAAACAACAAGCAACAGGTGCACCGGAACAGGTTGCCTGGGGAGGCTATGGAGTCTCCCTCACTGGAGATATTCAAGACCTGTCTGGATACAATCCTGCGCAATGTGCTCTAGGATGACCCTGTTCTAGATGGTTGGACTAAATGATATCCAGAGGTCCCTGACAACCTCAGCCATTCTGTTATTCTGTGATTCTATGAATGTACAGTGTGAAAAGTTGAAAGAAGCCAATCATACCAAAAATTCAGAATCTCCTTAACCAGTGCTTTGCTCTCCAACAGTGCTTAAAAAATGTATGGTTTAAAAATGGATGCTGTATGACAACTTACGCTGGAAACCCGACTATACAAGTAAGTAAAACTTTTCCAGTTATAAAGGTTTATTTATCAGGGAAAGCAACAAAGGGTGACTCTTTGATTTTGTGGCTGCATTGATATTGGTTATTAAACAAAAAAAACAAAGAACAAAACAAACAATACAAAAAAAAATTTAGACTGTTCCAGGCCCATCAAAGAACCTCAAATTCTAGTTTAGTTCTTCTCTCATTCTGAAGAAATTAAGCCCTTTTCTCTCTTTCTGAAGAAATTGTACCAAAGAATTTTGTCAAAAACTGTATTATGAAACACCAGAAAAATTAGAAGGAAGTTTGGAGTTGGAGAGAGGGTGGAATTCAGACTCTTTTGTTAACATGGACTAATTTTGGCAATCTTAGAAAAAGAGTAGAATAAGGCCTTGAACAAAGATGCCTTACTCCAAAGTAAGTGTTCATTCAGTCATAGGCTGAATAGCTATTCTTAAATTAAATTTTTTTATCTAAATAGCTATACAAATATTTTTTGGAAAGTGAATTTATTCTGAATCAGAGGAATCTTCAAAGTTGCTTAAGGTGTGAGAAACCATGACTAAAGAAAGCAGAGAAGACTATAACTTGATTCTTGCAAGGATTCTACAATCGCTGTAATGAAAACCTAAGGGAGGAAGGATCAAAAAATTAGTATACCCTTTATTGACATAATTCTTTTTTTAACTCTGGTTGAGTTTTGGGCTTAATATCCCACTAAGCATAGCAATTAGTGGAACAAGACAATAAAGCTTTTATCAACTCAAGATCACTTCTTATATTCATGAAATATAGGTAACATCCCATATTATATGTTAAGATTTTGATTGTAAAAATCATTGTGTGTATTTTGAATGCTCACACAATGTCTGTAATTTGATTGTTTGTTTGCTTTTCCTGTATTGAGTGTATGCTCACAAGGGGGGCCTTTGTCAATTATAACCAGCATGGATGTTGCAGTTATTTTCTGCAAATGACTTGTAAAGGGATGAACAAATTTGTCATATGTTACTGAAAAATAGCTGATGTGAACCTGTGTGCTTTCCCTGAGATACATTACTCCTGAATGACATTTCAGTGGTGTTCATATCAGCTAGTTTTAGGTAACAATAAGATGAGAGAATTCACCCGCTTGTGAGAAAAATTGTGAGATAGAAAAATTGTGAGAAAGGATTGATTATACACACTCTTTGGAACACAGCTTAATGTCATTCATTAAGTAGGAGAACTGAGTTCTCGCTCAAATTACAATCTGTAGCATTCCTATCTGACAAAAGTTCCTTGTTGAAAGATTAAAAACTGACAAGTGGAAGAATAATTTTCAATGTACTTGTTAAAGATAAGGGATAACCAGAAATAGCAACATTCTAAAGCCATAAAAATGGGTAGATTACATCCTCATTGCAGGGTACAGAAGTGAGGAATGAGATACTGGGAATTTTGTTCTCTAGTCTTCTATCTTTCACTGTTGGTGGGATTTTTTTGCAGTCTATTTTGATTTGCTGGTGTTGTTTTTTTGTTTGTTTTCCTCCAGTGATAATAATCCTCCAGTAAACATAATGAAGGAAAAGAAATCACAAAAATAAACAATCCCATACATGACATATCTTTACCAATTCATGTCACTCATCAGAATTATTCTTATCACTACCTCCCTTATCATTTTGTTGGTCAGATTTGTATGTTCTGCTTTGTTTCTCCTTCAGCCAGATAACCTTAATGGGGCAGACACTTTGGTTCCACATACTCTGACACTCAGCTAGTGAATATCATGACTCCCTGTTGTCTCCACTTTTGCTTTTCTGGTAAAATTGAGCAAGTAATTTTGTGGGAGAAAACTTTATAATCACTCAATAACACATAAATTTTTTGGGTTAGTAGCAGAGAGTTAGCTTCAGTTTCCTCAGTATTTGTACATTACTTTCCAAAATGAACCTACCGGTATGTTTGAGAGGCTATTTTTAAACTTTTGAACTGTCAAAATGGATTGATTCTCATTGATAAGGTGAAGCTTAGAGTAACTCTTTGGTAGAGAGCAAAGGAATGGGGAAGGGAAATGTCACCAGTTCTACAAAGAGAACTTTATTAACAAATCTTCAGCTAGATTTTCCAAGACTGCATGCTATAAATCTACCTATAATGAATGGATGATAAACTATCAAGTACAGCTAATAACTCATACATTGTTGGTGTTTCAAATCCAACAGAAAGCTTTTCCAAAATGTCATACACATATATAAAAATTCTTGAAAATTTTTGAGCTTAGTTTATATCATCAAGGCTTCAGTAGAAGACTTAATCTCTCATTTGCTACACTTTCTGATTTTCTTGGAGGGCTTGGTGTCCCACAGTATTTTGAAAGAGCTGAGTACAAAAAATTACAAAATCAAATATATAATCAATCAGAGGTAAAACAGTTAAATTTACAACAGTATGTGAATGGAATGTCTATGAACAGTATATGAATGAAATTTCTATCTGCTTTCACTGTAATTGGGATTCAGGCCACTAGAGTCTCGTTCAGTTCCACTACCATCAATAAACACTTGGAAAAAGAATTGCACTTGACATATATTGAGAGGGCACGAGATCAAGTATAAAACCAGACATTTAAGTGGATATTATAAAATCATCCTATGGAATGACATTTAGAGACCTATGATGGACAGCTTACCGGCCCTAATTTCCTAGAAACAGATGTGGACACAGAACAAATTACTCAAAGGGAACAAAAAAAAGAAAAAGTGAAAAGCAGAAAAAGTAGAGCATTGAGACTCCAGCGTTTCTTTCCAACAGTATTTCCTATACTAATAAGCTACAGTAATTTCTAAATAATAGTAATCAAGAAAAAATGTGGTGATTATGCCAAATATCAATCAAAAAAAGAAAATTAATACTATTACTTTGATGCAATTAGGTTACGGTAAGGCTTTCTCTAACTACTCTTATTATTAAATAAGTAAAATTTTTAGCAATATTGTGTGGTTTGGAGACCCAGAAGAATAAATAACAAAGACTTCAGACCACTGATATAGATATTAAGGCAAAAAAAGTATAAACGTGTATATAGTTTCTGATGAAGACACAGTCTCTTGGGGCTGTTATTTTCAGTTTTGTATTTAAAAAATTAGACATAAAGTTTTGGTTGTATGCATAGAAAAGATATTTTGTTCTGAAGATAAGTCACTTAAGTATCTGAATATAGAATTTTATTAAATTGCTTCATAATTACACAGTACCACTGTTATCAAATGTCTCTTGATATGCTGAAAAGGAAAACAACATCTAATATAAAGAGCTCTGAAATTGCCAGATCCCTGGCTCCCTTCCTCTACCTCTCCAAAACTCAAAAGCTTAGTTTTTGTCTGTCATTTCTTTCATAAAATAAAATAAAATAAAATATTAAAGGGAATCACAGTAACAACAATGAAAGAGTTTTTATTTGTTGTGTGAACAATTATTATGAATGTATTGAAAATATAGTCTTAATGAAGAAAAAATCCTTAAATGTTGGTTGTTTATTCTCTGAATAAAGAAGTAGATCTCACTGAAAAGCTGAATCTTGAATATATTGCTTGCTAGAGTATTTATCACACTTCTGAAGCAATATTTGGATGTTCAGTTTTTACAATTTAGTTGTTTCTTTTTGGTTACTCTTAAACTATTTTCAGGATTCCAGTCTTCTCTTATTCATTAACCATTTGCAGAAAGAAAAGAAAGCCTTTTTTCTTTTTTTCTGAAAATCTTTTGACCCTGTTATTATCTTC
Organism: Pseudopipra pipra; assembly: GCF_036250125.1. Classification (NCBI taxonomy): domain Eukaryota; kingdom Metazoa; phylum Chordata; class Aves; order Passeriformes; family Pipridae; genus Pseudopipra; species Pseudopipra pipra. The sequence goes on along the minus strand of NC_087550.1, from coordinate 74,994,881 downwards.
TTATCCATAGCTTGTTTTCTCTAGTTTTAAGATGTCACCTTATGATCTACTGAAAGTGTGTGATAATTTTTGCGTTACTGTAAATTTATGTGCATTTAATAGATTGCAATCATTTATGATCTCTTTTCTTTTCTGGAAATTTGATTTCTCCACTCTTTTTTTTTGTTTCTGAATGTCTAATCACTCATTTTTTTCCTTCTAAAACTGAACATGAAATATATTTTTCCTAGGCTTATGATGATTCTTAGTTTTATGTGCAGCTCTTCTTTCTGTTCAACAGCACTTTCATCTGAACATGACCTGCAGTCATCCGTTCATGCATTAACTAGTGATCTACAAGATAAATGTCATTCATAATGTTTTGACTTTCACAATTTTACAAATTTCATTCTCTGCACCATCTTGCCAGTGTTAAACTAGGGAGTAAAAAAATTCAGGTTTTCAACTTTGAATCCCTTAAAATTACTTTTTTCTGAATAGGTTTGCAAGATTTATTTATCTTCTTTTAGTCATTGAATTTGCTGTAGTAAATGATGCTTTATTCCCCTCTGCTCATTTTATGCACACCGACTCCATTTTCTTGTTATGCGTATCTATACTTTGCTATTACCAACACAAATCAAATAATTTTCTACTTATGTCTATGTGTATACCATAAAATTTTCTCCATTACAACTCTGATACATAACTTAGCTGGTCATGCAGAATAAGACTAGGAAGCAGCTTTAATTTAATGCATTCAGTGTTAACAAAAGCCCCAAGCAATTGAATAAATAGCAGATAAATCAAAACATAGAGCATTCCCAAAGTTATCTGAGATGGTAGCCACCATCGTAGTTTTTAAAAAGTTTGAATTGATGTAAGTTAATATGAATTTTCCTCCATTGATCTAACATCTAGATTAGACATTTACTGTTAGTCATTAAAAAAGTAGAAATTATCAAAATCCGTATTATTTGGAGTCTAACAACTTACCCTTGGCATAAACGTAAAGTAAAAGGACTATGAGATTAGCTCAGTTGGTTAGAACATGGTACTAATAACACCAAGCTTGTGGGTCAGATTCCTGTATTGGCCATTCACTTAAGAGTTGGACTTGGTGATCCTTGTGGGTCCCTTCCAACTCAGAGTATTCTTGAAATCTGTAAAAGTGAATTTTCTGGCAGATACAGTAATATAACCAGCACGCGAAGACATGCTACTTCCTTACTCTGAACTTGCCTAAAATACTTCTCAAAGAGTAGAGCAGCTGAAGTCTGATTGCCTGGCAACTGCAACTGTCCTCACAAGATCTAGGTGAGGTGAAATTTGAAAGATTCTGCTCATTGTATATGTTCTACTGATTCCTCCTCTTGCTACTCCCGTTTCTTTTATTGCAGGATAATGACATTTTTCATTTAAAAGGTTGGACTGTATGTTGAGGGAGAAATTTAGCTATGTTCTTGCAGCTTCATCTTATGTCTTTGTTTCTTTCTATTCTCTTCATTCTCTTTCCCTTGTCAGGCTGAACTTGAAAAAAAAGAAAACCCTTATACTCTTCTTTTGTATGGGCTAGGAACAAAGATGAACTGTGTGTCCTTTCTGAAACGGTTTTCTCTTTTGAAGCCACAGGCTTCCTAAAGAATCTCAGGAATTAATTCTTATCACTGAATTTCTTTCAAAACTGACACCAAAGGGAGACAAAGTTTTCTGGTTTTGATTGGGGTAGAGTTAATTTTTGTCTAGTATGGGGTTATGTTTTGGATTTGTGCTGAAAACAGTGTTGATAACATAGAGATGTTTCTGTCATTGTTGAGCAGTGCTCACACAGCATCGACGCCTTTTTGGCTCCTCAGATGATCCCACCAGCAAGGAGGCTGGGTGTGCACAAGTTGTGAGGGGACACAGCGGGACAGCCAACCCCAACTGGCCAAAGGGATATTCCATACCACATGGTGTCATGCTCTGCAATATACTAGGGAGAAGGTTGACCGAAGGCCACTGCCCAGGGATTGGCTGGGCATCACTTGTCTTGTGTTTTATCTCTCTCTGCGTGTCTTATTTTCCTTTTCATTATAAATTTTTAAATTATGATAGTTATTAGTATTTTACTTTCTCTTATTTCAATTAGCAAACTGTTCTTATCTCAAACCGTGAGTTTTCTCACTTTTAGCCTTCCAATTCTCTTCCCCTCATTCCACTGAAGGGGAGTGAATGAGCAGCTGTGTGGTGCTTAGTTGCCAGCTGGAAATAAATGATGACATGAGGCATTTGAATATACAAGGGAAATCTATCTAAAATTTAACAAGGGTTAGTTGTGTATATTTAGAGTGAAAGAATTCATGATTAAAAGATTTTGATGATATGTATAGAATTCTCAAACAGATTTAGACAGGATATAGGAATGACTAAGCTGTAGAGAATCACAAGACCAGTTATTTAAGCTTATCTCATCTGTTTCTGCACTACCTTTTATCCTGCATTCTATGAGCATGTGAAAATATACACATGAACTATGAAATATTTTTATGTTTTTTTTTTTTAGTTTTCTTGCTTTGTTTTTCAAGTATTTTTTGTTGTCTGGCTTGATTCTGTATGGCTTTATGAGTGTATAAATGTAAATATTCATTTACATTGGATCTTTTATTTTGATCCCATGGAAAATGTTTTAAGACACTGCAGTACCTGAGAGAACAACTAATTCAATGTAAAAAATTAATTTGTCCACCACTTAACAAAGAATGAAATCAATAAGTCATGAGGTTAGTCACACAAACAAAAGTAGTTGTTAAGCTAAATTATTCAATGAGTGACACGAAATATATTTAGTCACATCCATTTCTTCCATCAAGGAAATAGCATCTAGCCATTACCCTGACATCTCTTCAGAAATGGAAGATACTTTAATGCAATCCAAAACATGAGTTATGTGGACAGTCTCTCAGTATTTTTCTGTAAATTAAATTAACATTTAGAGAACAAGAAGAAAGAAAAGGAAAGTGTATGGCATTTTTCTAAGAATTAAGGTTTTTTAACTGCAAATTTTATACTTGCACATATTGGTAATAATTTTATAAATATTGATTTTTATATCAGATTCTTCATGCAGTAAGTGATAAAAATAAAGAACAGAATGGTGTTTCTAAGAATGGCATTCAGAAAATATTACCTTTCTCTTTTTCTGCTGTGTATAGTATTATTGAAGAATAAGATTTTGGTATTAAAAGATATATGATTGGTTAGATTATCTTAGCCATGGTTGTCACATGAAGTCTAAGAATATATTATCACAAAATCATAGAATGGCTTGAGTTGGAAGCAACCTTAAAGACCATCCAGTTTCAACCCCCCTGCCATGGACAGGGGCACCTTTCACAAAATGAAGCTTCTTAGAGCCCCGCTGTCATAGGTTTATTTGTTCTAAAAATCCAAGCAGAAATTTTCCTTTTCCCGGTCCCACTGTAAGAAAAAAAGATTGAACGAGAAGGGGGAAAGGGTAATTGACTATACAAAAGAACTAGCTGCAGACCTGCATTCCCAGCTAATAGCCCTTCAAAAAAAATGGCAGGGAGAGGAGCGGAGTTTTTTTCTCCTCCTCTCCTTACAAATGGGGGACTTCATTTTTTCTTCCTTAATGGAGGCAAGGGGTGTACGTGTGTTGGAAAAGCTTTGAGGCCACTTGGCTCTCGACCTGGTCATCTGGCTGCTCTCCTGCCTCAGCTTGCTTGTGTGCTGCCCTGTCTCCAGCCCGAATCTGCTCAGATATCATCATGGAGTTTGTGCTCACCAACGAACAGGGGGAGAGTCCTGTCTACAGCCAGCTGCAGACAGCATGAGTTTAGTGGGAAAGAAACCGCCTTTCTTTTCCCTTTTTTCCTCTTCCCCTCCTCAGTGGTGGGGTGGGAAATCTCCATTTTTCAGCTTCTCCTGCGATCTGGGGCCCCCACGCAGCGACCGCCAGAGCCCAACAGCACCCCCTGCTGGCCAACACAGCGCACTGCAGGTTCTGCACCTCTAGTGAAGTGCGCTAGGACAGAGAAGTATCAGACTGTTTTCTTTTTAAAGGGGACTTTTGGGTACTGGATTATTGCTTAGTTGTTTTTGTGTTCTGTTGCTGTTTTTGCCAATATACATATATCCTTTAGTAAAGGGTAGTTATTTCTTCCTTTTTCCATACTTCCTCAACTGGAGCCTCTTAATTTCAGATTTATGATTGTTGAGAGAGAGGAGTTTGTTCTACCTCATAACTCATCCTCCTTAGCAAAATACTCCAGTCTCCTTAAACTGAGACACCCATCCAACCTGGCCTTGAAAACTTTCAGGGATGGAGGATCCACAACTTTGCTAGTGAAAGCTGTTCATTGTCTTATCAGCCTCAAAGTAAAGAATTTCTTCCTAAACCCAACTCTTTCAGTTTGAAACCATTCCCCCTTGTCCTATCACTACATGCCCTTGTAAAATGTCCTCTCCATTTTTCTTGTAGGCCCCCTTCAAGTACCGGGAGGCCATGATAGGTCACACCAAAGCCTTCTCTTTTCCAGCCTGACCAAAACAAATTCTCCTTATAGGAGAGGTGCTCTATCCCTCTGGTCATATCCATGTCCCTCCTCTGGACTCATTCCAACAGGTCCATGACCTTTCTGTGCTGGGAACCCCAGAGCTAGATGCAATACTCCAGGTGGGTTCTCATCAGAGAGGAGTAGAGGGGCAGAATCACCACCCTCGACCTGCTACCCATTCTGCTTTTTATACAGCCCAGAATACAGCTGGCTTTCTGGGCTGTGAGTGCACAATGCTGAGTCATGTCCAGCCTCTCATCCACCAGCACCCCGAAGTCTTTCTCAGCAGAGCTGCTCTCAATCAGTTCATCCTCCAGCCTGTATTGAGGAACCTGGGTTGCTCTGACCCAGGTGCAGCACCTTGCACTTGGTCTTGTATACCTCATAAGATTCGCCTTGGCCCACTTCTCGAGCTTGTCCAGGTTGTCATGTTAGTTCTTTATCTCTGTAACAAGTACATTTTTCTTGATGATGGACAAGAAATTCATCTGACTAAATGACGAAAGGTTTCTGGCTAGAAAGGTAAAGATAATGTAATAATTATGAAGAGCTCCATAACTAAATTCCTCAGTAAAAGTGTCAAATAGCATAGCAGGAAAAGCTATTTCAACAGCACGAGGAGTTTTGCTGTATTGCATTATAGTTCTGGTTGGAATTTTTTTTTTCTTTTAGGAATACCAAACAAACTCAGTACCATTTCAGTATTTCTAAGTGTCATTCCTCTTCTCCCATTCCCCTCTGAATTTCACTGTCCACTGAACAGATTTTTGCATTTCCAAGTATTTCCATTCTCCTTTGTGAACCTGCTGCAATCAGGAAAATTGTGTTCACTTTTATAACATATTCTTGTATCAGTAATACTTTTAAGGAATTCTTTCTTCTGAAAACACTAGAATAGTGTTAGTATGTTAGTTTTTTCACTCATTAATTACAATTTTATCTTGTTTTAGGTTATGTTCAGGTTGAATTCAAGATGGAGAATGTGTCAGCCTTCAGTTAACATGGTTTGTGAATATATAAAATCCTCAGAAATCTTTAAAAAACTTTGAAAAGCATTCAAGTATGCATGTAATATTAAGAATAAGCAACCAAGGGCTTCTAATAGACTGGCCTTTTTTTATTTCTTATCATAGAATCAAAAAGTATCCTGAATTGGAAGGGATACACAAAGACCATTGAGCCCAAGTCTTGGCTCTACACACAAGGAGTTCTAATCCCTCTGCTTTTCCACATTGATTCCTTCCAACTCTCATTTGATTCTCACTATTCCTGCCTCTGTTTCCTCACCTAAACATTGCAATAAGTAAACCTTCTCCCAGTCCTGAAGGTGATCTAGAGAGTCTCCCCTACTGACTCAGGGTGATGGGTGTCTCCCCTGGCCAATGGGGCCAAGAGTCTCCAGGAACAGCCCTGGGATGGCCGAACCAGGGGCTTATATTTCTGAGAGGGTTGTTTTTCCCCCACCTGCCATTCCTTCTCTCTGCTCCTTTCTACTGGTAGAAATAAATGTTTAATTTTGTAAACTAACAGTCACCTACACAGAAAAACAGTTGTTTTGTTTAATTGTGTTAACTAAGTTTGATGAAAAAGTGTCAGAAGCAGCAGTATTACAGGGTTCTCTTTAGTCAAATAATTACTAGGAGGTTTTCTTGTTTAAACTACAACTTAACCTTCTATACAAGCATCCTTAAACTCTCTCTTTGCCAAGCGGACAATAATCTTTGGCAAGAATCAAACTGAACAATAGAAGGTGTGGTCTTGCTGGTTGGGCAAAGGAGCTGAGTATAACAAGATGATAAATAAGAAAACTATAGATTTTAGAAATACAATTTCAACAGACAAGAAATAAACATCTTTTTAAAATCTAAAAGGGTGTTGTCAGTTTACCCAATTTTAATTGCAACAGAGGACTGACTGTATGTGTATGCAATAGTGTAGCCTAGAGGGGAAGGCATATGAGGAGCAGCTGAGGTTACTTGGCTTGTTAACCTGCAGAAGAGGAGACCTCACAGCAGTCTAAAACTTCCTCATGAGGGGAAGCAAAGGGGCAGACACTGATCTGTTCTCTGTGGTGACCAGTGACAGGACCTGAGAGAACGGCATCAAGTTGTGTCAGGAGACACTTAAGCCAAATATTAGGAAAAGATTCTTTACCCAAAGAGTGGTTGGGCACTGGAACAGGCTCCCCAGGGAAGTGGTCATAGCATCAAGCCTGACAGAGTTCAAGAAGCCTTTGGAAAGTGCTCTTGGGCATATGTGTGATTCTTGGGTTTGTTCTGTGCAGGGCCAGGAGCTGGACTTTTATGATCCTAGTGGGTCCCTTTCAACTCAGGATATTCTATGATTCTATAATTATAATTTCAACACTGAGAATGAAATCTGTTAGAGATCCTTTTTTTTACTTCTGAAATACTTTAACAATCCTTTTCCAGTCTAGTGAAATTTAGTCCACAATAACGTATTAATTCACCTGGATAAGCAACAAAACAAAGCACACAGACTGAGACATAAGTAAAGCATATTATCAGGCACCAGATGCTCTTACTACACAAGACATTGTCATTAAAATGAACAACGCATACTCCTTACTTGTGACATTCCATCACTTATGCCAGGTTTCTGATAACAGGCTATTTCTAGACAGTGGCTCCAGCTGTGCTGCTTTATTTCTGTGCATGGGCTGAATACATGAAGTCAGATTGCACAGGAGCCAATGTATCTGTAGGCTGTTCTCTGTTTTCATTAGAATTTACCCTGCCAGGTCTTGTTTCTGACACAGAACAGACATATTCTGCCTTAATTTTTCTTTTGTGTTTGATTTTTTTTCTTTTCTTCAGTTTTCTGTTTACACTTGATGTATCTAATTATTGAAGAAATTAATTAATTTCACAGAAAAAAATTTTATAGAAAATTACTGTTCATGGAAGAGATTCTAAAGAAATGAAAAATCTACAACAAATGTATGGGAATACACAGAATAACAGTAACAAAAAAAACCCAGTCTCACTACTAGCTAGTTTACTTAATACTGACAGCACAATACTAATTTTCAGTTTTCCCAAAACTTGATATTACTTTTTCCATCACCTTTAATTATTCTCATGACAGTTGATTGCCCATATTTTGTTGTTCAGCTGATCAAGAAAATTTGCTATATTTCAAAATAAAGAAACTAAAGTGCAAAATGGATGGAAGTAACTGACCTATAACTTGTAACTCTCAATTATCTAAGCAAATAGTTAGGCCAGTATCTAATAATATTCAGATTAATAAAATAACAAAGGGAATAACAAAACAAGAAAATAAAAACAGGATTGAAAACCTAAGCTATATCCAAAATTAATGATGTTGTCTGGCTCTATGAGGAAAATTCATGTTTATGAGTGTTAGAAACTGCCCAGGGAATTCTAACTGCACTACTGCCTAATGTAAAATGAATGGTCAGCTCAGGGGAACTGCTGAAGTTCTGACTTATCCAAACAAACAATTCTGTCTACAAATCTGGGGAGTTAGCCTAACCCTTATTGGGTCTCCTGGTCTTATGTAGGGTATTTTTCTGCATTGAACACTATATCCAAATGCCTCTGTAGCCTTCCAGATGAACAGTATACTGAGATCATTTTATGAGAAGCTTTCTTTAGGTTTCCCTACACACAGCTTGTCTGCCAGCAGGGTAGCTACTTTGTGATTTGAATAGTCTTATGATCACAGTAGCCAGAAAGCTTTGTGAGGTTAAACTCCTAATGGATAGCACCAGAATCTTGGCCAGTATGAAATGGACACATTTCTTAAAAAAAAAGAAGAAAAACACCTTAAGATTTGCAACACTTACACCTAGGTTTCATCAGAATTAAAATAAAAGACAGAAAATCTTTAAAATGCAAATAATTCAAGTGTTTTGTATAAAACAATAAAATTGAAAGATTTGAAACTAACCTCTTTTTCTATCCACTGTGTCCCTGCCAGTCCTTTAGGATACCTCTTCATTTTTAAGTTCAGTACCATTTAGCACCTTTCTCTGCTATGTCAGGGAAAACTTTTTACTTTATCATCTTTGTCCTCTGACCTTGTTCTTCTTAAGGGGTTTACAGTCCTTACGTGTGAAGAGGCCCCTCTTTCTCCTACATCATCTCCTCTGTACCTATCACGTTACATCCCTCAGAGTCCTGTAACTGAGCTTATGCAATTACTTGTGAGAAAGAAACAATCTATAGATCTTTCTAATGGTTTCAGCTGCTACAAACCTAAAGAGAAGACACACAGACTCCATCTACAAAGGGCCTTTTACCAAAATGCAACATCCACAGATATCAACAGCTACAATACCCAGCACAGACATGAGAAACATAGACTTGCTAATATTCTTAACTTTGAAGTGTTTCTTTGAACAGGGCATTGAAAAAAAAGGACAAAATCATAGGATCATAAAATATGCTGGTTTAGAAGGGGACCCATAACAACCATCAAGTCCAGATCCTGGTCCTGCACAGGACCATCTCCAAGAGTTACACCATGGGCCTGAGAAGATTGTCCATATGATTCTTGAACTCTATCAGACTTGGTGCTGTGACCACTTCCCCGGGGAACCTGTTCCAGTGCTCAACCGCCCTCTGGGTGAAAAATCTTTTCATGATATCTAACCTGAACCTCCCCTGATTCATCTTCAGGCCATTTCTTCTGGTTCTATCACTGGTCATGAGAGTGAAGAGCTGCCCCTCCTCTTCCCCTCAAACCCTCAATACCTTTCCTACTTATGGAATTCTCCAAAAATTACTAGTTTTTTACTTCTATTACAGTTAAGACTCTAAAAAGCTTGATTTTTTCTTTTTTTTTTTTTTTGATTGCTATAAATTGCAGATATTATGACGTGTAATATATATATTTCTATTATGTAGAAAGAAATACACTAAATGGAAAATTCCAATCAGTTACATATTTCAATGGCCAAATCTTCAGAAACAAGGCAAAATATTTCAAAGGCTAATGTTATGAGTAACAATTTTGACATTTTTGTAGAATGACCTGACGAATTGCCCCCACCCAGCATCATCCAAACACTTACTCTCCTCTTCCTAAGCAGGATGGAAAAGTAAAGCAAAAACTGAAAAATCATGAGTCAACATAGAGATGATTTAGTAAGTAAAGGATAGGAAAAAAACAGGGAAAGAAACAGGTGATATGAAGGCAATGATTCACCACCTCTCACAAGCAGATTGATGTCCAGCCAGTCTCCAAACAAGGCCACCTTGGAGGACAGTGCCAATGTTTTTTAGTGGCAAATTTTGGATCAGCTGTCCCATCTGTGTTCTTTCTTGATTTCTTGCCCACTTCCAGCCCATTTGCTCTGGAGTGGGACAAACTGAGGGAGAAAAAATTTAAGGGGAAAAAAGAGTAAATTGAGAAGGTGTGTTCTGTTCTAAAGATTGTTTAGCAATACCCAAAATACTGGTGTTTTATCCACACTTTGGTCAGCAACCCAAAATACAAGCCATGTGGTCTGCTACGAAAAAATCTAACTGCATCCCAGCCACAGCCAGTACAGGGGACTTACTTCCCAATCAAAAGATAATCTAGTTTTGAACATGAATCCATCATTTCTTAAGTAGATTTTTTGTACTACTACAAGTAAAAGTCAACCATGAAAGATAATGGCAAACACCAATTTTTGCCATATAGCAAGAATGAATTATCTTGGTTGGACTGCAGGAAGTGGTATTCACAATATCTCTCATAATATACCATGGAAACACATCAGTTGCTAATTGGATTAGAAAGTATATAGTGTTCTCCAAATTCTCTCAGTTCTTTTATTAGCAACAGAAGACACACATTGTGCCCACGTTTTTGGGTGTTGCAGTGAGAAGTAAAGATAAAGGGCGAAAGGAAGATGATCAGATGCTTACCTAGTGTTCATAAGCGTTTCAAGAACAGCAATTGCACTCACTGAGGGATATGAAATTGGCAGGATATTTTTGAGTTCAGAAATTATATCACATGAAACAGCAGACTGTGTAAAATGAAAAAAGTCTCAGAGGACTTTTAGAAATTTATTTCTTGGTCTTCCTTGATCTGAAAACAAAGTTACATCCTTAGCATATAATTGGCAGATATATCCACTTATGCTGAGAAATACCATTCTCAGCCTTTAGCTTTCAGGATTGTGTTGTTCAGACCTTGTTACTATAACTGTTAATAGTGAGGTGAGATTCTTGGAGGATAGTAGTCCCTGGCATGACTAAGTCAGGATGATATCCTCATGGGTGTTCTTAGATTACATGCCAGGAGCATGTTTGAAAGAATAGCTGTAGAAGCAACACTGAGGAATAATAGTCCAGATTGATCTGATATTTCACAAGAACGGGAAGATTTAGCTTCTCTAAAAAGATCAATATGACTGACTAGGAAGACCTGAAGGTAATCTACAGTCAGCAGTTACAGTGAATACCATACCTCTCAGAAATGAAACTAATCTACTCAACAGTGTTTAGCTCCTGAGATTGTAGGCAGCTGGAAAAAAATAGAGACTGAAAAAAACCCAACTAACCCCCCCCCAAAAAACCAAACAAAAAACCCTCATCATGCAACCCATATACAAAAACTTAATCAGTTCTTTCTGCAACTGAGCACTCCACGTTATTCAATTAGGTGAGAAATAAGCCTATTGTTGCTTGTTTGAATTGATAATTTTGGTTTACGCCTGATTTTATTATTAATTATATTATAGAATATAAAGTGGATCCTCAGAAAGAACATAGTTATTGGTTGCTTTCTGAAAATAGGCATTTTCTCCTGCTAATTTTGCTTCTGACATCCGCCGCGAGTTTATTTAAATGTTTAGTATTGATTTTATCATTGGCATTAAATTTCTAGAGTTAAAATATTTTGAACTTGAATTTTTCTACTTTTAAAATATTTTATAACTAATATGATGTAAGAAATCATAAATGCTTTTCCAGTATTAAAATGATGAAATATTATCATATAATAAACCAATAAAAATCAAATAAAAATTAAAATTTTTTTTATTTAAAATTGCAGCTAAAAAGAAGGAAAAAAATCTCCAATAAATAATAGATGACCAAGAAAGCAGATGCACAGAAACAAAAAAAAAAGAAACAAAAATCTAAGTGGGATATCAAAGAATGCAACTTTGAAAATAGCATGCTTCTCCCAAACTTAAGTCTTTTCATGACCTTTTTCTCACTTACTTTTTCTTTACACATACAATCAGTTTGCAAGAGATCTTTTTAAAGCATGAAATAAAGAAAAAGAGGAGTTTTGATGTTTCTAAATCTTATTACTATGTCAGTTCATGTCCTGCTGTCTGGAGACAGTTCTAACATCCAAATAGGAATGGTATGTGGATGTCTGGCAGAGGTGACCATTTTTCTCTAGTCTGACTATAAGAAACTAAGCAACATACCCTATAATATGTCAAATAATACTAAACAACTGAGCAGCAGACTCTGTGTCTTTCACCTAAAGATGGAATTACAAGTGGGAAAACCATGACCCTTGCACGTATCACACTAGAAATTGTCAGTCAACTCTCAGCCAGCTTGGTTGTGCACATGTATTATTGTCCACTAAAAAAATATGTAGGAAGTTTCTTCAACTGCATTAAAGGTAGACTGCATCATTAAAAAACAGGTGAGAAAAAAGAGAAAATTACAGCACAGAGAACATAACATATAACTTACAAGTCTTGACTGAGAAACTCCCTCTTAGTTCCAGAGACACAGAATAATGACTTAAGCACATACCTTCTGTATGCCTGGAATTCCTAGGGTACTTCAACTGCCACCTTCACATATCTCTAATCTGTCCTGTTGGAGTTCTGCTGATGAGTTACTGCAGGAGAAAAATATAATACCTTCTCAGTAACCTGGTAATGAAAAGCAGTTTTCTTGCTTCAGCTGCAGAGGATGATGCCTCATCTGATTCTTCTTCTTTCTCCCTCTCAGGAAGGACCTATTCTTCTCCGACTAACCAAGTTAACCTCTTCTTCCACTGTTTCTTCTTGACTACAGGAGACATTCTTGTAGCTGAAGCTTGGGTCTCTGGTTTAACCACAATGTTCATTTGTATGTCCTCGGATTCAGAGACCCTCTTGCTCCTTTGAGAGTGCAGAACACAGGCTTGGTAGGTATAGGAAATGTTCTAACACAGTGCTAGAATTTGCACCTCTTTGGTGTAGGCAAGGCATCTTTCTTCATACGATTTGCCATTTCAACAGGATGCCACACTAGTTCCAGCATGAAGTCCCAGACCATTAGAGGGCAAAACCACTATAAGTACCTCTGTAAATTTTTCCTCACATCTTTTCTCCCATACCTGTCTCAGAGCACATTCCCAAGTGGTTGGTAACCTTAGGAAACTCCAAAACCAGATTCATAGCACACACCGATAAAAGCATTCTGGTTACACAGAGAGATTCAAGAAACTGAAGGGTGATTGCAACAAGGCAGGAAACACATGTCCCAGAGGAGGAGAAGGGAGAAGTGCCATTCTTATTTTCTCCCATTAATTGCCTTCTAGAGGGAAAGAGGAGAAAAGTCCAAGTGTTAAATCTCTTCACAGTTTGTTCCCTGGAGTATGGGGATGGCAGCAATGCAGGGCCTAAATAGCAGATTAGGCTAAAGGCCAGTGTTTTTATTATAGCGTTTCCAGGCAGAGTGATAAAAAAACCAGAACAAACAGAAAAAGATGAAAGCAGCTGGGTTTGAGTTTGGAGTCTGGTGTACAGCGAGAGAGGGATCATGCCACTGAGCAGGTGAAGGAACAAAGAAAACAGTATAAAAAACTAACAAGTCAACATTGTGACAAATAACATCAAGAAAGTACCTGGCAAGTACCAGCTAAACAGTTACAATAGTTATGAATTCAGGCTAGTATATTCCAATCAAATCTGTTATTATCTAAAACCCCTCAAGACTCACATTGGCTTCTAAATAGGACTTTGGTGGCTTGAACCCAGCCAGAAGCTAAGCACCCACACAGCCACTCTCTCATAGTTCTTCTCCCAGCAAGATGGGGGAGTGAAGCAGAACAGCAAAAGCTGAAATTTCATGGGTAGAGATAAAGAACATTTAATAGGTGAGGGAAAAGGGAAAAAAAACAAACCCAAACTCTAACCAAAAACAAATACAAAACAACACACCCCAAAACCAAGCAATTTAAATGTAGTCATTCACCTCCTCCTACAAAGAGAACAATGCCCAGAGAGTCTCTGAACAACAGCTGCTTTCAAAATATTATCTCAATTTTATTGCTGAAAATTATGTTCTACAATATGGAACAATTTTTTTGGTCACTTTTTGTCTACTTTCACTGCTATGTTCACTCCCAGCCTCTTGCCTATAACCTCACTGTTGCTTTCTGCAGTGGCAGAATGAGAAGCAGAGAACACCTTCATGCCATGCAAGCAAAGTCCAGCAATAACCACAACATTAGTGTGTTATTATCAGTGTTTTAATCACAAATATTCTACTGGGAAGAAAATTAACTCTATCCCAGTAAGACTCAGTACAACTAGTTAAACATCCTGAAGTTTGCTTTGAATATAGATAAAGGGAGATTACATTTATTTTGAAGAATGTATAGACTTATATTCTGAGCTACCAATCAAAATACCTCTATCTATAATCAGTTGATGTCATTAAAACTTTTTCCCTCATATTACCTCATAAGCAAAATGTTTGGGGAGGATTGTAAATGTATTTGAAGATTACAGAATGTTTTGACATGCTCTAGAGAGAGAAGAAAAGTTATCCTTATCTGTGAGGCTGTTTGTCATCTTGGTTTTTTACAGCACTGAACATAAGTATTGCAATATAAGCTACATTTCAATATACAGTTTCATTATACAATTAAATATATGTTGTATATATGGATACTTGTATTTTACGTATAGGTTAATTATACATACTTTTTATACATACACATTATGCATATGCTTTTTAAAAGATTTTAAATTGTCAAAAAAAATGGAAGAGTTATTTCATTAAATACAAAGTCAAGATATTGTTGTGTTTGTTTATATCAGAACATATTCCATTAACTTTTCTGGGTGATGATTGATCTGTATGCTCTCTTTTCGGACTTGACGGCCAGATGGTTAGCTTTATTCGGATTGACCTGTCAGCCATGGGGCAATTCTGTCTCAGACTCTTAAAATGAAATCAGTTATATATTTTTTTGTTTAGCAAAGCACACCTTTGGCCACCAGACCCATGTATATTTATAGTATGTAAAAGTCTAGCTCATTAGTTATAAAGATTTTCTTCCCACTCTTTCACTATTGTAAAAGATAGACTTCCTTTTCCTAAATTGTCATAGTTAATGCAAATTTTACTGAATGTAAATGGAAAAAAATACTCTTTTAAAAACCAGGTGCTTTGAACAGTACACTGCTTACAGCACAACACTTATTATCTCTACTTTTTACAAGGTTTCCCTGCACAGATGTTCCTGCACATAACACAAATATAATAGCTGAGCAGTGTGAAAAACTTAGAAGTAGGACAATGCAGTCTTTCAAGAAAATGAGTCTATTTAAATCCAGATAATTTTTATCATTTATATTGGTTCAGTTTATGGCTTTGATATTTAATGTAAGTGGGATCAGACCTGATTTGAAAGTGCAGACTTTTGAATTTATGCTAGTTTAATTTCACACTGAACACAGCTTCAAAAGATAGTGAAGATAGGAATTAAGTGTATATCTTTTTTTGTGGGCTTCTTATGGATTTAAATTCTGAGGATACAGAATATATCCTCACCTGTGATAACTCAATCCACAGATTAATTAATTTTAGTTACTATAGCTGGACTGGATCATCCCTGAATTGATGTGGTAATACTTCTCAGGACTCTATTCTGTCATATTAAAATTTTGAAGGATTTTATTCAACAAGAGCGAGACTGCTCCTTAACAGAAGGCAAGTGGGGGGTCCCCATGGGGTGGCTGGGCAGGACCTGGCAAGAAGGGCCCATCCCACTCCCCATTCAGAAGCAGGACATCCAGGTGTCATAAGGGCAGCCCAAGCACTGGTTATCAGGCACTTCCTAGGGCCATGTCAGGCTAAGGCTACCCCAGGTCGCAAGCCTGTTGATGGGCCTGGCTTAGGGGGCCCTTTACCAGACAGAGCAGGTGATCTGGAGACTGTTCCTGCTGCAGGTGTCACTGGAGCAGGAGCTGATGGCCCCAGGGGGATGACATGGGGTTCTGGACAATGGGCAGAGTGAAAGGAGCCTTGTGGGATGGGCAGGGACAACCAGGCCTGATGGACCCTAAGATCACCACATGTGGAGACAGGACTTGGACACCATGAAGGTAATTCAGAGAAGGTGGAATGCCTTGTATGACCAGAGTGCTGTGATTAATGAACACTGGGTCTTTAAACAGAACAGGCCAGAAAGAAGACAAGGCAGGTTGACCTTTATATGAGGAAGCAGTTCAAATGCTTGAAGTTTAGCTGTAGAAAGTTCATCAGGAAGTGAGTCAGGATCCGAAGTGAGGATACCAGTGTGACAGGAGTTTCTTACAGAATGTCCAACCAGGGTTAAGAAACAGAGAAACACTTAAAAAAACTCAAAAAAACCTCCAGACAATAGGGGCATCACAATCTTTCTGACATCTGGAACTTTAACACAATGGGACTTAAGCAGTCCAGGGAATTTTAGACGGTGTTTGGGACAATTTCTAAACAGGCCTATCAAACAAGATCTTTTCCTGGATCTGAAAATCATGGGCAAGGAAATATTCTTTGGAGATTTTATAATAAGTGATAGTCTTGACTATAGCAACCATGAAACAGTAAAGTTCTAGATTCCAAGTGTAGTGAGGAAGGCAAGTAGGACAGCATACAGATCTTGGACGTCAGAAGAGTAAACTTTGACTTCTTTGGAGAACTATCTGATGTTATCCTCTGAAAGACTGCTTTGAGGGACAGAGAAGCTCTAGATAGCGTGCAGATTTTTATGACTCTGAGCACAAGAATTCCATCCCTATAGTCCATCCTAATACTCTGGAAAATATGTAAGCATATTAAGAGGCTGACTTGGCTAAACATGAATTTCATGGTTAATCTCCAATGCAACAAGTATGTACACAGGAGATGGAGAAAGGACTCAAAGGAAGAATATAGAAACTTTGCCCAGTGTTGAAAAGATGATGTTAGAAAAGCCAAAGTTCACCTTGCATTGAAATTGGCAAGGGTTGTCAAGGACAACGACAACAGAAAAAGCCTCTACTGCTACATTAGCAGACAAAAAAAATAAACAAACCCTCAAGGAAAATGTCGTCCTGCATTATAATGTTATCTGAGAAGAATTTCCTGTTGAGTATATGAAAGAGTACGTAAGAGCATTTCAAAGTGTTCATAAAACCATAAACATCATCACAATCGTTTGTGTTTTGCTTCAACTCATCTTCCACCAATTCACATCTGCAAATGATGCTGAATTCTGCTGAAAAGGGTGGGTGTTTTAGTGACAGTAGACATAGATCAGGTTGCAGTACTTGATGTCTTCTTTGTATTGGTCTTTACCAATAAGATCAGGCTCTTTCTGCATGGAGATAGGGCTCAAGGAATTCAGTAGGAGATGCTGACAGAAGAGGATTGACTCTGGGTACACTTGAGGAATCTCGAATCACAGAAGTCCATTCTCCAGGTAGACTGCATTCAAGGATGCTGAGAGCTGTTTGCTGTGATTGTGAAGGTGTGAGGGAAGGGAAAAAAAAACAAACTGAGAAGGGATTAATGTTTTTGTTAACAGGTATGTATTTTCTCAGTCATACAAAACCTCTATATCTTGTATAAGATAAAAGGAAAAAGTAACTGTGAACATTTTGACAAAGTTCTATGAGTTTTAAGTAGCCTTTGAAGTTATGGATCATCTAGATTTTGACATGGCTACAAGCTTTATATATTTACTTCTGAATAATGTGATAGCGAAATTAGGAGATAATTCTGTAGTTAATTTTTTGTTAGCTATTTCAGGTGTTTTATAAGACTTTTTTTTTCTAAAAGCTATTGTTGGTTCTTTAAATTAAGGCCAAGTCAGAAGTAGCAATCTGACTTCAAAAGATTTCTAAAATTTGTTATGGAATACATGTAGCACGGAAGAAAAAGTACAGACATGAAAACAGAATAGAGGTAGTTTAGTCCTCTGTTTCTCTTAATTACTTTATATGAAGTACAGTTTAGAGTTAACGGTAGATCCTATATCTTCACACACTTGAATTACAGCTAATAGTTCAAAGGCTAACTAGAAGACAGTGAAGCAGGATACCAGTTTTCTTCTTCGATGCTGGATATATGTATAGAATGAATATATGTCATAGAAGGATATGTTGAACTGGGATGAAGGTGACCCAGTGAAAGAATCAGCATTTAAAAGGATTAGTAATTGCTCATTGACTTTGGCTCAAAAATCTGTATGTATCCCATGGTAGCATTATAGATGTTTGTCTACAATTTCACTTTTTCATAGTCTTCACATCAGGCAATAAAAATGAGATTAGACCTTAAGAAAAACTTTCAAGATTCTTTACTAAAATAGTGTTAATCTTGTAGCCCAGTAAATATGCTTTTACCGTTATTATTATTGAAAGGCCAAAGGGTTTGTACTAGCCTTAGTGTTCAGAGTCTCAGGACTTCTCTGGGCTTGATTTAATTTAAACCAGTTTTAGTATGTTTTTTAAATTATCCGATGGTTAATTATGATTTAACATGTTCTGATTTCACAACTGTGAATAAGGCTAATGATATACCGCAGCTGTCACTATTTAACAAACAGCAGCCTGTTGTTACAGGGTACCATAGCCCAGGACATCAGCAGGCACCTCTGTGGGGATGTGGACAGGCTGAGGTCAGGAAATTACCATGCAGAGCATCAGCCTGTGGGAGGTGGTTGGACTCAGGGCTGGTGAGGGGAACCAGGGCCAGACAGCCCCAGAGTGGCTGAACAGGGCCATGGGCATGAGGCCAGGCTAAAGGTCAACTAGGAAACTAGTCCAGAAGAGCAAATGGGGACAGAGATGTGGCTGTGAGGGATTTGGGCCAGGTCCAGGGACCTTGTGGTGGGGATTTGAGGGCAGACAAATCCTGGGATAGAGGTGATTTCCTCCCTAGTAGACAGTATAGTGTTGTTTTTTGGATTTAGAATGAGAATAATGATGGTAACACACTGGTATGTTTATGTGTTTCTGAGTAGTGCTTACCTTAAAACTAGAACTTTTCAGTTTCCTGTGCTCTGCCAGTGAGCAGATGCACAAGAAGCCAGGAGGGAGCACAGCCAGGACAGCTGACCCAAACTGGTCAAAAGGATATTCTACGCTACATAATGTCATGCTCAGTACATAAACTGGGGGGAACTTGGCCAGGAGACACTTTGCTGCTTTGCAAAAGACACAGCATCAGTCAGCAGGTGGTGAGCAATTATATTGTGTGTCATTTCTCTTACATATTAGTTCTCCCTCTTATTTTCATTATTATTAGTATTATATTAATTATATTATATTATGTTATAATATATTTTTTTCATTTATAAAATTGTTGTTATCTCAAGACATGAGGTTTACTTTTCTTTTTTCCTTGATTCTCTTCCGCAGTGAGACTGAGGGGGGTGAGGGGTGGGGGGGAAGTGGGAATGGGAGTGAGCAGCTGTGTGATCCTTAGTTGCTCGCTGAGGCTAAACCATGATAAATGGTCAAGGTGAGAAGACCTGGCCAGTGAATTCTAGACTTTGAGGCAACCAGAGAGGAAGAAACAGACTGCAACAAGAAAACACTGAAAAATAGTCACAAAGGACTTGGGGAATGACTGTTGTGCTCTGTCTACATTTTTGACCACTTCCCAGCAAAGAGGATGCGATGGAGGTGATTGATGGCAGGGCTCCAACAGACTTTGCTCAGTGGAAATCATCACTGTTGACCTGAAGACCCACAGGACCATTCCAGAGAGTGGCAGAGGGGTAGTACAGTTTAACAGTTTCTAGTGTATTATTATCAAAGAATTTTCCTGTATCAGAATAAAGTATTAGTGTTATTATAACTGGACTAATGGTCACTCTTTGCTGCATTTCCATTTGGTAATTCAGAATTTAATTAAGCAAATAATACTTCCCTAGTTCTAAAGATGAATTCCATTTTCTCTATGTATAGTTTTTTGTGCAACAATAGAGGTAACGTACGACTGTTGCTATTTAATATAAAAAAGAAAATAAAAACCTTTTGATTCATTAAAACAGTATCTTAGCTATTCTAAATTGTATCAGTCAATTAAATAAATGAGGGAATGGTACTGAAAAGTTCATATTATCTCTTTCAGAAATGTTACTGCAAAAAATCAGGGTTTTTTTTATTGTGGTTACTCCAGAATAACCCTGTAGCATTAACAGATGCACCAAAGATCTAGAAAACAAAATCTTTAAGCTGGGAATGAATAGAATTTATCATAAACTGTTAGAAAATGTATAACCCCCTTAAAATTTTCCCTTTCTCAACCATCCTGTGTTTTAAACAAAGGTTGTCATTTACATTTCAGTATTTATACTAGAAAAATGTTTCAATTCTTCTTTCCTAAATAATATGTCATAATTTAATGGTTACAACATAACCTCCAAAAATGGTTTAGTATATAGAGGCAATGAGTTCTACAATGTTTATAATTGTGAACAAATAGTTTTTATGTTCAAAGTTCTACAGAAGGAAATTACCATGCAAGAGCAAAACTGGATGTTGTAACCTGCCATCTGCTTTAGAAATGTGCAAGTAGAAAATTATCATGAAGAATGATTTGAAGACTGAAGGATGAATCTTCCTTATGACATAGTTTTCTCTTAACTGAAAAAAAATCGCGCACAGCAAAATAATTGAAGCACACTAAATGTTTGACTTTAAAGCAGATGGACATAAGGCATCACATTTTTTTACGGAAATATGGTTACATGCCACACTGAATTTATTTGATATATCATGAGATAAGCTCTGTGCATTAGACACTCTTGGGCTTGACAATGAAGAAGATGGCACATCCAAGTTATGTTTGTACATATCTGTTTGAGTAATGATGAGAAAGCAACCATGACATTTTCTGCCATTTCAAACAAGCAGTCCCTGACAATAGATGTGTCTATACTTAGGAAACTGGAGATCTGGTGTGACTGTGTTAAAGACAGAAAACCAGAACATTTTCAATTTTCAAAACAACCATTTACTGCATTCATTAAAAATACACATTGCCAGTGTATAGTTCTTAACCACTACTAAACCTTGCCATTGTATATGCAAAAAATTAGACCTTATGAAACATATACTAATAATATAATATAGCTATGTGAGTATACAACACCATGGAACTGATGTTGACTTAGCACTGATGGCTATGATCCGTGGTGGTTCCTAGTCACAAGGGTTAAGGTTGTCAGGCTTAAGAGCTTAGCAACAAAGGAATGGAGAAGTAAATATGGACTCCCTTCTTCCCTTTCTCATCATTCTCTGTCTTTCCTCTCTCTTGCTGTTTCAATTTTTCACTGCCAGTACACGAATGAAAAACACGTGGTCTCATTTGTTCTTCATATCCTATTTTGGGGACAAAAACTTGTTCTGGTTTTGCTTATTTTGCAGAAGTATAATGTTTTTACTAGACACTCTTTGAGTCTGGTCTGCAGGATCATTTGGCATTTACCAGACATCTTTGCTCCTTATTTATATCTTACTGATTTTAGTTTTTATTACTTGACCTCTTGCACTTTTTTATATTCATCATGATTTCTTTCTCTCTGAAGTGAATAATGTCTCTGATGTTGTTAATGTTTTCCTCTTCTTCTTCTTCTTTTCTTTTTTGTGCTTAGGTTCACTTTTAAATATTCTTCTAATACTGCTTAAAAGTTTTTACTTTTCATTTGTTCCCAGTTACTCAATCTAATTGTGTAGATGACTGCAATTACAATATTCTGTTATATTATTTAGAGAACTGATGCAACCTCAGAGAGGTTGTACAGGTTTGGGGGTTTTTTTCCAATTATGTCCTTAATTAAAAACCACAAATGTGACTACCCACATCCTTAGATCATCACAGTTGTAAAAAATATTAGTACGGTGTTGCTAAAAAAACATTTGTGGAAAGAGTCATTATCTAAGTAGTTGATTAACACTTAGTTTAGGAAATGAATCACAGCGTAAACTTACCTCTTAGAAGAAACTAAATGATCTGTACAAGAGACAGATCTTACAAATGTTTAGCTAGAGGAAAACTATTTGTCTTATACTTCCTTAGACATCATAACCAATTACCCTTCAGAACCTATGTAGTTGTCAGCCAAAAAACTATTGTACATTGAGTTAGTGATGCATATAATGGGTAATCCAGGTCTGTGTCTCTGTATAATGGATACCATGTGACTACTATTTCATTAAGGTGTATGTAATCAATATTATATTTAATAAATGCAGGTATAGTTATTGCACAATTACGCAATGTACACAGAAAGAGAAATAGGTATTTAATCATAAATACATTGAAGAGGGTATTGGTTGGTCTGCTTGAAATCTTACATGAATCTCCTCAGGAACTAACTTTCTTAATGAGGTAATATTAAAGCGTATTGTCCAAGGGACTCTTCAAAGCTGAGTCCTGTTGATTGCTGTTACAGATGACTCTGAAGTGGGAGGAGGACCCTACAGCTGGATAATCTCTCCATGGGCAGACCTATACACCAGTGTTTTTCCTAGTACTGTATCATCTCATGTTTTTCATCATCAAAAGGGATGTAAGATTTTATAATTTTTCTATGATGATTTCTTGCCTATTAATAAAATAGTTGTCCACCTTATAAGTGTTTGTGCCTTTCTTCTTTGAATCAAAAAGGAACAGGCACATTTCCAGTGCATAAGAGCTTACACTGCAGGGAACCAAGCACCATTAAGTTAAATATTCACAGATACATGTGGATGTTCAATAATCAGATCACATTAGCTGAGATAAAAAAATACCATATTTTATAAACACAGCCCAAACTTCCTAAGCAATCAAAGAAGGTTTGATTTCTCAGAGACTCTGAATATCCTTTAGAAATACTTATAGATGTTGGACAATGACTCTTGGAAGCTCCAGCTCCTGCTTTACTGAAGCAAATGGAGACATTGTCTTCTGCCCCAACTGACATGACATAAGATTACAGGAATCTATAATCTTATTTTTATGGCTTACTTAAATATATAACTGAAGTAACTCAAAATGTATTGAGGAAAAAAAGCCAAAGATAAATATTTTTACAGAATAAAAAGAGAAATTAATAAAGGGTTGCCATGGAAACAACCATTCCAAGAGATGCCATGGAAAAGGTATGGAAAGGTTTTAATGGCCTGCAACCTTTTCTTCTATGGAAATATAATAAAGATAACTCCAATTTCTATTATTATACTGGAAATTTTTTAAAGACAATCTTTACTCAAGTCTGATTTTATAAAATATATTAGAAAAATATTCTTTTTGGTTGAACTACTTGCTCTTAAACCAAACAGCAATCCAGGTCACTGTTAAATCCCAGAATTTCTTTTGCAGAACCATTCCCATTAATCATCAAATTTTAAACTCAAGTGTTGTAAGAAATATGTAGATCTCGTATCACAGGTTTCTGCACCATCGGTTGTCCATGGAGCACAGCTTAAGAAACACTAACCCAAATCCTTACTAATACATTAGCTATGTATGTGACATATGTATGTAAGGATTCTTTCTGTTCAAAGACAGATCTCAGAAATAAGCGTAAAGAATAACACAAAGGACATTTTCTTAATATGTGTGGTAGTTCTTGTTCAAGTAAGCTAGGTTCAAACTTCTCCAGATTGTGAAGGAAATTATCCCCTCTATATTAATACATTTTCTTCTCACAACATTGCATGTCTTCATTAACATATGACATGCCCCATCCATTGCCATTTGAATTATGAAAAAGTGAGTAATAGATGAGATCTCTCCATGCTCACGTGAACTTCCCCAGGTGTCTACAATCTTTTCACTTTATAGGGAGCACTAATTTATTGCCGTTATATTGCAGTCAAGCCTCTTTTGCCCTCTATCTTTTTAAGAACAATTCTCCGTTCTGTTGACTACTTAAGAAAAAAAGGAGTGCTAAATGTATTTTAGAGATTCAGATTCACAAATTTCTTCAAGAAGGGTGAGTTACAATATCAGCTTAGTGAATTTCACTGCAAATGTGAGGGAAATAAATATATCTTAAAATGCACGCGTAAACTACTCTCTAAAGGATTCTTCTGGGAGGAAGAGAAAACACTGCCAAAATGGTATTTTTTTTAACATTTCAACACGTATGAATATTTTATTAATATTTATAATAAGTAACAAATGTATAATTTCAAAGCTTTCACAGAATTTTTTTCTCGAGTTCTACTTCCTAAATAAACGTTTTATAAATTCCTGCACCTGCAGGAAAAACCGTCAAACCGGAGAAAGCCAACTGTCAGGATTTTAATTCCACAAGAAAATATTTCTATAAGACCCTGACTTGCAAAAATGTAATATAATCAGTAGCTTTCATTTAGTTGTGGAAGCTGAGTACAAATGATTTGTGAATGAGAATTTTTTTTCATTCAAGGTTTAGAAATCAATTTCACAGAGTATTTAAAGAAAATTATTGGCCTGTGTGTTCATATTTTTCTGTTTTTCTTTGCATATGATCTATTGATTTAATCTACCTTTTTTTCCTACTCTTAGTAAAATTATATTTTCAAAGTGCTAGAGTGTCAAGCAATCTAATGGCTTTTAAGTAGAAAGTATATCACAAAATTTAGTAAAATATTTTCAATATTCTGGAAATTATTTTTTTAACTTTTGATGACCTGCTCTTATCAGCCCAGTTTGGCTAGCCAAAGTTATAAAAATCTAACAGATTTCCATGATGATAGGATACTAATTTTCTTTTCCAGTGAAATATAAGTAAAAAAAAGTTATTTTTATAAAATTGTTTTTGAGTTAATAGCTAATTAAACTACTGAATCGTCCTGTGATCAAAATTCAATTTTAATTCCCAGTAAAAATGAATTATGAAATTTTACTTCTTATTCATGTTCTAGTAATCATAACACTTTTGGTAAATATAAGTATACATTTTTATCATCTAAATGTAACGGAGAGACAAATACTTACATTCTGAAACTGTAACTGAGTGTTAATATGTCCTTATTTTATTGTTGTTTATTGTAATTTTTATCAGTTGGTTTTTCTATATTTTATAGGTTTTATCTGACAGGTTACTTAAAAATATAGGCCCAGCTGAGTGAAAAAAAGTGTTTGTATATAAAGTATTACTGATAACCAAATATCACTTCCGTCAATATTGAACTGTAAGGATGATTATGAGGAAGAAAGCTAAAAGCAATTCAGAAGAAAAACTAAGATGGTGAAGGAATAGTATGATGATTGACTGTCGTTGTTTAGAAGTATGGTTTGTTTGTGCAGTCCCTGATATGTTTCACATAGCAGAACAGCAGAGACTTTTCACCCTTTAGTGATTCGTTGTCCCTGTAAAAAAAATGAGGTTAGTCTTAGGTTGAGTGATCTGATGGATTGCTTATTGCCACATGTGGGATTTAGATTTCTGCATTTTTCCTTGGCAGACCGTGTAAGGCAGGAAGATGAAAAGTCATGAAACTTTATTAGCCCAGGGATAAAATCTGTCCATTGTTCTTCTTTTATTGATGCAGAAGATAATTCAAGGAAACAAACAAATAAGAAAAAAAGAACCAAAAGATTACCTAAAGGCAGTTTGTTATATATTTGATCATCGGTACATTTAAATTACAAAAACTCTCTCTATTCTTGCCTTCTTGGTTACAAGACAATTTTCCTTTCCTCATGCACTTGTCAAACTGACTGTGTTATTTGAGGTGAAGGTAATTAATCTTCAGGTTCTTTCCTGAAGGAGAGGCTTAATGACTCAGCTAAAATAAATGTATAAGCATAACACACAAATACAAAAGTTTCATTACAAATATAAATGGAACAGTTGATTGTACACAAAAATTGTATAATTTTTGTAAAGTGAAATAACTTCATTCAAGAATAAAGAAACTCAATTTGTGCATCATTATAAAAAATGAATTGGCCAAAATAACATCACTAAGATAAGAAAAAAGGACACACAGCAAGGAAAGAAAGATCTAAATATTAAGAAGTTAAACAGGGGCTTAGCACACCTGATTTTAACTCTTCTGGTTTTCCCAGCCTATCTATATTCCAATCTGTTTATAAGACTTTCAGGTCTAGACTTAGAAAGTGCCTTATTGGAGGCAATCTACACTTAACATAATAAAATATTTCCGTGCATTAAGGGCAAGTTGTGTGAAATGAATACATAAAGGCAAGATATCAGTGTCAAAAAGTCCTGTCTTAAAGTATTTGGGAACATGAATCATCTACATATGAATGCAGATAAAGCAGCAGCTTGTAATCTGATGCCAGGTGACACTGAACAGCTTTTATCTAAATTGGATAGAACTTCTCCCTTTGTAGTGACTGCCATGGAAAAAAGTAATTTACATGGTAAAGAACACAAATGGGGAATGAACTGACAGATAAACAGGATAGACAATCAAGGGTTCAGTGCAGGAGTTTGGGGGAAAAACTAAATTCTGTAGTGAAAATTCCTTGGGCACTTGCAATTACGTTAATTTTATATGCCTAAAGGTCACATTTATAGTCTAAAATATTTTTTTTTTCAGTTCACAAAAAGATAAAGCATGTAAATTCTATCTCAAAACAAGAGTATGGTTCATCTAGAAAAAGCTTTACCCCTTGTATCTGGAGTAATATTGAGATTTCCATGCTGGAGAACCCTAAAATTAGATTTCTGAAAGTAACTGTCCCTATTCGAGTTAAATCTAAGTTTGTACTGTTTTGGGATTTTTTTGCAAACAAGGTGCTGTTCTTGATTTGTTGATTGAACAAAGAAATTTAAAGGAAAAGCTTGTTGTTTTGCTTTGTTTTTAATCAGACTGTTTAAGCATTTTGGAGGCAAGAATGAAATCAAAATAAAACATGCAATGGGTCAGCAACAGTCTAATTTCACTGATTGTGATACAAAGTCTTGAATATCTGCAGATATGACTTATGGAAAGAGACTAAGAGAAATTATGGTATTTAAATCTGTCTCCCTATCCAATGTTTTCCATTAGTAGCCTTAAAAAAAATCAATTCAGTGATGCTCAGAGGTCATCTAGTTCCAACCCACTTGCCACGGGCAGGGATGCCACCTAGTAGATCCATCCAACTTGGCCCTGAACACTCCTAGGGATGGTGTATCCACTACTTCCCTGGGTAACCCGTTTCAGTACCTCACTACCCTCTGAGTAAATAATTTCTTCCTAATCTCTAATCTAAATCTACCCTTCTTTAGTTTAAACCTGTTCCCCCTTGCCCTGTCACTATCTGCCCATGTAAAAAGTCATTTTCTCTTTTTATAAGCTCCTGCTAAGTAGTGGAAGGCTGCAATGAGGTCCTACCAGAGCCTTCTTTTTCACATGCTTTCTTGGAGGTGACTGAACACCTGCCTGCAGATAGGAAGTGACAAATGAATTCCTTCTTTTTCTTTGCTTGCATGCAAGGCTTCTTCTTTATCTATTAAGCTGTCTTTATCTCAACTCAGGAGTTTTCTCACTGGAAAAAAAAAAAAAACAAATGGATTCATTATCTAACTTTAAAAGTATGAGAAAAATGTCTCCACATCTAAGCTAGTCATCTTTGGATCTTTTTATAACCAATTGAGAGAAAATGTGCTCCGAGGTCATGATTTATTTTGAGAGATATATCTAAAAGTAGGTTAGAACACTTATGCCTTTAAAATATTTGTTTCTTTCCACTGACTGTACAGAGATCCAGGAGAGAATAGCTGACACATCCACAACTGATAAATAGTTTTCTCTTTCAACCCAGTATTGCCTTCATTTCATTCAGATCAGAAAGAATCTAAGATACTTCTTTCATCCCTCTCTTCTGAATTTTCTAGTTTTTCTCTAAGTGCATAGAGATACAGAAATTTAAAAGAAGCTTCCTGATCTGAAGACCAACTTCTATACTTCTCTGTTTTCTCCTCTTTCTAATATTACAATTAGATAATATTACTTTTATAATTTTTATAACTTATGAATATTCCCGTTACGCAAGGAAAGATAAATATCACTGAAAGATTCCATGAGTTAATTTACAGGTTGTCTAGCAAGTTAATCCTTTTTTAAAAGAGGTACTTTCTAAATTCTCCTCCCTTACAAGAAAGAACTCTTAAGGTTTAATAAAAATCCATTATTATTTCTGTGTCAATCTATAGTGGGTTTCTGTGGCTGAGTTTTAATAGCGGAGTGGGCTACAGGGGTGGCTTCTGTCAGAAGCTGCTAGAAGTTTCCCCTATCCCGTGGCGCCAATGCCTGCTGGCTCCAGGACAGACGTTCTGCTGCTGGCCAAGGCTGAACCAATCAGGAGTAATAGTAACACCTCTGTGATAACATATTTAAGAAAAGAAGGTTGTTGCACAGAAGGAATTCCAGCCAGGGAAGAGCAGAGTGAGAACATGGGAACAATGCAGACACCAAGATCAGTACAGAAGGAGGGGCAGGAGGTGCTCCAGGCACCAGAGCTGAGGCCCCTGCAGCCCGTGGTGCAGACCATGGTGGAGCAGCTGTGCCCCTGCAGCCCATGGAGGACCATCAGGGTGCAGAGACCCACCTTCAGCCCATGGAGGAGCCCATGCTGGAGCAGGTGGATATCTGAAGGATGCTGTGACCCCATGGGAGGCCCAAGATGGAGCAGGGTCCTACCAAACACCTGTAGCCCATGGAGAGGGAAGCCCATGCTGGAGTAGCTTTTTCCCGGGTAGAACTTGTGGCCCCTGTGGGGGACCCACACTGGTACAGCTCATTCATGAAGGACTGCACCCATGGAGAAGTGACCCATGGGACAGCAGTTTGGGAAGGACTGTTGCCTGAGGGACTGACTCACGCCAGATAGGTCTGTCAAGGACTGTCTCCCATGGGAGGGACCCCACAGGAACAGGGGAAGGACTTCTCTGAGGAGTGGCAGAAAAAACAACTGACTGCAACCCCCATTCCCTGTCTCCCTGCACCACTGGGGGGGAGGAGGGAGAACATGGAAGGAAGGAGGGGTGGGGGGGAAGATGTTTTTAAGACTGTTTTATTTCTCACTCTTTGGCTCTTATCCTGTTAGTAATAAATTTAATATCCCCACTTTGAGTCTGTTTTACCCGTGAAGGAAATCAGTCACTGACCTCTCCCAACTGTTATCTCAACTCATGAATCCTTAGCTGTTTATTTTCTCTCTCCTCTGTCCAGTTGCAGAGGGAGAGTAAGAGAGTGGCTTTAGTGGGTACCTGGCATCTGGCCAAAGTCAACCCACTACACAGTCCTTTCAAATTTCCTCTCAGCACACAGACTGAAAAATTAAAATGGATTTACATTTAAAATGGAATATTTTTTAACCTAAACAAACTGGACATATATAATTCCATAGACCCTTATGAGAAGCACATGGATGCTGAGGAAGGTGGCTGATGTCATTGCAAGGCCACTCTCAATAATCTTTGAGTAATGGTGGTAACTGGGAGAAGTGCCTGTGAACTAGAGGAAAGGAAATTTCACTCTTATCTTCAAGAAAGTGAAGAAAGAAGAACTGGAGAAAAACAGGTCAGCTAGTTTCACCTTGATCCCTAGGAAGCTGATGGAGCAGCAAATCCTAGAAACCATTTCCAGGCATATGAATACCAAGAAAAAAAGCAGGAATTGTTAGCATGCGTTCACCAAGGGGAATTCAGTCTTAACCAACTTGATAAACTTATATAATGAAATGACTGTCCTGATAGATGAGAGGAGAGTAAAGGATAAAGTCTACCCAGTCTTCAGTAAGGCCTTTGACACTGTCTCTCGTAAGATTCTCATAGGCAAACTTCGATATTGGGATTGAATGAGCAGACAGTGAGGTAGATTGAAAAGTGGCTGAGTGGCTGGGCCCAGAGAGTGGTGATCAGCAATATAAAATGTAGCTGAAGGCCAGTAACTAGCACTGTACCCCAGAGGTCTATACTGGGTACAGTCCTGTTCAACATCTCCATTAATGATCTGAATGGTGGGACACTGTGACCTTAGCAAGTTTGCAAATGACACCAAACTGAGAAGAATAGGTGGTATGCCAGAGGATTGTGCTGTTGTGCAAGGAGGACCACAACCTGCTATAGTGGGGAAAATCCCTGTCCAAGGTGGTCAGTTCTAAACTAGCTGATCTTTAAGGTCCCTTCCAACTCAAGTCTATGTATGATATGTAGGATTTCAATAAATTCTTGGAGCAAACATAAGAAACTAGCTCAGTAGTGTGTTTTTAAAATGTTTTATTAACTTTAGTTTAGAATTAAGACCCATACAACTTAACAAAATTAAGAAGGCAAATTAAATATATACAAAAATCTAGAATCCACTTTATCAATTCAATAGAAATAATGTATTTTCCTCCAAATTGAGTAGCTGTGACTTTTTTCTCTCGACAAGAATAAAATCTGACTTTCTCCTGATTTTTGATATTTGGTAGGCCAATCTACATTAGCTATTTTCCAAATTCAACACATGATGACATTGTATGTATTGGGCAAGTGTGTGTTTGCTCAAGTGTTTTGAAATAGACAGCTAGGCATTTTCAAACTGAGGAGCACTGTAGTGTATGTTACTGCCTCTATAAGAGGGTCAGTAGCCTTCAGTCAAAGTTGGTAGCTTGAGTGTGTAACTTGAGGCCACTCACAGTTCACTATGCAGTTCAATTTTAAATTTTCTGCTTGATTTAGAGAGGTAGTTATCATGAATAATCTCTGTACATGTACAAGTGAAATAATGAATCAATACGTTTGCAACTCCAATCAAATAACGTCCAATGATTAATTCCTCCAGAACACAGCTGCAAACATCTTCAATTTAAGCCATGACCCCTGAGTAGAGATTAATTTGAAATTTACCATAATGGTTTGATCAAGTTGGGCAGATTAGTCCTGCCAGCTGTTTTATCTCATTCGAATGCAATGTTTCTGGAATTCAACTTATGGGGGAAAAGCTTTGTCAGTATATTTCAAATTGCAAGACTGGGATATCATGAAAAGCATGTAATTATTCACTGGTTTTGTTTGTTTATTAATTTTTTTTTTCCATACACAGTAGTGTCCTCTTTTTTTCAACTTAAATACAAAACTCTGATGTCAGTATTTGTTACTGAACATCACATAAACTTTTCTTCTAAAAGATCTTTCTTTAGAAGCTTACTTTAATTGCTTTTTTTGTCTTCTTTCTCAGTCAATACTGCTTCACCATATGGCAGCAGGCTTTTAACTAATAAGTTGGCACTTAGACAAGAAAGGGATGAATATTGTTCATGGTTAACTTTAAATCACAGGTGCATTTCCTAATGAAAAGAGTATGTTCAACTGCCAGCAAGGCATAGCACATTTGATTATATTGCTTGCCATCTGAATGAAACAAACAAGGACTGAATATTCTGTCTTGACACATTTTAAACTACGTTATTTTTCCTCATGTCTTTGAAATGTTTGTAGCATCAAAGTGATGAAAGCTTATTAAACATCACTAAAAATCTCAAGGATATGCTTAATCATGATAGATCAGGGTCCGCATGTCCCAGGGAAAGGTATTCTATCAAAGCGTTTAGATGAAACCATTTTTGAAAAGCTTGTGTGCATGGAAGTAACCTGTTGTATCTTCAGTTGGTAATTCTGCTTATGTTACAGAATTAGAAGAACTAGAATTACTTTGTGGATGAGATTTACTTGGTGGGTGTGATTATTACTTCTAAATGCCACCTCATTGTGGGAAGAAGATAAGGAAAGAGGCAAATCCTGTGAGGTGGGGTAGTGTTTCTTTATCCTTACACAGATGACTCAAATGTTACAACTTCCCCCTGGGGAAGCACCAGTACATTCATAGGAAGCCTGAAGATATACATTTCTGCTGATGGGCCATAATGTGCCATAAGTGACTCAACTGTGCTGAGTAATTACAGGCAGTTGTAATGTCTTAGAAGGTGTCAAAGACTCCCGAAATCCCCTGTCATCCAGTATTACGTCATCCAGTGTAAAGGTCCCTGCCCCAGGAGAGGTCCTGGGGAATTTCCACCCAGCCTAAGCATAATATAAACCCTAATGGGCTCTCTGTTTTGTGGGCTTCCCTCACCATCCTGGGCTTCCCTTCGTGCATCCAGACTGCAACCATCACTTTGACAAGACTGGGACTGTCATCACTGAGAAGACCAAAAGAAGAAGACCAATAGGATACTTTCATAACCCACAGAGTGGTGATATTTTTCTACTTAATCTATCTCTCTGTCACTTTTTTTCTCCTGCCTCCCACCTCCCCCCACTTTTCCTATTTATTTCTATCTCTCTTTATCTCACACGTGCTGTTAAATCCATACTATTGACTTCAGCATATAGTCTCATTTGCACCTAATTCAGGAAGAGGCATCTCTCTAATAATTTTAATAACTGGATTATAACACAAACTCAATGACATTAGACCAGTTAATTAGAACGTCCTCTGAGGGCTACTATGGATACAAGCAAATGAATAATATAAAATACTTTTGAACACACAAGGGTGGAAAAAAATAGAGTAAGATTACAGAAATCAAGGGTGGAATTCAAATCCAGATCATTTAGTCCTACATTAAGTGTCTAGATGTGGTGCCTGTTGGTTAGAAATTTTTGCTGCTAAGAAACTCAAAGAAAGCCAAACCACAATTCATTGGTCTCATCATAGGATCTTGTGCCACTTGAGGCTCATTAGAGTAAGCCACCTGGTTGTAAGCTAATGATCCAGAAAGACTCCCCTAAGATCTGTATCAGACTCTTCAACCTTCTAAGAGTACCATAACTACTAGACATACTTTTAAGCGGTTATGTTTCGTCCCTATTCAATATGGTTGATAGAATCTGGAGATGTAAATTTTTTTATGGTAAGTTTAATAGTTTACATTTCAATGGGATATTAGATGCTTTTCATCAGTAGCAATGCTAGTATGCTGCTATAAAAGCCTCACCAGGGAGAACTTTACAGGTCAATCTTGGAAATAAAAATCCAATTCAGAGATATAGTAATACATTGTCTATAAGATTCATCTTTTGTCCTCACAACATGATATAATAATTATTCTTTGTTTGAGGAGCTAACATCTAATGGAGCTGTTCACATATATCCACTATGAATCTGTGGAGCATGAGAATATATATACATATATATATATATATATATATATAAAAGTAATTCCAGTGAAGATTAATTTGTTGAGTAATTTCTCTTCACCTCTAAAATTTACTACCAGAGGATTTCAGTTTGAGATTTGAAATAGTGGAATGTTTTACAGTTCTTGTTTCTTTCTATTTCTATAAAAGCAAGTGAAGTTTAGCATCTTTCATATTGCACAGAAGCTAAAATGTTTTTAAAGATGTGTACATAGATACATAGTATTATTGGCCCTGAGCTGCAACATCTGTGTTACAATGTTTACTGCCACAAGTTAGGACTTTCCAGATGGAAACAATGTTGTAATTCATGAATTTTCTTGGGAAAAGAGTTTGCTTGTTCTTGGAAAGAAAAGCTAGTCACATCAGTTTTGTTAAATAAAACTGGTTTCTGCTACCAGGAAGATGCAAAATCAGGAGATTTTTTATTGTCTTTTTTGGCTTAATAATGAAGCAATGACTCTTGCCCAAGGTACTGCCCTGGTTTCAGAGAGATATGTTGATGTAAAAGCTAGAGTCATGTAAGTAAATCAAGACTGTGTTTTAAAATATATTGCAATCAACACTATTAGTGCTATTAAAAAAGGTGAATTAATCACTACTTTATTGAACTTAAAGCTTGTTTAAACCTAAGCTAGTGAGACTTTTTTTATCAAATCAAGCATATCAGGGAGAGCAAAGGAAAATTTACGTATATTGTTAATCTGTGCAGATTTTGATTTTTCAGGTTAAATGAAAACAGATTCACTGTAATCATTTGGAAACATTTTCCCTTTCATCCTTGAACAGGAATTTGTTACTTCCTGTGGTTTATTTTTCCTTGAAAACAGGGATCTGTTGCACAGATTCAGGAAGTAACATACAAAAGTAAAAATTAAAATGGTATCACTTTAACTGTTTCTGCAAAAATATTTTTCCCTTTTGTAATCCTTCTAATAGACTTTCTACAGAAGATTTCCAAAGACACCCTTCAGAGAAAGAAAGAAATGAAAAAAAAAAACCTACCTAATTTCAAAGAAATATTCAGGAAATGAACCATTTATTTTTCCTATATGTGTACTTCTGAAAATATTGTGTTTCTTCCTTAATTTTCTTGTAAAGAAAATGGTCAGTAGGGATTCTAACTGGAAGACTATTGTACAGGAGGGAGTTACTGATCCACCAAGCAGTCAAGTGAGTATGTACAGGCCTGTGCAATGCTGTGAATAGTACTTTGCCTTTAGGCCTGTGTTGTTCCAAACATACTCCTTGGTCACTGGATAGACTTAGGCAGCTATTTGTAACAGATGGACTTGTAGGCAGCTCCCACTTGGCAATGACGTTACACCACCCGCATTTTGTTTTCTTTTTGTTGAGGTAAAGTGGCATGTTCTTTTGCGGACATTCTTGTGCTTCATAGTAGAAATGACGAATAGAGTTGTTCCCTTCTAACATCATGCTGTCAGAACTGTAAAGACCAAAAAGCTAGGGAATATTTTCATGGACATGATCTGTGTCATGTGCTTTCCCCAGACTGGAGGTTCTTCCAGTTCAGCACAACACAGAAGGTTGTGGAAGAGAGCTAAAATTATCTATGCTTTTTGATTGTTTATTTGTTTCCTCACATGTTACCACTAATAAGTGATGTTTTAATTAAATACCTTATGGTGTTTGAATGCTTTTTTGATTAGAACTATCAGAAGCACTTGCACAGGTACATTAATTACATCATCAAATTAAATATAGATCAACAATTTAGTTGATCATAGAATTTTATTTAAAGTATTCTTATGAATAAATTTTTGGAGTATTTGCATTTGATTCTAAGTCCTTAAATTTTGGCATTATGTATTAGTTTTTAAGGTAAATATGTAGAAAAAGATTAATGACCTTGAAAGCATGCGATTTAAAATAATATAATACCAATATTTTATTTTGATTTTCAATATTTTTGGAAAATAGATCACTAGCTTCACATCCAGGCACCAAAAAGTATCCAAATAGTAATTGATATTGAGAGTTTCGAAGTTCCTTTATTTTTATGTATATTCTAATTACTTGAGAAAAACTAGTTGTTTACTTCCATATTGATTTATCTATGTATATTTCACAACCCTATTTTTTAATTGTTTATATACTTTAGTTCACATTTAAAACTTTTCCAACTAACTTTTTCAGTTACAAGCCATTCATTAATTTCACAGCCTTGAATATTATAGAAAATATTTTATTTATTTTACTACAGCTAACTAAAGAAAACATAAGAGACAAATGTCATATTAGAATATCAGTGATTCTAATCTCATCCTTAGTGATTTCAGTTTATATTTTCCCTGCTACATCTTTTTCATTGTAGTAAGGTATATGTTCACAACACATACTTGTTCCGCTTTTTTGTCTACAATGACAGTGGAAAAAGATTAAGATACTAATAGAGATGCCCTACATAAAACATTATATCTAGTAATAAAGATATAAATTCCTGTTATCTAATAAATATAAGCCTCAAGTTAGCCAAATGGGAGAAAAGTCAGTTGTATATTTATGTCTTTATGAAGAGAAATCTCACGGCATTTTAGCATCCCTTCCGCATACTTCTCTAATGGGGCATATGGTATGATTTCACGTCATATAAAAAGTAGAGCTACTGTAGCATGCGCAAGCCAGCTGTTGATTTTCCTGAGAGCTCACCTAAAGCCTAAAAACCTGAGCCTTTTTTGGTTTGGTTTTTTTTTCATTTCTTTTCAAAATGATGTTCCTAAGATTGGAGGATTCTAACAGCTGATGCAAAGGAAAACATTGCTATGTATATCAGGTGTTTAATTTCATTTCAATACATCATTTTTATTACAAAATTACTCAGACCATGTTCTATATTTAAATAAGCTGTCATGGTTTAGGAGCGGTACTCTCCAATTTAGTTCTCCCACTGAGACTGCAAACAATGCTGCTGTTTGCTTGCTTCCCTCCTTCCCCTTCCACCTGTGATGGTATGAAGAACTGGAGATACAAAAGGTAAAGATTGCAGGCTGAGATAAGAATAATTTACTGGAAACAGCAATGAGATAAGAAAATGAACAGTAACAGCAATGATATTAATAACAAAAGTGTACAAAAGAGAGAGGCAAGTGATTCACATGCAAAATTCTCAGAATCAGGTTACCCTGACTGCTCCCTCCGCCACATTTACTGGACCAGAATCCCTTCTCACAGGAAGAGACCCCTTTTCCCCTATCCCCAGCAAGGACATAAGGTGGTATGGGAAAACTTTCAGGTCCTAAGCATGCCCCATCCTGGCTGCTGCAAGAGGTAACCCTGTCCTGGCCTGAATCAGGACACAAGCTTAATAAATGTATTGGTTCATTTATAACTACGAGGAGTTCATCATGCAATCAGTCCAAAGCAACTGACCAAGACAAACACTTCAGTATTATATAAAATTAAATTACATTAAATATTTTATTATTATAAATTACTCAGACCACACACACAGACAAAAATTTTATCCTCACAGGGCAATTGTAAGAAGGGAAAATGTCAAATAAATGTTCTGGAAAAGGCTTTCCTTCTAGTCAAGAGGAAAAAATAGACACTTTAAACCATGAGTCATCTGACCTTATTTTAGATCTACTTTAAAAAGGAAAGATTGAATGTGCCTAAAAATACTTGTTTATTCCCTTCTAACTCTAAATAAAGACTAGATAATGACCTTAAAAGTATGTATCTACATTACAGACATTTAGACCAATTCCTCTCCATACCTCAGAAACATGAAAGATTCCTCACTCACCAGTCTTTTAAGATTAGTACGTCTGTCTAGGTTTTATGGGTATTGGAGTGGTTTTGTTTTGTTTGTTACCTTGGTTATAACAAACTTTAGCTGAATTTATCTTCAAAATCTGAAGGAACATTTCTTCAACCTATAAGTCAAAAACTAAGATTTATTCTGGATATTAAAATATATTACCTTCTGTGAGTCATCTGCAGCATGAAAGAAGGTTCAGCTAACTGAGGAGACAGAACAAGTATTTTCAAACCTAAGCATTTTCAAGAACTCTCATGCAAAAAATAAAATATATGGTTTTCCAGACAGCACACAGAAGCTGAAAAATTTTGAAAAAAATTCAATATCTGAGAAGCTCTGGTATAAAATGATAAAATTGAGGAAGGATTTCAGACATTAATAAAGGAAGGATAATAAATGCCTTAAAAATTTTTGTTAATGATTCTAAATAATCTGATTTCTATCAGCATTTTTCACTGATAATTTAGAATTGATATTAAAATATATTAAATGTAATTAAAAACAGAATAGAAAAATTTTTAAAAATATTTCTCAATAATTTTGTTGTACCTACAAATGATTACAAAAGCATTTTTTGACAGGTGGTATTGTGAAACATGTAGAGATGTTATTTATAGCATGAAAAGAATAGTCTTGAAATATATAGGCGGACATTTCTTGGGAAAATAGAAGAAGATAGCAGAAATAATTTTTTTTTCCCCAAACAGTAAAAGTATAGACTTAAGAATTCCAAACTAAATGTGGAAAGGAGATTTTACATGTATGACAACCTCTGATTTGAAACTCAGTTTGAGCAACTGCATTGGCAGATGAACATTTCCTGTGAGAAATTGAAATAATTAGGCTACAAAAATAACTTCTGAAGAAGCATTACTTATATAAATAGTATTACGTAGAATGAGAGTACAGAATAATGACTTTGGATTTATGCATGTAAATAGTGAGAACTATTAAACAATTATTGTTTGGGATTTGTTGTTGCTAATTTCTTGAAGAAAACTGAGACTAATAACATAAAAATGTAAAGAAATAAAATGCAAAAAAAAATATCATAAATCATGATTCACATTGCATTTAACTTATTTATAATATTATATTCTAAGTATATAAGATTATGGCAGCAACAAAATGCAGAATATATTTGGGTGTTGTACTGTACAACTGACTATTCAGTGCAATATTTTAATGGAACATTTAGATTTTGACTCACCCTTGCAAAATTTTAGAAGTTTCAGAACTGAGATTCTTTGCTCCTTTATATATGTTTTACAAATCTACACGTTAGCTATTGCTATGAAAAGGGATGGAATTATATGTGGAATAAAATACAGTCTCATGGCACAATGGTTCCTGGTGATATTTGATGATTCCCTGGGCTATCTGCTTTCTTCTCAGTATCATAGAAGTAAGGATACAAAGGATAGTAAGTATAGTAAGGATCATATTGTAAGGATATCTATTACAAGTGAAAAATGAATGTTATAGCCTAGAGGAATCCAACATGTCAAGTAAGTCTAATGTCCACTTCACCAGTCACAGGCATTCAGCTGACTATAAAGAATGATTTCTCAACTTGAAGTTCATGAAGAAATACTGCAAATTCCCCACAGAACAGATATTTAGGATACCAAACATAGGGACATTTAAGATAGCTTGAACGCACAGACCCACATCAAAATATGTGATACAGAAATTAGTGGAGAAAAAATAGCAGTCAAAGCAATCAAATGAAAAATTACTACTGTTCTTGCTGAATTACTTGAATGATGCTAATAAATAAGGGATTTTTTTATGTCAGCAGAAACCTTCTTCTTCATTTATAGGTGTAGAGGTTGGCTAGAGGCATTAACTCAACATCCAGCACTTGACACAGGTATTTACGTCTACGCTATAAATGCTTATACTGTGGAAATTAACAGAAGTGATAGTTCTGCAGATGTTGACATGAATATTACAGCTGAATGAATATATCTTCTTGAAATTGCTGGCAGTCACACAGTGTGAGTTCAGATGTATTTTTTTCCCCAAGAAATTAAAAAAAGACACGGTAAACGTGTATTCAATTATCCCTGAATAGATTAATGTAGTAATTCAAGTCGTATCAAGATATTTTCCTGCTTGTGAGTCCTCTTTTATATGTGAACACTGACAGTGTTCCATGTGTTGTTTTAAAATGTTTTCTATCATTACTACATTTACCAAAACCCAGTATCTTGTGATACAAATTAGAATTCTCTGCCTTCTGTGATCTATCCTTAAGATTCTTAAATGCCAAAGGACTTCCTTTTTTTTTTTCAGCTAAGGAGTGTAAAAAGTACTATAAGCGTGCTGATAGTCCTGATGAATTGTGTTGAAAGTCCTATAAACTGTATCGAGTGTTTTACATGATTCTAGCCTCTGTTAGTGAACTATTCTTTGTACTGCTGCATGACACTGCACTGTAGCATGCATTTGCATGATTTTTCCTGCTTCTGAGACTCACAGAATGAAGTCCAGCTGATGCTCAGGAAAAAAAAAAAAAAAAGAATAGAAAAAACCCACAAATGATGACTTTGAAATATCATGAAATTTTAAAGTGTATTTACTGTCAGGATTATATAAAACAATGAATAAATGTGACTAAATAACGGCTTTATATAGATCATCATAAAGCAGCTCTCTGCTATCTATCTAACCCCCATTTTTACCATGTCCTCCTGAGATACTGCTGTTGCCTAGTATAGAATCAGAAATATCATGCACTGGGGTGATTTATTTCCCTTAGTGTAAAAGAATGAATGAGTAGACAAGACGCTAGGAGAAGCTGTAACATTTTGTCATATTATTTTACTCTCATATATCTTTTCTGCCTGCTCCTGGAAAGCCCCATAAGGCCACTTTCTAGCCTCATATTGTAAAAACCTTATCTACTTAATATATATGACGGATGGCAACAGTCAATCTGATGTGTGTCCCTTACATATTTGGGTCATCATCCAAAATAAATGTTTAGGATTTTTTTTTCCATTTCTCTATTACAGGCAACAAAACTAGATTCTACTTAGAAGATCTGCTATTATCTGTCAGATACAGTTGTTCTGATTTGTCATTACATTATTAATTCAACTCTTGTTAATTCTGAAAATAAATGTTATTGGTAGCTACTTTTAAAGAAAAGGATAAGAAGTCATATGCTTATTATATTGACATCCATTGACAGTTTGCTTTTTGGTAACACACAAAAATTTACGATCTGAACGTAGTGTATTTGTTCTGTTCTACTAGCTGAAGAAAGAACACCTCATCTATGGGATCCCCTTGGCTGGGTGGTCTGAAGTAAACAGCAACCACAAGGTTTCCTTTGTTGTCTTGGCTCTTAATTTTCACCCATAAGCTCTCAACCTGTTTGTTACTGGTTTTGAAAGACAACTTACTCTGTGAAGTCAGTCCAATTTTTTACGAAGAGGGCAACACCACTGCCTCTCCTTCCTTC
The DNA here is from genome assembly GCF_036250125.1 of Pseudopipra pipra. Taxonomy (NCBI): domain Eukaryota; kingdom Metazoa; phylum Chordata; class Aves; order Passeriformes; family Pipridae; genus Pseudopipra; species Pseudopipra pipra. The sequence goes on along the minus strand of NC_087550.1, from coordinate 74,954,761 downwards.
ACTGTTCCTTCTGAATAGTTATAGCTGCCCGTTGCAGTGCTTTAGCCACTCAATTCATTCTAGCACTTTTTCAGTGATAGCAAGTAGATCTTGTTTCTAGATGTACAGTGGCTACCAACTCATCCTGGTTGTTTCCTATGATGCAAGCATTGATGTAGAAGTACTTTAGTTGGGCTATCACCTGTATCAGCTTTTTAGAGGAGCACGTCCTAATTCGTTCAAAGCATTTCCCAGTAGTTTATCTCAGTTTATTTCTAGCACATCAAGGGGCTTTGTGTGTTTATTACTTGAAACTCCATCCCCAATTCTTAGCCCCCTGCTAAATCTAGTTAAAAACTCACAAATCTGCCCAGCTTGTACCTTATTTTCATTTTTAATGTACTTAATTTCTTTCTCCCAGAGGAAGCACTTTTCCTTTTTTCAACAAACAAACTAGTAGTATCTATAGATACTACTACAAATAGTAGTATCTATTTTTTTTTGTGAAATACCTCAGAGGTTAGATAAATCATTAAAAATAAAAAAGAGAGATCTGCTAAATCTTTTCACATCTCTGAGCTCCCCTTAGCACCATACTTTAAATATTAGTCCACAGGCCACTCTTAGTATATAAGACAGGACAAAGAGTCTCACTCTCTCCCATCAAAGTGCTTATGTTTCACACATATGGCAAAGATTAAAAAAAAGTCCCTGGAAAGAGAGTGAGACTCTTCAATCTTGGACAAAGAAGTCTGTCTTCCTGGACTATTCTTAAATAAACAATGGCTCAAACAATTCCTTTTTTCTACCATTTTTTTGCTTGTTTGTTTATTTTTTATTCTTGACAGACATTGAATGAAATACACATTCCAAAGATTTCCTTCCCCTCTAGTAAGCACCTCAAGCACTAGACAAATAAGTTAGGACAAGTGGAACATTAATGAAAAACATTTTCCACTAATATCTTACCCTATCTGATGCTTGGCATTCAAGGCATACACATATACAGCTTTGTATTCCCTCAGGTAGAATTGCAACTCATTTCTATACTAGTTTCAATGAATCCGATTTTATTTGAAATGTATTGAAGTACTGACATGGTCAATCACCAGTCTCAGGTGAAAGGTATGATTAACAGCTGGAAGTGCAGGTGAACAACTTTCTGAGCTGATTTCTAGACAGTATTTTCTAGAGAATTCTAAATACACCTTTTATAGCCACAGATCAAAAATAGTACAATCAATTCCATTGTCTTTTGCACATGGGACCTCCTTAGCTCCACCTCTTCAGTTTTTCCATGCTGGCTAGTATGTTCTGAGCACACTTAGGGTGTCAGACCTGATATGTGGCATCAGTGTCAGACCTGATATGTGGCATCACCACACTTACAGGTGACTGTAAGTAGGGTATAATTCCTTTTGTGTTAATGACATTATCTACATAATGTTTTATCCATTTTTAAGAAGAATTACCTAAATAATATATACATATTTTTTAAATATACCAGATCAGTTTGAGTATTGACTAAAATTTAATATTGTCTCACAACAATTTTTGCTGCCATTTTTCTTCAATATCTGACATAAATTTAGACAGAACTGCAGTATGTTTTATATTTTTGATGCCTTTTGAAAGACTTCTTCCTCCTTTCTTTGACATTCTTTTTTTTCCTAATAAAAAGAAACTCTTGTGTTTAGAAGGCTTCCTTCAATAAGTAGATAGGTTAAGTAGTTATTTTATAAACAGAACAGAGTGTGAGTTCAAATCTGTTCATCGTCTTGACTTCTAACATATAAGTGTCTAAGTAATGAAAGGCTGAAAAAAACAGTGCTTTCTATTAATGATCATAAAATGTCCTTGACTACTACTAACATTTTGATCCCAACTATTTTTTTAATTCATTTTTTTCTATTGACATCATTACTTTCTCAGATGTTACTGATGTTATAGATCTGCAAAATGCATCAGAAAGAAAGCTGCTGTTTGGCATCCACTTTTGATGCAATTATCTCCCAATAAGAACAGCAAACTGGAACTACAGTCATCCTTCATCTATGAGATCAATCTATGTCAACTCACATATTTTCTGTTTTCAGTCTCTGGTTTTTTTTTAAGGTTATATTCATTCTACCATTATAGAAATACAGGCTGAAGTCCTGAAATTGAATCCCTGGTGGTTCTATCACAGACATTTTTCTTGGAAATTTACTTTTCAATTATCTTTTAATGCTTCACAGGACACCAAAGTCACCAACCATACAAAGTTCAACGAGGGGAAGTGCTGGATTCTGTGCCTGGGATGGGGCAATCGTGGATATTCATACAGACTGGGGAATGAGATGCTGGAAAGCAGTGACACGGAAAGGGACCTGAGGGTTCTGGTCCATGACAGCCAGTTGAATATGAGTCAGCAGTGCCCTGGCAGCCAGGAGGGCCAACTGTGTCCTGGAGTGCATTAGGCAAAGCATCGCCAGCCGATCAAGGGTAGGGATTTTTCCGCTCTGCTCTGCACTGAGGCAGCCTCACCTTGAATATTGTGTGCAGTTTTGGGCACTGCAATATAAGAAAGATATTAAGCTCTTAGAGAGAGTCCAAAGGAGGGCAATAAAGATGGTGAAGAGTCTTGAGGGGAAGCCATACGAGGACCAGCTGAGGTCACTTGATCTGTTCAGCCTGGAGAAGAGGAGACTGAGGGGAGACCTCATTGCAATCCACACTCACTTTCTTGTGAGAAGAAGAGGAGAAGAAGAGGATCTCTTTTCTCTGGTGACCAGTGACAAGACCCAAGGGAATGGCCTGAAGTTGTGTCAGGGGAGGTTTAGGTTGAATATTAGGAAAAAGTTCTTCACCCAGAGGGTGGTTGGATGCTGCAACAGGCTCCCCAGGGAAGTGATAACAGCACTGTGGCCTGACAGAGTTCAAGTAGTGTTTGGACAATACTCTCGGGCACATGGTGTGACTCTTGGGGATGGTCCTGTGAAGAGCTAGGGGTTGGGTTCCTCCAAACTTGACATATTCTGTGATATTATGAAAGTTGTTTAAGCTCCTATCTTTTTGAATTGCAAGACATCCAACTTTTCTCACTTTCATCTGTGTGACTCTAATAGAAATAAGCCTTTATATGTATATATATATTTGCACAGCTGCTATCTACACTGCCTTTTCTTGTATTCAATGTGATTTATTTCTCCCAATCCTGAAGGCTTTTACAATGTTTGAGTCATGTTTCAGATTGTCAAAAGTGGTGGTAAACTGCCTACTAATTACTGTCTCTGCTGTCATTAACTTCAGGGCCCAAAGGAGTCTTCAGAATAAATTCAACTTCTGTATAATATCCCAAAATTACCATTAATATCCAGATCTGATCAAAAGACAGGGATTTTATGGAAAATGGAGATCATGGCAGATGAGGAGCCACAAAAATATTCTGCTTGGCTATTCCTAGGCCCATCACAAGAGTCATAAGCCCATCAAAAGTCCATCTTCGCAAGCCCAGAGGACCACAGGGAAGTACAATAATGAGCTAGAACCCAAACTGAGGACTCAGAGGAAGCACCTCCTAGGCTTTTACCAGAATAGCCTCAGCCTAATGTGAAATCCATCAGTAGTCAAGAGGAGAGCTACTCCAGAATACTCTTCAGACTAATGACCTTCTCAAGGCCAAGGTTTAACTTTGCCATTCCGTCTGGGCGGTAATGGGTGATCACATTGTACAGAATCACAGAACAGGTAAGGTTGGAAGAGACCACAGTAGGACATAGAATCATAGAATGATTTGAGTTGGAAGGGACCTTAAAGGTCATCTGGTTCAACACCCCTGCCATGGGCAGGGACACCTTCCACTAGACCAATTTTCTCAAAGCCCCACTCAACCTGGCCTTGCCTTAAAGATTGCCAGGAATAGGGCATCCACAGCTTCTCTGGGCAATTTGTTCCAGTTTTTCACCACCCCCACAGAAACGAATTCCATCCTTAGGTCTATTTAACCTGTCTTCTTTCAATTTAAGCCATTCCCCCTTGTCCTATCACTTCACTACCTTGTGAAAAACCTCTCTCCAGCCTTCTTGTAGGCTCCTTTTGGGTTCTAGTGTGCTGTGTAAGCCTGGAGTCACTCAGAGCACTTTTTCTACATTTGCAGTGTTTTCTATTTTCCTAAAAGAAGGAAATAATGAAAGGTCTGAAAATAAGATTTTATAAAACTTGATTTAAAAGGATTCTGAAATCCAAACTGCTATTTCCTTACAGTTTAAAGAGCAATCTCATTTAAGCTCCAATTCTGTATTAGTGAAATGAGGACTTTGGTATGTGGCTTGAGTTCTGAAGACAAAGGTATTGAATTTTAAAAAGTATACATGTATTCTTATTTCTTAAAATCCACCCAAAATTAAACCCAAAATATGCCTCTCCCCTCGCCCCCCCAACATCCCTATGCAAGTATCCCAGAGTACATTGCATGGGATTGCATCTAGATTGTTCTTAAATATCTTCAGAGGGTGATACTCCACAACCTCCCTGGGTAATCTGTTTCAGTGCTCAGTATTACACAGAGTAAAGATGTCCTCAGTCATACACTGAGCCATGTGTTTGAAGTGTGACCTCTGTACCTTGAAGTACGCATTCAGGAGAGCAGCCAGAAGAAAGCACAACTTATTCCAGGGATAAGCAAACTTAGCTTGGAAGAACACAACTCAGTGAAAAGAGAGATTGTGGTTGTGGTCCTGATCTCTAGAATAATGTTTTGTTTTGTTTTGTTTTATTTGTTTTTAACCAGTGTTAAAGAGAAGTTTTAAATTCTCTGAAAGTAATTGACTATGTGCAATCCTCTTCTCACTAGTTGAATATTATATGAAACATAAACACAACCTTGCTTCTTCCTGCTGCTGCATATATCCAGTTAATATATCTGTAAAACAAAATTATAAGAAAGTGTAGGTCTACTTTTAGACTTGTAACACAATCTCCCAAAAAAGTACATCTCTGCAGTTCTGTAGATTGTACTAACAAAGCATAATTTGCATCTTGTCCTTTTCCTCAGCACTTTCAAATTAGTGTCTCCATTCAGCCATATACTAAATTTGCTGACTGACCACTGAGGGGCTCAGGAGGTTGAGTGCTCTGAACCACCATTTGCGATTTCAAAATCCTACAAGATAAAATGCCTTTAGCCCAAGTCTTCCTGTCTGTATTCTCAGCTCCACAGTGGAAGTAATTTAACTACACTGAATTACCTACTTTTTTCTTAGCTACATATATTAAGGCTGTATCATCTCAGGGTATATTATATTTTCTGTTAAGATGTGCCCCATGGTGTTTTGCATCAATGTAGTTTGGACATAGGACTGTCAGGAAAAGTACCATGATCAGAATTTGCTCCTGTTTGTGTGTTCTGCATAGTGACTTACATTTTAATTTAAACCGTTTCAAATGGAAGTATAACCTAAAATAAGTTTCCTTTGGCTTTTTTTTCCCTAATACTCTGAACTTTAATGTTTATTGATTTTTTCCCCCTGTAGAGCGTCTAGGTTTAATTTTGAATCTACTAATGTGCGCTTGGTTGAAGTCTTCGTGTTGACTGTTTATGACTAATATGTTGCTGGACACTGAAATGAAAAAGGCTTGCACATCTAAGTTCATAAGTGAAATAAAAAACTAAAAACCCATTTCCTAGAATAGCAAAGAACATATTCAAGTTTTGAATTTTTGGCAATGCAAAAAAACATGTTATGCTATCTTTAGGACCAGTATTTCAAGGTAAAGAAAAATCTTTCTACTTTGTGTTCTTAAAAATGTCTGGTGCAGAACCAATGGGCTTAAAATCTCTGAAAATTAATACTCCATTTTATTGGAACCTGTTAAAAGGAAACAAAAGGGAACATTTGCTGTGCCCTGAACCATAGCCACTTGAGTGCATTTTGTGAGGTTTTAACTTCCCCAAACAGTCAGTTTGGAAATAGAATGTACTGATTGAGTGCTAGTAAAAAATGAAACATTAGAGCAAGTCATCAAGTTGTACTAAATTGTTATTTACAGCTTTCCTAATTAAATTCTTTAATATCGGTGAATGGTTCATACCATATCAGACAACACCCAACAGATTGCATATAGGTTTTGTATGGTTTTTTTCTCATTTAATTTTTGTTTTTATAGGTGAAATGTTGTATACTTACATTTTCTGTGCTGTTGTTTCTCCTATATTTGAAATACAAATGAAAATATAGCTGGACCACATTTGAAAATATTTGACAAGCAAGAAGACAGAAAAATACAAGGAAGCACGAAAACTAGTTAGGTAAAACAGTTAGGAAAATATTCCTTTGCCATCTTATGGTTTTATTGAAAGCCCACTAGGAATTTTCACTGGCTGCAGCAAGATTTAGTCCAGGCTGTAACTAAACAGCTAAGAAACAGTACCATAAGGAAAAGACATCTCTGCCTTACTGAGCTGAATGGCTGATTCTACTTTGTACCTTCTTACTTGTCATCATAAAGCTGGATTGAAACACAATTTAAGTTGAATTTAGAGTTTGCATCTCAGTTCTGTGATTTGAGCTGTATTTCAATATTTGCATAAAGTTATTTTACTGGTTTGGCTTTGCCATATCACTGAGGGAGAGAGACAGAGAAAAGAGGAGAGAAATAGAAAATTTTGGCTTTAGTAGGGAATAGGCAGATATCTTAGAGAAAGGAAAGACATTTTTATATACTATATGTTTGATCACTCTGAGATTCTATGAATTGACACTGAATTCATAAAAAATATTTTTTTTTTAGTCTCTGGATTAGCATTCTCTCTAGAAATGAAAGAATTGCTGTTCCAGAAGAAGCACTGTCATGAGATTAGGACCAAGTTTTACATTTCTACACACCTTATAACAGATCTTATGGAAAAGACTCGTAGTGCTATACCTTAAAATACATATTTTAAAAATGGAAAGAAGATACATTTTCTTCTAGTTTTGTGTGATGGTTTTGGTACAGTTATAATAATGACATTTATTTCAGTCTTTTGGCATCATACCACTAAGTCTGGATATTCAGAATTTCCCTGTTACAATTATTATTTCTTTGGTGTAATTAGGAGACTGAGATAAAAATCGCTTACTCCAGTTTGATTTGAAAGAAGAGATTTCATACTTCCTCCAGTCCAATGAGACTGGCAAGAACTATGGAACTTAAGTTATACATGACAGATAGTCATGAAAATCGCACTTTTCCTTTTGTTTTAACTGTGGTGTAGCTGCATACCAGGACTGTGCCTTTGTGCACATGCACTGCTCTTGTCATTAGTTCCCAGGGTGGTCCAGGACTTCCCCAGGTAGTCATCTGCAGGAATGAGCTAGCAGACTAGTTTGAAAAAAGGAGCTATCTTGAAACTTCCACCAGCTTTTATTGATGCTCATGATGTCATATGGTATGGAATATCCCTTTGGTCAGTTGGGGTCAGCTATCCTGCCTATGTGCCCTCTCAGCTTCTTGTGCACCTCAAGCTTCCTTCCTGGTGGGGTGGGGTGAGGAGCTGAAACAGTCTTGACTCTGTGTAAACACTTCTCATCAGCAACTAAAACATCCCTTTATCATCAACTCTGTTTTCAGCACAGATTCAAAACTTAGCCTCATACTAGCTATTATGAAGAAAGTCAACTCTATCCCAGGCAAACTTAGTGTATTTACAAAATACAAAAATTCGTTTCCCCATGAGGATGCCATTACACAAGAATGAACCAAGAAATACAGTCACCATCACCACCATGTCACTTGAAATCTTCCAGTGAAGAGTTTATAGAAAAGATTAACAAGGTTAGGAAGTCAAAACCCCACTTTATATCCACTAAACTACTTGCTCCTGGGTATCCTGTTTTAAGATGCACATTTGAGTACATTATTTGTTCAACACAGGTGTGTTGAAATGCCTCCTAAAGCATGTATAGAACATACTGTTTTTATTTCTAGGGTGAAAGACATGGACAGGAATCTGAGAGAAATCCATTTTGACAGTTGTAACATCAAGATTTTATCATTGAGATATATGATTTTGCATTTACAAAATAAATTAAAAGTTGAAGATATTCTTAATGGTTAAGAGATCAAGATGAAACCTTTTGAACAACAACAACAATTAAAAAAACCCAAAACAAAATAAACAACAAAAAACCCCAAGCAAACAAACAAAAACAAACAAACCCCCCAAAACTCTTTGTCTTGATCTGTGAATACAAAGTGTCCAAGGCATGGGCCAATATTTCAACTTGTTATTCCAGACCTGTAGCTTTCTATTTAGAGAACTCCGAGCCCTTAATAAGAATGGCAGCTAAATTGCTGTTCATTGACAAGATAAATCAGAGGAAAAGTACAGGTAGACAAGCTGTCCTACTACAGACTGTAGTTTACTCAGCTCATATCCCATTTCAGTTAGTGACCAACTGCAAGAACCTCTAGGTGCTTTGCCTTGCCTTGCTTTCCCTTCTCACTCTGCCTCATCTCACCCCGCTTCATCTCACCTCATCTGAAAATACGTAAGACATAACGGAGGAAAAGAGACTAAAATCCACATTATGGCAATTACAGAATCCAAATGAAATATAAACTTTTAAGCCAGAGGTCACCATTTTCAAAAAGATAGAATAGCAGTGGCAGAGAATGCCTAGCATGACAGAAGGATAAGAGATTAAGTAATAAATATAGAAAGAGTTTATAGCAGTGGTGGAAAAGCAGAACAGGAAAGGACAGAAGGAAGGTGAATAGCAAGGAAGACTGTAGCCTAGCCTAGACCTGTGTTATCAAATATCAGGATAAAGAGGGAAAGGGCTGTAGGTGGAAGCAACTGGAGCTGAAAACGGCAAAAGGAAAGATAACCTGGAAGGATAAATTGAGTGGAAAGAGAATAAAACAGAAAATAGAAATAAAAAGCAGGTAAAAAATGGGAGCATTAAACTATTATAAGTTTTCTCTCTGTAGACTTATACACACAGAGTCTAGGAAAATTCAACAAAACTTAGTGATTGCTGTCTTGAGCACAGTTTGTTTTCATCATCAATCTGATGATGTACCACACCAATAAATTATCACAGTGACAGCACTATGATGATATGCTACACTAATACATCAGCAGACTAGCTGTGATAAGAGCTGTCACTCTGGTGATGCATTAGTCTGGTCCATCATAAAAGAAATACATATTCAAAAAGATATAGTATAGATATCACTAAATTTTTTTACCATTTCTTATTTTTTCATCCATTCACTTTCATAGAAAAAGTATCAAAAGCAGAATGCTTTTAAAATGAAATTTAGTTAAAAAGCAATATAATAATGTTAAATAAAGAAAGGAATATTTGTGCATATATAATAAATGAGGAAGTGGGAGCTGAATCGTTGACTACAAAACTTCAAAATTACATGCTATCTCATTTCTTTAAAACTAATCTAAAGCAATCATTAATTTATTCAAGTGTTTTCAAGTGTTTTCTCTTAAGTAATTATTTTATATCCAGACTCACACTTGTCTTAGTAACAGCAATAATAAAGAATATTGTGGTTCTTAACAAAGAAAAGGTGTTCCACTATATTTGAAGAAAGAAGAATTTTAAAATTAAAAAGTTTAATTGATTTTAAAGGCCTGTTTGGATGGGGCTTTGAGCAACATGGTCTAGTGGAATGTGTCCCTGATCGTGACGGGGGGCTGCAACTAGATGATCTTTAATGTTGCTTTCAACGCAAACCATTCTATGATTTTAGCAGTATTGCTAATGTATCAATATACATTAAAAAATATAATGATCCAAAGCACGTAAAATTATCAATTTATTAAGATACAGAAGGTGTGCTATGTAAAAAATGTCTTCATACGTATCTGTAAAGCTTGTAATATTCCAGTGATGTATATTACTATTAGCACAAGTGTTTTTGAAACAAGCAAGCTAAGGCATGACTGAATTTGACTTCATAAGCTCAAAGTGAAAATACTAATCACTAATTCTGACACTAAGTTGCCCCATTACAGTATCCTGGGACCCTACTTGGACTAATAAAATGGAAAAATTCTTTAGAGAAACTGTCTGGATGGTACATTGGTGGATCTCAATTAGAAGTCTCTGATTACTCTACATACTTTTGCAGTAGCACTGGCTCTGATGTGGGTGGGGGTAATTGGATCAGCTTCTCATGGTCAGCTTCTCTTGGATCCTTCTTCATTACTCACGTCCTCTTCATTTTTCACCCTCAGAGCATCATATCTGTTATGCAGGTACTTCAAAGGAAGGTTCTTCCTTTTGCCTGGAGCAGTTACTTGTGTCTTCCAGCTCAAGGCTGAGTTAAGGCTTGACTTTCTCTTGCATGGCCTTAAGGCCAGGCTGTTGCTCAGCTTGAGACAAAACACAATAATGATTATCTACCAGTCACATTCCTAGATACTGTGCCTGTTGAGTGTCTCCTGTAACATAGCTACTTGTTCAAAAAGTGCTTCTAGATGGGAACACTTATAGCTATGACATCCACCGCTGTCTTCAGGTGTTAGAGGGACTATTTCAGTCCTTGGGAGGTCTGCTTGGGTGGAGATGTCAGCATTGCTTTTCTTTCAGCAGGTCACAGTCACCTTGTACTTTTATAAAAGGGTAATTCTTTCAAAATTTAATACTTCTAATTCCCTGGAGATCCCAAGCTTCCTGGTAGGTTTGCATGGCCACCACCTAGCTGGGGCAACCATCAAGTTTGCAGCCTAAATCAGTGGGCAAGCAGAGCATTCAGCAACTAGGCAAAAAGTAAAGTGTATTACCCTACATATGCAAACTTCAAAGGCTCACTCGGGTCACTGGCTCTCCCTAGAGACCAGTTATACTTGGCCACTTGCAATTTGAACTGTCTTCAGAGTCCATAAGTGCTGCCCCACTCTCTGCTCCTCTTGTGAAACCTGTCACTGGCTGGGTGGTACCTGCTTTTACCAAGTAGTGTAAGGTCTGTAGCATTTAAGCTGTATGCTTGGTAGACAATGAAATTTGGATTATTAGAGATTAGAGCAAAGAGGATTTAAGGGGAAAAAAAGTAGAAATATTCGTTGTCAAAGGAAATCCAGTATTATATGTCACTTTATTTTAATATGCTTTAAATGTCACCATCAAGACCATTTTGTTTAATACGGGAGCTAGAAAAACTTTCTCTCTTTCTAAGTCTACCATACAAAGACGTTAGTAACATTTATAGGTTAAGCAGATGTACTAATTTTACTGCAGATAATTTTCTCCTTATCTTGCCCCAAGGAGCTTCTCAGTTTTCCACAGGTGATATTCATCTGCCTTTCTCTGTGAAGGCTAATGGATTCATTACCTTTCCTGTTGCAGACATCATTTTCTGCTCCCCATTTTCCAGCCGTTGATTTGCCACATTATTTAACTGATTTACATAATTAAGTTAAACCCCAATAAATTGTATACTTTAATAGAAGATTTCAGCTTTTGAAGAGGGGTCTGCGTGTCCTCTTCACACAAAGTGTGTGTTTCTTGCTAGCAATCCCACAATTCCTGAGATACTGAGACTATCATCAGTGTTAAATACTAGTGTATGCAAAGGAAAAAATGAATTCCAATAGCAGTAAGTTCACACAGGAGTTAAGAAGAAAACAGCAAAAAAAGGAACAAATAAAAAATTTTTAGATTTTTACAAAGATTTATATCCCACCCTGGAGGGAAATCAAGAAGATTATATGAGGGAAGAAAAGTTGTACTGGGTGTAGTTAGCTGGCAGTAGGGACTTCAGGGTGGCCTTTGTGAGGAGAAGACAGGACCTGCCTTGTGCTGGACATAGCCAGTTCCAAACAGCTTCAATGGACCCATCTCAGAGCACAGCTGAGCCCCTCAGTCAAGATGGTGGCCCCTCTGGGAAAGCATATTTAAGAAAGGGCAAAAATGCTGCCTTGATATTTGTGTGAGGAGTGGGGGAAAAAAACCATGTGAGATACAGACCTGTGAACACCAAGGGATGTGGAGAGGAGGAGAGGAAGGACTGCTCCAGGCACTGATACCCCTGCAGGTCTTGGAGTGCCCACAGTGGAGACGATAGCCATACTGCAGCCCATGTTCCAGCCTGTGCTGGAGCAAATATTTGTCTGGAACTGTGGAGTGAAACGCATACAGGAGCAGCTTTTCTAATAGTAACTGTGGACCATGGAGCAGCTATTCTGGAGCAGACTGTTTCTGAAGGACATAGAGAAATCTGTGTTGAGACAGGGGAAAATGTTAGAGGAAAGAGAGGCAGAGAGGAAGAGGTAGGAAGAAGTTTGGTATGAGTTAAAGTATGTGGGGAGTTGATGCCACATGTCTCATAAAGAGCTCAGTCTTCCTACCCTGACAGAGGAAAGGACAGATCTGTGGAGAGTTCAAGGAAGTTCAGCTAAAAGCTATTCAGAGAGATCCAGAGAACTGAAAGCATCTGCCTTTCTATGTTTCCCCGGAAGTTTGAAGATGATGGCTGAGTAACCTGAGGCAAAGAGGTATATGTAATACATTTCCTTATGGAAAGCCTTACACATTTATGTAAGGAAACCTCAGATCTGGATGAGACAGTTTAAACTGAAAGATATCACGACTCATGTCTTTCCTTTCCTGTAATTGATACACACTGTGGGTTCTTCCTTGTAGCCTAGTTTCTTGTTCCGCAGGTTTACTGCTTTCCTGCATTGCAGCACAGCCACACTGTCACTTTTGAGACTTGACTTCAGAACCACTGCTTACCACAGGCAGACCTATGGTTCCGTAGGTACCTTCAAAAGTCCGTGCACACTGCCAGCTTCCTGCTTGCCCCATCTCAGTCTTGATGTTCCATGGATTCCTCCTTGCTGAACAGGTACAGTTGCTCAAATGAAGAGGCAATATCACCCTTGTAAACATTTCCAGAAAATTTATTTTGGTGCAGATTGGATATGTCAAACATCATCCTTAGCAGTTCTTTCAAACACAATATGCTTGAGCTTCATGTAAGTTATGAACAAACAAATTAAATGACCAAATTAATCCTCACAGAGTCATCTGATGGAAAAAGACAAGCTTCTGGTTTCATAACGTAGAATCTCAATTTTACATATTTAGATTCAATGGAAATCTGTTAACTATTGATGATGTTAAAGAAAGTATTTTTTATGGATTGAGGAATTTGTCGACAAATATGCACAGTAGAAGCATTTAATTTTAAATGAATTACAGAACTGTTGTGGACTGAAAAATACAGCCATACTACTCGACTACCTTCATTATAGACAAAAGCTTCATTAAATCGGATCTTGCTGCATGTTTCTGAAGGCAGTGCATACCTTATTAGTCAGTACATATCATGCCATTAGAGTGCATTAAAAAATGAATTCCTTTCAAGTTTGAAAAATTCTGATATAATAACATTTGTAAAATTGAGGTAATATTTTCAAATGCTGAAATTTTAAGTGGTATCTGAAACTTCAGTAAGTAACTGTGGAAATTCTTAAATAGCTAAATATACTTTTAGATGTTTGCAAGCAATTCAGTCTATTATTTACTTAGTTCTCATATTTCTTTGTAAAGTTAGCATCTGAGTATCACTTTTGGTCTTTCATTTGTACAAAAAATTATTTCTTAAATGATAATCAGAATTACCATTTTATTCTTATTATTTTTGCCAAAATTCTCATTTTCATTAAAAAAACATGTTGCAAGAAAATACCAATGATCTTGACTAAAATTGCTAAAGAGGTTTATTCATAACCTAAGGGAACTTACAATTCAGTTGTGTTCCAATTCCTACAAACAAGCTGTAAAAACAGATAGTTTTTCTTTTATCCTGTGCTCATCACCAGGATTTCTTAGTGACTCCACTGTGGCATTTATGGTAATAAAAATTGCTCGGGCTTTACAAAATATTTATAAGATGGCTCCAGTTGGGGTTTTTCTGGTATTATAAAGTACTTTAATTTCCAAGTTAGGTAATATGACGAACAACTTGCCAGCAGTTTGCACCACTGGAACAGCTTGCAGAGGCAATTGATAAAAGCAGAAAGGGAAAAGCAGAGGAACACTTATGCAATGTAATAAATTTTATTTCTTTTCCACTGAGTTGGTTATTTTCAATCACAAATTTGACCTATCTTCTTCTTTTAGAACCTATTGCAGTGTTTGTGTTATTGCTAAGTACAGCACATTAATACATGAAGAGCACAAATACAGAGGGATGTTTGTTTACAGATTAGAATTGTAGCAATGAGATGATTGCTTGAAAGAAAATTCATTGGACTAAGGATAAAATGAGGTTGATGCCTGACAGTTAAATTATTATTTTTACTAAGCTTTCCAAGTTTCTTGTCAAATAAATCTGCTAGTGATAAACTCAACACCTTGTATTTTAAATATTGAGTAGACTGATTCGTGTGTGTATCGGCGACTGTTTGCAGTATGCCTTACAGTTAGCCTTGTAGTCCATTTTGCAGATATCTTGAAACTCTGAAACTCACAATGTATTCACAATATCTGCATAAGACTTGGAATGCATCCCAGAGAAAAATTCATATGTTAATTGAGTAAGGATTTCTACAATCAAAACTTTTCCATGTGGTTCAAATATGATTCTACTTGCATGTTTACAAGCCAGTTCAAACATATGGCTATTGAAGGACATAAAACTCATATGATACTGTAAGAATAATTACACAACCAGACAGACTGTTATGATGCTATGTGTTTAGACTTTTTTAATTTGTTCAGTCAAACAAAACACTTTAGATATTCCACAGAAATATTCTAAAGATTAGAGAAGAGTTTATCACAGTTCTGTGACAAAAGTTGATGTAATGTATGGCCAATGGCTAATGAATACATTTGTATGCTGTTTTTGTGCACTGGTATAATGAAATTTCTACATTCTTCAGTTCAATATTTGTCCTCCTCCACTTCTTTTCTGCAGCTGACAGCAAATTGATCTTAGCGCAGTTGTGTTTTCAGAGTGCTGGGGGAGTGGATTTTTTTCAGTGTAGAACTATATCAAAATGGCTCTCAGTGTACACCGGTATAGGCTGATACCAGGTGCTGGTTAGCTCAGTCACACTTTTGGTTCTTCATGATATTAAGGTACAACTATACTTAAACATCTAAATACTGATGGATTAAGAATTAAAGAAGCAGAGGTGTAAATTATGAAAAATTGCCAAAAACACATGCTCCTTGGGTCTATAAAAATTAATCACCATCAATTTTACGTTACCCTTAAAGATATTTTAAGGGGGAGCATGTTTCTGAAAATAAATAAAGTGTAAGAAAATGTATGCAATGAAATGTAGGAATATGACTGCAGATAATCTTGACTCAAAACTTTAATAAGGGAGAAAAGATAATTGCAATGGAAAAGGTTTAAGACAAAGTTTTTCAAGCTATCTATTTGTTCAAATGATAAATGCAGTATAACTTAGTTTAAGATTCAAAGTTACTCAGATGAATTTTGCTGTTATGCTAATCTAAAGCAGTTTGGCTTGACTGTTAAGCACCTAGACCCAGAACATCTTTTAATTTGACAGTATAGCTTCATGGGCTACTTTTATATTTATTGAAATGAGACAGATGTTTCAGAAGAGTTATGCATAGAGCTTTCCCCTGATGTTGGTATATCAATTTTTTTTTCTGTTTTGGGAAATTGGCTGTTTCAATAGTCCATACACCTCTGAGGAATGGGAATGTCAATACAATTTTTGAGAAGGCAGCTGGTTACAGAGAGGCATCAGAAATTCCAAGTAGAAACATTTCAAACTTCTGTCTTTTAATATTTTTCTCCATCTAAATCAAGACCTCTCCCACATAACATTCAAAACCCCAAATATATTCATGAGGAGAGATTGTGAAAGACCATGGCCAATTTTTCTGAAGTCAGTTATTAGGCCCATCTTGTTTGTAATTGCTCATTGAACATTTAGACTGGAAATTGGAAATCTGGATTATATGTCCTCCTCTTAGTGATTTAAATCTCCATTTTCTCATTTTTAAACAATTACAATCTGCAGGAAGTTTTCAAGTTGAAATATTTTACTTTCTTAATAAAACTGGGTCACAGTAAACAGCAGCTACAGAGAGAACAGAGGCTCTTTCTCCACAAGGAGTCACATGGACAAATGTGGTGGGTGAATCCTGACTGGAGTCCAGGTGCCCACCAAAAATTCTCTGTCACTCCTCCTCCTCAATTAGATGGTAGAGAAAAAAAATAACTAAAGGCTCATGAGTTGAGATAAGGACAGGGAAGTTCACTCACGAAATATCATGGGCAGAGCAGACTTGACTTGGGGAAATTAGTATAATTTCTTGTCAATCTAATCAACGTAGAATAACAAGAAATAAAATCTGAATTATAAATCACCTTACTTCCACCCCTCCCTTCTCTCCAGGCTCAACTTCACTCCCAAATTCTCCACCTCTTCCCCCTGCAGCTGCTTGTGGGTACAGAGAATGAGGGTTGAGGTCAGTTCATCACATGTTGTCTCTGCTGCTCCTTCCTCCTTTGGGGGAGGTCTCCTCACACTCTTGTCCTGCTCCAGCATGGCATCTCTCCCATGGAAGACAGTCCTCCACAAACTTCTCCAACATGAGTCCTTCCTATGGGCTGCAGTTCTTTATGAACTGGTGGAGTCCTTCAGGAACAGACTGCTCCACAGCATGTGTCCTCCATGGGGTCACAAGTCCTGTCAGCAAACCTGCTCCAGCATGGGTTCCTCTCGCCATGGGGCCATAGCTCCTGCCAGGAACCTGCTGCAGTGCAGACTTCCCATGAGGTTACAGTCTCCTTCAGAAATCCATCTGCTCTCTAAAACTCGTTTTCTTTCTCAGTGAAATTACAGTAAATCCTTCTCATTTGACCTACAGAAGTGGAAATTTACATCAGCACCGGATTCTTATCTGGTCACATGTTACTGTGGGCACTGTTCCATAATTCAAGATACTTGACTTTGACCAGCAAGGATGATTTTTTTAAAATTGACACACATAAACAACTGATCTGATACAGGTGCAGTAAAAGTTTAGAGATAATCCAAACTACAATAGATTTATAAGTAATTGTCAGAAGTATGGACTATCTTTTTTTGGTACCAATAGTACATACCTATCAAACAAACACTAGTTTGCCAGGAGCTCAGGTGTAAGAGGGATGTGATCCTTCTCATTAGAATAGCAAGATTTTCTAAGAAGAGGTTACAGTTTGTTCAGATTGGCTGTGGTTCTTTTTGTAAGGTTTTGATTGGTTTGGTTTTTTGGTTTTGTTTTGATTTGTTTGTTTTGTTGTTTGTTGTTGTTTTTTTTTTCCCAGTAGCCTTTAAGTTGTTGGTTCTTGAAAGCATAGTTTAATGTTTTATTACCACAATATAGTCAGGCATCTAGCTGATTTAGACTAAGTGAATGGTCACGAATACATTGGTGTCCTAAGGTTTATGAATGGTTCACTCAAAAAATAGTGGTCACATACATAATCATGTATATATTTAGGATTTTTCAACAACTTTCTGTTAATGTCTATTCAATTATGGCAATATCACTGACACTTTTTGTTTCTATTTTCCTTTTTTTTTTTCTTCTCAGTTGACTAAAAATTCTACATCTCTGAGCAAGAGCAGAACTTCAATGTTATATTTGTGACTCCTGGTAATAACAGTGTTTTGCAGCAATTTCAACCACAATATCTGCAAATTGTCCTTAGAAAATAGGCAGATTACTTGGGAATTCTCTGGAAAGAGAACAGACATTCTTAGGCTGTCATTCTGGTTGTCCATTTACCAAGAACAAAAAAGGCCCTCTGTGGCACATCAGTGCATCATTAGTCAGCTTTGTGACTTGATGGTAGCAATTACTTTTTTTCGTGATGGGCCAATAGTCACGAATTTAAAGTCTATAAATCTTTAATAGCCATCTACTTTTAAGTTAGTTACTGGGATATGGAGGAATCAGAGTGGATCACATCCTATTCTTCTAAGCTTTTTCCTGCTGAAACCCTTCTACTTTGGCAAGCTAGAACAAGTAACACATGTAGATTTTGAAGTTATTTTTGGTATGAAGTTTTCTGAGATTCAGTTTGGACATTATAATGAGTGAATTCTAAAGTAAAGTAGAAATACAGAAAAAACTGAAACCTGCCCACTTCAATTCAGAACAAATTACTTCAGTATCAGTCTATTTTGCAAAAGTTTCCACGGTTTCTTTCACAGTCCAGAATAAAAACACACTTCAAAACCTCAAAGGGTTGCTGGAAAACTTCTCATGCTCACCATAAAATTTGCCCCAAACCAACAGAAATTATTAGAAAGAGTGGAACAAATCAAATACATATTTTTGTAATTTTTTTTTCATATTTTCAAGGAATTTGAAAACAGTAAACTACTCTTTATACTTTCTAAACCATGATAGTCACGCATGCTACAAATTGTTAGTATGGATCCACTTTGTGTATTTGGTAAAACAAAAATAAAAAAATTGAACTGTCCCTGATTTGCAAATTGTATATAGCTTTGCTTTGATCATTGTGTACATTTAGGTTGTTTATGTGTGTGCATTTATTTCCAGAGTCTGGAATTATCTTTCACCTGTGATAGTGGTCAGTAACATATTGCACTGAATGGTAAACAGATGATTGTGAAGACGTAGTCTTTGTTTTAAAAGGATGCTGTATTAGACCTAATGACAATGACAAATAATTTCAGGCTTTTCACAACCTGCAAAATTTGTACATCCTCATGATATATGTAAGCTATTCAGATGCTGCTTTGGTGTAAACCTAGTTATTTAATATTCTTCCTGACTTATCTACCATGTGAGTATAGATAGTGAGCACTTTGACACAGAGGCTAATACTATTCATGAATGACCTGGATTTTATATAATAGTAACAGTAATATAGACCGAGTGGTAGGGAGTACATAAAACTCTATCCCAGTAGCCTGAGTGCAGGATTCACATAGGATTCTAATCATGCTCAACTCGTTCTACTGAAAATAGAGTCAATACTTTAAAGTGAGTTCATTTTTAGGCAAGCTTCTGGTTTTTCTCTCTTTCCACTGACTGTGGAGGAGGACACGTTAAAGAAATACCTCATTCAGACTCTTATGTAAGATACTTCATATTGCTACAGATATTACTATTACCAGTAAATTCTTATTCTCTTTATATGTATTTATAATTCCTTTACATATATATGGCGTTACACAAATGTTAAAAAAGTAAGACTTTTTATTTTTAATTTTGTTATTAAATTTCCAATCATATAGAAATACATATTTCTTATATATATATATTCTTCCACTATTTTCTTAAATTAATCTGTTGTTATTTCCTTTTTATGCATGCTTTCTAGTATTATAGAGTAACTACTTTCTCGAAACTTTTGCAGTATTTTTGCAAATCATTCTGATCTTCAACTTTACTAATATTTTTGTTGGGGAGGTAGAATTAATTTTCTTCATAGTTCCTAGTATGGAGCTAGGGTTTGGATTTGTGCTGGAAACAGTGTGGATCACACAGGGATGTTTTAGCTGTTGCTGAGCAGTGCTTACATAGTGCCAAGGCCTTTTCTGCCTCTCACAACACCCCACTAGTGAGTAGGCTGGGACTGCACAAGAAGATGGGAAGAGGCACAGCAAGGACAGCTGATCCCAGCTGATCAAAGGGATATTCCACAATGTATGGTGTCATGTTCAGTAAATATAGTTGGGGGAAGAAGAAGCAATAGGGAGACATTTGAAGTGATGGCATTTGTCTTCCCAAGTCATCGTTACGTGTGATGAGGCATAGCTGTTCTGGAGATGGCTGAACACCTGACTGCCCATGGGAAGTGGTGACTGAAATTCATGTTCCGCTTTGCTTGAGTGCCGGCTTTTGATTTATCTATTAAACTATCTTTATCTTAATCCATGGGTTTTCTTACTTCAATCCTTCTGATTCTCTCTCCCATCTCACCAGAGGAGAGTAAGCAAGTGGCTTTGTGGTGTTTAGTTAGCAGCTGGGGTTAAAGGACAATACTTCCTTGGGAAAAAGAATTCTTAGAAATAGATCTTCACAAACTTTCTGATAGAACCTGACTTTATATTTTTACAATAACAGGTAAGAAAATAGTTGAAAGACTTAGTTGCATTAAGATACATTAATTTGTATGCTGATTTAGAAGTGACCTTATTAAAAAGGTGATATTTCTTGGAGACTGGAAACAAAACCATAGCATAAAGAGTGAAAGCCCTCTGGTTTAATCCTGATATCACCTACAAATGTCTGTGCAGAAAAAAACCTGAGCTGAATATGGAAAGAACATGCTGTTGGACAATATGAACTGTTAACACTGATTTTTCTTTATTTCAAGTTAATTATTTTGCTGTGAAATCTAAGATTTATTTTTCAATTTATTTCATGGTTTTAATCTCTGTTAATTCAAATGAGCTTTGAGTGTTTTCAGTTATTTAATTACATTGAAAAAATCCTTAGTTAATAAAAGTTTAATAATACTTAAGCTTCACAAGACCCTTAAATCTCAAACTCATAATGCTATCAAATGCGCATGTCACTGGAGGAAATTAAGAATTTAATCTTTAGGCATTCTGCAATTATAATGAATAAAAATCTCTGTAATAATTCAGAATTAGATACAGAATATTCCGAGTGAGAATGAGCAAACTTTATCTTCATTTAGCACCTTCAGCACTCCTAAAATATTGCAAACCCCCTAAATTATAATAAATAACTCCTGGGCATATTTTTCTCATATCTAGTGAATGTTTATAGTTATACTGCTATACAGACATGCTATATCTGTAAAATACATTATCATGGAGTGAAGTCAATGAACATTTGCTATCCTTAGCACTGAGCTAAGTATCACTTCTTTAGCTGAGTAAAATTTAACCACTATGTTGTTCTATGAAATCTGAATCTAGATGGACTCCCACTAACTCCAGTAACTGACAAGACATCTTTAATTAGCAAATACCTATGCAGGTTTAATCATTTAAAATCCAGTTAAACAATGCAAGGCCTTTGCTGATTTGCTCATTAAAATTCAATCCATTTTTTGATACCATAAGAGTTGTAAGACAGAATGAGAACGTCCTTCTCTTTAATTTTTAGCAGAAAGAATCACCTTCTTTTCTATAGCTTGGAGAATGTATTTGGATGCACTCATCAAAACACCAAGAACATTATTTTAAATACTTATTACTGCACCAATTCATCTCAGTTGAATTACACAAAGTTTGGGATTCATGGAAATTTTTTATATAAGTTCAAATTTATAAAATATATTACTTGTCTTTCATTTTTATATATTAATTGTATCTAATGTTACCCTCACTGCATAGCATTAGTTGATTTCTTCATTCCCTCTGATCAAAGTAGAAAGGAATGAAACAGTTAATTAATGTTGCTATTAATTTTTCCCACATATATAAGTATGTATTTCTTATATAAATAAATCATCGTCAAGACAATTAATTACATGACTTTAAAATGCCTTAAATTTTTATGTTTACACGTGTACAATAACATTTCTTTTAGAAGCATAGAGAAATTCAATTAACAACTGATAATTAAGCCTGATGAGGATTTGAAATCTCATCCAATCCCTTGAGTAACTTGATCAGCTAGGCTGAACACACATTGATGAGGTGAAACTTTTCTACACAAATTACTTCATCATGGAATGTTCAAGATTATTTATTGCAAATGTAACTAAGCCTGAGATAAACATCTTCTTCTAATCTCAACATTTTCCTGTTGGTTTGATTTAGCCATGTCTTTGTTTAGCATTGGTGTGATGCCATTGCTAAAGGCCCAATTTTACCTGTGCTTTGCACGTATAGCTAAGGTGTGTAATAAAGAATTAATGTTTACTTTATGGAGTGGAACTTGCCTTGCTTCTAAGTGCATAAGTATGTTTTTAAAAATTTTAATCTTAAATGACAAGCCTATGAGTTTTTTATGTAATAATAGTGTTACAGCATTACATTATAATTATAATTATGATTAAATTATAATATAATGTCATATAATAAAATTTGATATAATATTATAGTTTAGTAATACAAAATTTTAAAGGCTTATTGCAGTATGGTGAGTTTTAAAAAAGAATATCAAACCATGCATTGTTCTAATTTCATATTGAATGTTTTAGCATTAGTTCCATAACCTTCAGTGCTCATTTTTGCATCAATTAAGGAATCTGTGGTGGTTTTGTGAGTGTTTCATTAATAATTTTGGCAGTCAATGCAAAAGTAATATTAGTTAACTGAGTCTGATAGGTCTCTGTCTTAAACTGCTT
Organism: Pseudopipra pipra; assembly: GCF_036250125.1. NCBI lineage: Eukaryota > Metazoa > Chordata > Aves > Passeriformes > Pipridae > Pseudopipra > Pseudopipra pipra. The sequence continues at coordinate 74,932,504 of NC_087550.1, read as the reverse complement.
TTCAAGACTGTTAGGCTGAAAATGAGATGACCATAATAATGGGTCCAGCAAAACTGTACATCTTGTGCTGTCTTTCTCTCTTACTGATTTTAATATATTCTATAATAAGTTGATTATACATATCTGTTATCTTTTATTATAACTATATTTTACAATATAGTTCTCCTTCAGCTTGAACAGGAGAAGTTTTACTCTAAGAAACTGTAATTCTAAAAACAACTAGTTCAAACATGTGCCACTATCACTGGTATAAAATCATAATTTTTGAAAGCAATTGCAAATCTTCAAGTTGATATAAACAAATTATAAAAAAAAAACCCTTCTCTTCAGAATTCCTTTAAAGTTGTTGCAACTGTTCAATTGAGTAAAGATTATTTCTTTGAATGAGGATGACCGATCAAACTCTATTTGTAATTTTGTTCAAAATACCCCTCTAGCACCTCCTAGGTCCTGGATTTCAAGAAATATATAATTTTGTCACCTTCAACTTATGATGTTTATCTGTCCAACCTATTCACTTGATCTCTTAAAAATATAAGTCATAAAATCAAGTCCAATTAGGGAACCTTGTGTCCCTTTAAATCTGCTTATGTCTAGGCCTGATTTGAATTAGTGATACAGTGTTAACCTTAGCCTAATTTTGCATGTTTTTTTTCACACATTCAAATGTGGATGCACAAATCCCCCGAATACACCTATCAGAACTTGAAATATTTAATTGAAATATTGCCTTGAACAATGATTCATTTCAATTAATTTCAACACAGTTGTGAGAAAGCAATGAGCAACATTGTAAATATAGTTCTTTTTTCAGATGAGACAGGTTTTAGATAGATATGTTGTAATACTGGTTTCAGTAAATTATCTACTGTAAAGAAGAGTGCTTGACAACAGCTCTGACCTTGATACAACCATGTTAATGGTGGTCCATTACCCTCTTTTCTGAGTAAATGAAAGTTTAAAAATAAGAATGCTTTGTATGAAAAAAATCTCCAAACATTACTCAAGTATAAGCATTAAAATATGTAGATTTCTAGGATTCTGATAGAAAGCTTCTTGAATAACAAAATAGGAAAGTCTTTGAAAATAAGCAGCATGCTAATGAAGTTTTCTGCCTAACTATGAGCAACAGTTTATATATATGCATATACATATAATTTCTGCAAATATGTATGTATAAATGTGTGTATGTATACACGTACAAACACAGAAATATGTATGCATGTATGCAACAGGTTGCCCAGACTGTAAAGGCATTTTTAAAATAATTCTCTCAAGGCACTTTGAACTCAACCATTCCCAGTTTGTTTGTCACTTCCACTAGGTCTTTCCTGATTCCTTCTTGCCACTGGAAAATACCTTTTCTCTCCTGACTGCCTGCACTACTATCTCTAAATCTAGGATATGAAGGTTCTGCAGAAATACTGTTCTAGCTTTCAGATATTCTACAGCCTTCTGTTGGCAGCTTAATACTTGCCTGGGATGGCCTATTAGGACAGTTCAAGGATGACGCTTCTTTGGGATTGACATACCATGAAGTGAAACATTTACTTGGAAACCACACTTAACAAAGCCCAAGATACGGTAAGAGGAAATTCAAATATTTGTATACAGCTTTCCTAATCAAAAAGCATGATGATAAATCTTTCAGAAAGGACTGAGATCAGGGAAAAGATACAACTCATTAGTTACTCTTTTTACGGCAAACTGAAATCTGAAAGGCCACTATTCCTCTCACTGCATTTAGTTCTCTTGAGAAAGATGTGTATGTGGTACAAACAAGTGAAGACTTAATGATGATTCACTTTGCCAAAACTGATTTTCTACAGTGTAGGCTTGTTGTTAAAGCTTGTCACTTTAAGTGATCTTCATTGTCATGGGAGAGAAATAGCTACTTCTAGAATCTTGTCTTAAAATAGAAATCTAAAACATGCAGATAAATTCTATCCTTGCAAAGTGAGGGGTTTTTTTGTTTGTTTGGGTGGGTTTTTTTGGTTTGTTCCACCTCTCCCGTTTTTCATTGACTACGAAGATATCCTAGAAAAATTGAATCAGATTAATGTATCCATACTGTAAACATTTCTGACAAATAAATTCCACAAAACAAATCTGCATGTGCAATGTCTTATATTTATTACACTGATCTATTTTAATTTGAAAAGCAGTTGCTTTTATGGAGCATCTCCTGAAGTTTTCCAGGGATATAATTTAGATCAACTTATTCCCTAAATCCCAAGTAATTCTAAATTTCTTAGAAGTTATTTTTCATCTGTCTCTGCTGTGGACCCACCCTACATAACACAAGACAAGGAATCACAGAAAAGCCCAGGCTGGAATGGACCTCAGAAAAATATCTAATCCAAACTTCCACAGGAAAGAGAATGATGAGATGAGAATATCTAGCATCCTGTCCAGTTGCATCAAACTTGTCCTTCAGGACCCCAAGGTTCTTTTCATGTAACTGCTCCCCAGCTACGTGGATCCTAGTCTTCAGGTGCAAGGACTTGTCTTCATTAAACTTCCTACAATTCTTGCTAGCCCACTCTTACAGCCTGTCCCGGTCCCTCTGTAAGTTGGTTCTCCCTTAGAACTTCCATTCTTAGGACTTCCAGTTCACATCATTACCCAGTTTAGTATTACCAGCAAAGCTGATGAGGGTACTTTTAATTCTATCATCCAGATCATTTATGAGGATATTGAACAGTGTGAGGCCCAGTATCTATTTCTGTGAGAATGCATTTGTGACAGGCTGCCAGTCCGAGTAAAACCACCCTCCGAGTGCTGCCTGTTAGCTAATTTTCTACCCATCTCTCAGACCACCCATCCAACAGAGGCAAACAAGGAGTAGAGAACTTCTAACTCACCAGCATTAATAACTAGTTTCCCAGCCCTGTATAGCAGTGGGCCTACATCTTCCTCATGCTTCTGTTTATTGCTCTTGTATCTGAGGAACCCTTTCTTCTTCTTGACATCACTCTTGGCTAATTTCGGTACTAGCTGAACCTTAGCCTTTCTAACTTCATCACATGTTCTGTCGAGGTTCTTATAGTCTTTTTTGCCTATTTAACTGCCTTTCCACAGCTAGCATGCTTCTTTTTTGCTTTCATGCACATCCAAATGCATGTTGTTAAGCCCGAGTAGTCTTTTGTTCCGCTTACTTCCATTCCCTTTGTGGGGGATGGATTGTTCTTGTCCCTCTTCAACCTTCCTGAAGGTCATTCTTGAATAATTCCCAGTACTCACAAGCCAGTTTGTCCTACATGGATGCTTCTCATGGAATTCCCTGTAGCTGGGCTCTGAACATATTGAATTTGGCTCTTCCAAAAATCAGAACTTTTGTCCTATTACTGATGTTTGCTGTGCTCAACAGGATCTTAAACTCCACAATATTGTGATCACTGTGTTTGAGACTACCATGGTAATTATGTTGTCAAGTAAGTTTTCTCAGTTTGTGAATAGTAAATCTAGTAACGAGCTGTTCCTAGTTGGTGTGCCCTGCCTCTGGGGCAGGAAGCAGTCTGCAATGAGCTGCAGAAACCTGATGGGCAAGTTGTGCACCACCATTTTTCCAGCAAATGTAATAAAAGTTCCTCATCAATGAGGGGCAGGTTCTATTGACCCAAAACTTCCTTGAGCAGCCAAACGAAGGTTTCATTTGCCTCATCATCCTGACTGGAAGCTCATAAGAGTCCACTTTGGTCATGATTCCTCTAATCTTGACAGAAATTCAATAGAAATTCCTAGGCCTCCATAGCTCAACTCCACGTACTCAATTTTCTCTTTTACTAAAGTGCAACTCCACCTCCTCTTCTTCCTTTCCTATCCTTATGAAACACTTAGTAGCCATGTGTTGTGGTCTTCCAGACATGTGAACTTTCCCAACAGGTTTCTGTGATTCCTACAACATCATAACTCTCAGAAAGGGCATAGAGAGGCATCCACTTCCTCCTATTTGTAGTGCAGACTAACTGCATCAGTATATATGCACTTGAGGTGGTTGGACTTAGTTTTCTTGCCTTTGGAAAAGTTTAAAGAATAATTTACTATGTTGGCCAATTACAAGTGAAGATTCTCCCGCCTTTTCTAGACAGGTGGATCCTGTCTCTTCCCGCTAGGCTCCATTTATCAAAAAATGTTCCATGATTGTAGAAGCCAAAGCTGTGACAATGACACCAACCACAAGGTATTGATCTGGGTAATTCATCAAATTCTGCCTTCACCCTTTTGTCTCACTGATAATACAGACATTTAGCTGACTAGTTTCACTGGGTTGAAAAAGGTAAGCAAATACAAAATAGGTTAACATAGCTATTACTTTCAGTACACTACAAATAATTTCCTTTGCATCACCACCTGATATTATACTTATTATTTTCTTTAAACATTTACTACTAGAATTAAACACAGTACTTCACAGATTATCACAGATATATGCTCAATGGTCTTTTGTAGTAAGGCTTTATTTTTCTCTCTGAAATGGGAACTTGCTCTCTGAGGTCACATTATTCTTCTCCTTTGTGAATAAGCTCACACATGCAGGTTTCTGCTTCAATGATATCTGCAGCTGCTGAGCTCCTATCTCGTGGGAGAAATTCTGTTTCATAGTCAATTCATGATCTTGCAACTTCTACTATGATATTTTCCCCATTTGGTTTAGATCACTGTTCATACAGGACTATATAGTTCATCCTCTGTAGGATTCCAGTCCTTTTATGTTTTAGCAATGTCTCAAAGATTTACCTCATCGTAACATTTTGTTAGCAATTTCTGGATTTCAGTGTAATGAATTAAAATATTAAGAACCGAAGTCTACTATCAATGTCTCCAACCTGATTCCCATTGCATCAAAATCAGTTGTCATCTTTTACAGCACTATGTTTAGTAGGATTTCGTGATTTATCATATGTAGGCTTTATTTGCTGTAACTGTTGGCCTTATTTTCTCTAATTATGTTGGATTAATTATATTTTATTATTAAAGTAAAAGAAAGATTCATTGAGTATTGTACATGCAAAAGTATTCTTTCTTTTTTGTGGCTTTCAGTTAGCTGCCAACTGCATTCTTTCAAGTTTGAGGGAAAAAAGCATACAGAAAAAAATCAGTGAAAATGAAAGCAATGACATATATTCAGTAACTACACCATCATACTTTTAGAGATATTAACTCATGCAAGTATTCAGAAGGAGATGCAATGTGCTCTTGCTGCCAATTTAAACTAATGAAAGTACTACAAAGAAATCCACAGAAGAGAAATTACCTGTGTGGAGTAACTTCCTATGTGACTGACAAGGGGAAGAAAGCTGCTAGCATATAGCACCGCTAATGTTATTAATCTAAGTGACAAGGAAGAAAACAAAAGATAACAATAGACGTTGACAGTGCACACCAGGAGCAATGAATCAATTTACCTTGACACTGATAGTTTAGAAAAGACATTCACCTGGTCACGTGGTTAAATACCACCATTATCTGCATACAAAAGTGGAGCAACACAGCTTTTTCTTTTTCTCTTTTTTTTCTCATGAGAAAACCCTACTCCTTCCTTGCTTCCTCCCTTCCTCCCTTCCTTCCTTCCAGCTCCCCTTTCCCCTTCTCCCCCTGCCCCTTCCTTTTTCTTCCTTTTCACAGAAACATAGAGTAGCTGAGGCTATAAGAGACCTTCAGAAATCCTCTCGGTCCATCAACAAGCTCAAAGCATGGTCATCTAGAGTCAGCAGCTCAGGGCTGTGAGCAGCTAAAGTGTGCAAACAGCTTTTGAAAATCTTCAAGGATGAAGACTCAACAATTTCCTAGACCACCTGGGCCAGTGTTTGGTCACCTTCACTGAAAAAAATAGTTTCCTAATATTCATATGGAATATTCTGTGGGTTTGTTTGTGCCTATTGCCTCTGGCTCCCTCTTTCTCTCCTTCCTCCTTCCTTTACTTTATTCTCAATCTTTCTCTGTCTTACTTGTTTGGATTTCCTGATTTTTTAATCTTTATTATATTTTATTTTATTTTATTTTATTTTATTTTGGGGTTTTTTTGTTGTTTTTTTGGGGGGGGGGTTAGGTTCTTTTTTTTGTCGTTGTTGTTGGGTTTTTTTGTTTGTTTGTTTGTTTGTTTTTAAGAATAATTTCACTATCTTTGGATAATTATTAAAGCTCTTATTTTATTTTGATAACTTTCTCGAAAAATACACACTGAAAATGTATTCCTTATCAGTGCCATCACCTCCATTGCATCTTCACCGTGACAGAAGTAGATGCTGAAGAATGAGAGCATTCTGTCACAAAATATTTAGTTCATGCACTGTGATGACCAAAATACTTTACTCAAAATTGCAAAATCACACATTCACCTAAAATGTAACTTGGACCATTCTTGTGTATGGTTTCTGCTTTTTACAGCACTCTCCTGGGAGAGAGAAAAGATTTATTTGTGTTGAAGAAACAAAACTTCCTGGCTTCAGCGTGAGTACTGTCATCTTAAAGATGTTATATATAAGCTAGATGGTGACCCAACTAACTCCTCTAGCTGTGCTTTAAAACAAGGGCAAAATTTATTGCCTATAGCAGGCTTTAGGCTGCAAATCCTAATAAAACCTTAGTCAGGATACCAGGTGCTTAGTTTCCAGTGCTTTAGCTGGAAAATTTGTACAGAAAATGTGTTCATCCTTGTTCTAAAGAAGCAGAAGATGCCTGCACTGTAGTTTTTTCCACTGTGTGTATTTGGGGAATTGTAGCAAAAACCTAGGGAAAATGAAATGTCCTTTTTGAGTCCAATGTTACTAGTGAATAATGCACAAGATATTCTTGATCTGTTTGATTTAAATGTGATTTGGAATGTTGAGGGCGTTTTTATTGAATACACATTTACTACACTTATTATCAATACTCACTGTTTTACAGGTTTTTAATAATTTTGACAGATGAGTGAATGTTGTATATTTTTGCAGCCATCATTTCTTTTTAATAATCATTTCTTCTTATATTATTTCACCAAGCTTTAACTTTCACACTGTTAGGGGACACCAGGGGATAACCTGTGCTTTCTGCTATTTTTCTTTATTGTAATAGATATTAACCTTTCTAGGCTGCTAACATATTTACATATTTTCTATTCTGTTTTTAAGGGAAATTACTGTGAAAACTCCAGTAGATCACCACACTGAAAACATTACTCTGTTTTCCCTGTGAATCAATCTGCCTCAAATAAATCAGTAACCTTTGTCCTAACTTTCTGCAATACCCAATTTTGAAACAATACTCGGACCTAACTCTTGTTTCTCTCTTTAAAATATTCATCACGGGAGCATATTTTTGAAGGGAACTACCATGTTACATTATTTTTTAATTATAGTCTCCTTTGAAATTAATGATAAGGAAAATAGTATTTTACCAGCAGAGGGAGATGTAATACTAGCAAAATATTTTTCTTTTATATGATTTATTACACACTGGAGGAAAAAATTATTTGTTAGGATTTCTTTGTGTTAATTGACCACAGCTAGACAAATATTTCCTGGGCTGCAAAAACATAAGCATCCAAATGGCAAAGTTAATGGAATATTTAAAGCCCAAATATTTCCTGGAGACTAACTGAGATTGTCATAACAACAAAAATTTCATCAGATCCACTGAAATCGAGATTAGATCCTTTGTCCCTAATTTCCTGCATACATTAAATTAACAGATAGTGCATACACAGGTCATGTAAAGGAGTCCATCTTGTTTCAGAATATGAGCTTGAAACCTTTTTATCCCAGTAAAATCATACTAGCTTTATTTCCACTGCACTTAGAAGGTTATAGTAGACTATTTGTAGCTTTTATACTGTAAGCAGAGGCTCTGCCTTTCAATAAAGTGAGATAGAGCTGTCAAAAAAAAAAAAAAAAAAGCCATCAAACTCACACTCCCCCAAAACTCCAGCTAAGCTACCTTGCCCCAAAAACTTTAGGCAGTTACACAGTTTCTTAGTTCCTAATTTAGAGTACCTCTATATTCTAACAAATTGTGGATATTAGTATTTCTGTTCATTTCCCTTCTCACCTTTCTTTATTTTAGCTTGGTAGTTTGATACATCTCTGCAGTAGTCTCTCTCTTCTGCAATAAATTACATCACACAACCTCAGGAGCAATAAGGACACAAATGACATCACTAAGTACTGCCATAAAAATACAAACTAGGAACATATCCCTTAAGTATAAAATATATTACATTCACTAGCATGTTCAAGTGCTATCTTACTGCCTACAGTACTTAAAGGACTACATCAATATTCTCATGGGACAATATTTTAAAGGCTTAGGTTGTGGTCTGCATGGACTCACATTTCAGATGAAATCATTATGCAAATACAATAGAATTGTATTTATTCTCTCTCATCTCTCCCTACTCCCCCCTCTCTAAAACAATGTATGTTATTTAAATTATAACAGGAAGGCAAGGACTTATAGGAATTTTATTTGCAATTTTTTAACGAGAATTTCTTTTAAAAATTAGCATAACAGTAAGATCAGTGATACCATTACTATACTTCCCATACTACCTATGAAAAAAATTAATTTCCAAAACCAGAGAAAGATAAATTACCATCTTCACTATTTTATACATATCAGCATGGCACATATAACTTCTTTGTTCTTCATGACCTCCTGTTCTTGTCCAGTTTTTTTCTGCTATTAGGCATTTCATAGAATTGATCATAGACAAGAACTTAAATTGGTATAGCTTTAAATTCTGTATATAGGGATTTTTTTTTAATTGGAATTCTGCAATTATCTGTGCAAGATCATAATATGAGAGCAAAACCATCCATATGGTGACACACAGATTAAAAGAAACTTCACTTCTATGACCTTTCACCTCTAAAGGCATCATGCTTTATCTGAAGTAAACGATTCTCTATTGGCAAGAAGCTGATACAAATTGTTGTTTTACAGTCTATGCTTCCCGGAATACAGAAGCTTTCTTTGGGTAGCTGTTTTTGCTTTAAAACAACCAGAATTTCAAAAGCAGCAGAACTGAGGGATCTTTCAACAACCTGTCATGTTACTTTGCCTAGTCTTCTCTGTTAGTACCATAAGAAGTAGCAGAAGATAAAACTAAAAAATTATGTACAACATCTTGTGGGATTCTACTTTTTTGAAAATGATTATTATGTAACAGTAATAAAAAATAGTTCTGACTTTAATTTTTTTATGTGGGCTATTCTTATCTTGATATCAATATAACAGTTTTAGTAACCATTTTTAGTACATTTCAGTAAATACTATTTGGAGCTTGGAGGGAGAACTAAAATATTGCCTGAATTATTCCTGTTACCAAGAAGGTTCACAATAAGATAAATTATATAACCAGAGATGTACATTAGAAAAGCCCATTAACTAACTAAAACGAGACTTGTTATAATTATGCTATATAAATTAGCATATATTTGATTTGCTTGTACTGCTTATCTATCACTGACAAACAGATTACATGAAAATACTGTTCACTTAGCAGCTGATTTGATTAAAGCTGCAAATACTGCATCTAAGTGTTGCTGAAGAGTAACCTTTGTTGCTTAGTAACACCACATAAAATCCAAGTGATGACATAGAAAGCTAGAATCCTGCTGACTATTAATCACTGAATTTGCTATGCTTATGAACATTTTGCTTAGTTTGGTTCAGAATATTTTACTAGTTTTAATATTTTCTCATAAAATTCACCATCAGCATTATTATAGACATTTTTACATTAATCTGCATATATTATTATTAGATCTTATATAATAGCGCGCAGCACAATTTTATTAATGCATGAAAAACAGAATTCTCGTGTATAATAAAAATGGGAAGTAAAGATTTTTATCTTCCTACAGAGAACATGGTGAAGAGAATATCTTTTATCAAACACAAAAATCCTTATTAGGGAGTGACAGGCAAAAAGCGTTGTGCTTCTAGTACCATGGTTTTACCTGATCGGCATCCAGTAATGAAAATTTAGCATCCTGAAATTTGGTTGTCCAGTGTTGTATTCTTTATCAAAAGCTGCTCAAGATATAAATCTAAAAATCTTATATGAAATTTTGAAATTAGGGTGTGGAAGGAATAAGTGTTATTTGCATGCGATTTTAAAAATAGATCCTTCACTCGATATCTCCTGATATTTCTTGCTAACTTATTAGATTCTCAGTGTTTATATAATAGAACTGAGGGTCTTTGGTTTTGCATCTGACTAAGCAACCTGGAACTACATCAAAAGACTTAATTTCCTTCAGATGCTGGAAGTTAAAATGTAAAAGAAGGCTAACTTCCAGTGGAAAATGCATCACCAGTCAGTCAGTCTAACTGTGTGGAAAAGGTGTTTGAGAACCATAACCCTTTCCCCTTATGGACAATTAGTTACGGCACAGTAAAAGAACATAGACTTAAGATAGTGCAATCATACATTGATATGCAACTTGAGTTGTGTTCTCAGTTATAGATATCTGTTTTCTGGAGTTTCTGAGCTGGTCATAAAACTTCGCTGAAGGCTAAAGAGTGTAGCACAAGGTATATATTTACAGAATGAGCTGTTGAGGTTTTGTTTGAAAATTTGGCATACAGAAGAACAAGTACTATACTTTGTGAGTAAAATGTTGACTAATCATATTTTGACTATTACTCAAAACTATATATAAAGATTTATTAATATTTTTGTCATATTGGACAAGGAAAATAGACAGAATAGCCACCTGGATTGGTGATATACTATGATGAGATGCAAATTGAAAATACTCTATATAAAATAAAAATGTGCTTTTGACAGAATAGCAGGATAATCCGCCTTAGAAACTCTGGAGAACCAATAGAATAAATGCAACACACTGTATGAATAAATACGAAAAGTAATTTGGTAAATATTGATATTTATAAACAGAATAAAAATTGATCTATATATACACACCTCTGAATTTGTTTGTCCTTAAATAATATAAGTTTTTAGAGCAAATATTTAAGAAGTATTAATAAAGCCTTGAGGAATCAAATTCACGTATGATGTGAGCTTCTGTGGGACATACTATATCAGATAACAACAACTGTTTTGTTGTACTGAAGAGAAAATATTAGACTGTGGAGAAGTCCTATTTGGAATTTATTGAGGATTGGGAGCACTCACAGTATCTCAATTTTGGATTCTGACCTTGGCTTGATAGCTGAAGTGAGGTAATGAAAGTAGATGATATCACAAAGTTGGCAGTCATTTTGAATAGAAGGGAGCAGTGAAATATTATACATAAATAAATGAATAGCCTTAAGGAGTGAAGTAATAGGATGAGGGGGAATTTATGAGAACAAAGTGAAAATCCATTCATTTAGAGACTCAGAACAAGCATCTGTAGTGCAGTCTTGGGCCTGGAAACAAGCTGGAATTTTCTCAGCTAGAAACAAAAGCAATTTGAAAAAACAGGTATATATGTGTTTTTTTAGGATGATAGTAAATAAATATGCAACTGGACATGCCTATCTCGTATTGGCCTTTTTAGCCACCGACACACTTGCAACAAACGTGGGTAGTGCCCTTCCCAAATCTTTGTTCGCAAAGCCTAGCCATGATGATGAGTAAATAAATAATAGAACAAAGCTTTAAAAGGGGCCACCATGGTCCCCCAAATAATCAAGCAAAACACTTCCAGCTAAGCAGAAATATTATTACCTTTTTGTAAGACATCAGTGAGATCTCATTGAGAGTCAGCATACAGATATAATTACCCAAACTGAGAAAAGACCATGTAGACTTCTCATGGCTAGACTTCACAAACGAAGATTTGGGAAGGGCTCTACCCACGTTTGTTGCAAGCACGTTGGTGGCTGAAAAGGCCAATACGAGATAGGCATGTCTGGTTGCAAAAGGTACAACAGAAAGACTCCTTAGATGGTAAATGTAGACTTAAAAAAAAATAAAATAAATAAAAAAAAATAAAGTTTACTTTGAAAAAGAAACTGGCTAAACATGACTTACTTCACAAATGAAGATTCATCCAGACTTCACCTGACTGCCATGATTTTAAAAAAAAAAAATAAATATGATGGACAGTAGCTGAGCAACTTCATCTGCCATCTCCTTTAGGACCAGTGGGTGAATCTCACTGGGTCCCATGGACTTGTGCATATTCAGGTTCCTTAGTGGGTCTCTTACCCGCTCTTCTCCGACAGTGAGCTTAGGGGCTTGATTCTCCCAGTACCTGCATTTGCCTTTTTCAGCTTGGGACGTGTGGCTAGAGCACTTGTTGCTGAAGACTGATTCATAGATTGTGTCTATCCTCTCTATCCCTGCTACTTGATTTGTTGCTTGTTAACAGAGGCTCTTGTGAGTGAAGTGGAGATTGGTGGCCATGTTTGCCACAGTGACCATGAAGCAATCGAATTTAAAATCTCTGTTTACCAGGCGAAAAGTGCCAGCGAAATTTCATCATTGGACAGGAGGAGAGCAGACTTCAGATTCCTCTGGGAACTAAGAGTAAGAGTAAGATCCCTGGGAAAATGCCTTTGATGGTGCTGAGATCCATCAGTGCTGGTCACTTTTTAAGCACCACCTCCTAAGGGTTCAGGTAGAGGCAATTCCAAAATGTCAGAGGGCAAGAAGATGAGACAGAAGGCCATTTTGGCTAAGTAGGGATCTTCTTTCAGAGATAAGGAAAAAATGAAGTTGTATGCCCATTGGAAGCAAGGTCAGGTGACATGGGAAGAATTCACAGATGTTGCTTGCTACTGTGGTAAGAAAACCCATATGGTCAAAGCTCAAATGGAGTTGAAGCTGCCCAGAAATGTGGGAGACAACAAAAAAGAGTTCTTTTAAATCCATTAGTGGCACTAGGAAGTGTAGAAATGACGTCTGCCAGTTACAGGATGAGGATTGTCACCTCACAAACAGGGACAGAGACAAAGCAGAGGTGTTCAGTGCTTTCCTTGCCTCTGTCTTCAACACAGATGATGGACTAAAGGGGTCTTAGTGCCCTGAGAATAAATTCCCAGAGGATCCTGAAGTTGTACAGGAATTGCTGCTTTATCTGGATGCCTATAAATCTATGAGTCCTGAGGGATTTCATCCAAGAATTATCAAGGAGGTAACTGATGTCATCATTATGCCTCTCTCAATTATTTTTGAACAGTCTTGGAAATTTGGATACATCCCAGTTGACTGGAAGCGGGCAAATATTGTCCCAATGGGGGCAAGAAGGATAACACTGGAAACTACAGGCTTGTCAGTCTCACTTTGGTGCCTCATAAAGTTATAAAAAAGATTATTCTGGAAAACATTAAAAAAAATACCTGAAAAACAGCACTGTCATTGGTCACAGCCAGCATGGCTTCATGAGAAGCTTATCAAACATGATTTCCTTTTATGAAAAGGTAATCCAACTAGTTGATCAAGGGAAGCCAGTTGAGGTAATCTTTCTGGATTTCAGTAAAGCTTTTGATACTGTCTCTCACAAGAGCCTTCTGGATAAAATGTCCAGCACACAGCTGGATAAACACATCATATGATGGGTAAGCAGTTGGCTCATGGGTCGAGCATAGAGGGTAATAGTGAATGGGTGACATCAGACTGGTGATCTGTCACTAGTGAGGTTCAACAGGGTTCCTTCTTAGGTCTTGTGCTCTTCAACATCTTCATAAAGGACTTGGACGCAGGACTGGAAGGGACACTAAGCAAGTTTGCAGATGACACAAAATTGGAGGAACTGTTGCCTCTGTGGAAGGTGGGAAGGCCCTGCAGAGAGACCTTGATGAATTATAGGACTGGACAATCACCAACCATATGAAGTTCAACAACGTGAAGTGCTGGATTCTGTGCCTGGGATGGACAACCCTGGATGTATGTACAGACTGGGGAATGAGATGCTGGAAAGCAGTGCCATGGAAACAGAGCTGGGGATCCTGGTCTATGGCAAGTTGAATCTGAGTCAGCAGTGCCCTGGCAGCCAGGAGGGCCAACTGTGTCCTGGGGGGCATCAGGCAAAGCATCGACAGCCAGTCAAGGGAGGGGATTGTCCTGCTCTGCTCTGCACTGGTGCAGCCTCACCTTGAATATTGTGTGCAGTTTTGGGCACACAAAGAAAGATATTAAGCTCATAGTGTCCAATGGAGGGAAATGAAGTTGGTGAAGGGCCTTGAGGGGAAGCTTTATGAGGAGCGGCTGAAGTCACACAGTCTGTTCAGCCTGGAGAAGAGGAGACTGAGGGGAGACCTCCTTGCAGTCTACAGCTTCCTTGTGAGGGGAGGAGGAGGGGCAGGCACTGATCTCTTTTCTGCGGTGATCGGTGACAGGACCTGAGGGAATGGCCTAAAGTTGTGTCAGGGGAGGTTTCGGTTGGATATTAGAAAAATGTTCTTCACCCAAAGAGTGGTTGGGCACTGGAACAGATTCCCCAGAGAAGTGGTCACAGCACCAAGCCTGATAGAGTTCAAGAAGCATTTGGATGGTACCCTCAGGCACATGGTTTGATTCTGTGTGTCCTGTGTAGGGCTAGGTGTTGGTCTCAATGATGTTTATAGGTCCCTTCTAACTCAGCATATTCTGAGATTCTGATTCTGAGACAGGACTAAACCATAAAGAGAATTATTTTCAGGCTTATGTTTATCAAATGAAGTATATTTGTGATTGAATAAAAAGCTAATAATTTATGTCAGAAAGATTCATATGGTTCTGATTTTAAAGTGGCAGTATACTTCATAAATTAAGAAAGAACTTTTTGTCTGTCTATTCTGGAAGTTTTTTAAGTCTACTTAACTTTAACTGTCTACATGCTGAGCATCTCTTTCATACCTGAGTTATCAATACTTTCTTCACTGCCAGTGGAAACCATGCAAAACTATTTTGACACTTACTTCAGGTGCCTTATTTCAGAGTCACCCTCTGAAGGAACCTGTCTTACTGATTAAAACATGCACATACACAGTAATGTTACATAAATATTTTTTGTACAACTACATAAGGTAAGGTATAACTAAAGAATAAATGAAGGTACAACATGTACATACATGTTTGAAAATCTACCCATAGGAACTTCTCCGATACTCATCAAGAACAAAAATCAGCATGGAAAAGAGAAGGCTTCAGGGAGACCTTGTAGCAGCCTTCCAGTACCTAAAGGAGGCTTACAAGAAGGTTGGAAAGGGACTTTTTACAAGGACATGTAGTGATAGGACAAGGGGAATGGCCACGACCTGAAGGAAGGTAGATTTAAATTAGATATTAGGAAGAAGTTCTCTACTATGAAGGTGATGAGACACTGGAACAGGTTGCCCAGAGAGGTTGTGTGCTCCTCATCTCTGGAAATTTTCAAGGTCAGGCTGGATGGGATTCTGAGTATCCTGGTGTAGTGGAAGGTTCCCTGTCTATGTCAGGGGCTTTGGATCTAGGTGTCCTTTAAGGTCCCTTTCAACCTTAATCATTCTATGAAAAATATAGTAATTAATGAAGGATTTTACATACTTCCTTAATTTCTTATTTCCATTTTTCTTTTATATATGTGTGTGTGTGTGTGCAATTTTAAATTAAAGTTTAAATTACCATTGCCACAAGATAAATACTTTGAATGTGATCTGTGACATCCCTTTTCCCATCTTGAAATAACTGTTCTCTGTATTTTTAGTCCCCAAAATTTCAAGGCTACAATAAACTGAACGAAAAACTGAATAGCAGTTTTGGAGGACAAAATGAGGCTAATGAAGTCTCTAGAATTCCTCCTCTTTTTAAATGGAAACTTTTTGGAGGAATATTTGCATTGACTGTCTGGAAGAACAGGAACACCACAATAACTACTCATTAAATAAGATTATCCAAAGAGCATACTGTTCAAAACACAGAGGATATAAAATTCTTCATTGACTACAATAAATTGCTCTCTCTCAGGAGCAGTGATCAGTCTTCTAAACTCTTGAATTTGTGAACCTTTGTAAAATGTGATTTATTCTTCCATTTTTTGTCCCACTATCTCATATCTTTGTCATTTCCTACAAACATAAAAATAGTTATATTGACCTTTCCGATAGAAGATTCACAATGACCAGAACTCTGTCTAGGAGGATGAACAACACACAGTGCAGGAAAGATCACCAGGACAGAGCAGATGTGGAACAGTATTTAGCAGCATTCTCTCTCAAGGTGGTGTAAATTGTGCTTCAGAGACTTAGTGATTCAGAGGTGGTGATTTCATATTTGTAGAATATTTCTTCCTCTATTAATTTATGCAAGAACTGTCTAAATGCATATAAAAGGGCTTCTCTATTGCATTAGACTAGGAATCCGGCTTTGCTTTATCTTGCTGTGAGAGGAGCCACACAAACATCCAATGATATGACATACAAACACAATGATTTACTTAATTACTCTTCTAGACCTGAGTTATTTTCACCTTTGTTCCCTCAGTGGATTTACTTATGAATCCAGTTATTCCATGTGGATTCCTTTTCTTCTTGTTAAGCCTTGAGCGGATATAAACTTTAAGCATTTGCAGTGAGTCTTTTTCAGTATATTTTCAGCCCTGAATGTCCTCTGTTAGACTGGAGAATTTCATTGTGGTTGTTGATGATGATTTTTTTTCATACTGCCCATTACATATTGGAGTGTCCTTAAGCAAATTGTCTTAATTGCAGCCGCAGTGCAACAGGGATAATTGCAGGGGCCCATATCAATGCCAAAAGGGAAAATACATTTTAGGCACGAGGCAAAAATCCTCCCAAACATTCTAAAATGATGTTGTTGTTAACACTCATGTTCATATTTTATATTTTATGCATTTATTTTTGTCATGTAAATTAATTTAATCCAGTTTCACCTCTGCGTAATTCTATGCTAAACTGTATAACAATTCATCATTTTTCTTTTAGTACACTGTATTAGGATGGCTGCACGATGTGCACAGTACATCTATACTTCCTAGTAACAAGGTCTGTAACAGTGTTTTTGTAATCCATTATTGGTACATTGTAATATCACTTAATAGCGTAACACATGTTTTAAGCCTCTTCCAGCTGGCATGGTCAGCTCCTGCTAACTCCCAAGTTCCCAGATAATGTGAATTTGATGATCGCTCTCTGTCGCAGAGATACAGGAGTGCATAGCAATGGAGCTAATCACTAGTTCTGTATCTATAACGTTCCTATAAAGATTTGTCACAATGACATGGATAGAGAAGGCCTAACTCTCATTTAAAGTACCAACTCTCAACTTCTCTGCCATTTCCATCCTATTTAACACAAACCAGAGGATTCTGATGAGCACCAGCAGAAAGGCAAATCAGGTCAAGATGATGTAAGAATACAGAGAAACAGTAATGGACCTTATTTTTTTTCTTTTTTTTTTCCTGGCAGACATAGTGGTGATTTACATGTATGCATGAGTATATATCTGGTCCTTTCTTTGAAGACAGTTTTTACACATTTATGTCATCCAAGTATAAGAAAACACTGTAAGATTAATAGATTAAAAGAGCCCCTATCGATTAAAAAAAGAAGCTTTTTCAAATGGACATACATGTAAAGACTCCAAAAAATATCAGTGATGGACATTATGTGATGCCGAAATCTCCAATGCCAGTCTAACAAAGAAAATAAGGAATTAGTGGAAATATTAATATGTTCCTATCTTCTCTAAGAAAACCAGTAGTTAAAAAAATTAAAATGTCTCAACTGTCAATATTTTGATATCTACAAAAAAGTAAATTTGTGCATATTCGATTGCTTATGCACCCATGACATAATAAAGAAAAGTACTGGGAAAAAAATGTTTCGTTTTGTTCATTGAAATCTTGATTAATAGAAGCATCTTTGATTTCATAGACACATACAATATAAATACTAGCTTTATTTTCCGCTAATTATTCTTTGGCTGATCCAGCATTCTGCATCAATAATAATTGCTATAAACTGACGACATGGTTAAAAAGCTGCTGCACTTAGTCCTAACATTCCTCCGTGTAACAGATAGATAACATAGAAAATGCCAAAAATTGTGTTTCGCCATTGTTTCTGCCTGTCAAAAACTTCCTACCAAAAATTCTGTGTCACTTTTCCACCAGAAGTTCTCACCAGATTTTCCCACTGGAGTTTTCCTACCAAAGGATTGTTCATGGTTTTCATATCTCTTTGAGCATATGTGCCAAGAAATCACGTACAAGCTCCTTTGAACACTATAAAAGTTGAGGAGGTATTTGGGAAAAGTAGGGAAAGAGGAATGGGAAAGAGAATCTCTCCCCTACCTCGCCCTCACCTTTTCTCCTGCCACCATATGCTGCCTGCCCGTCACCAGAGACTGGAACTCTGCTGGCTTGGAGTGGACTGAGACTCACCGTGCCACCTGTGTGAGTTATATCTTATTTCTCCACCCTGACTATATTTCTGAGGGCCGAGAGGTGCGGCTGAACCGGCCCCCCTGCACAGCCTGAGATACAGCTCAGTGTGGGCAGTGAAACCCATATCCTGGCTGCATTCTAGAGGGCTACCCTCTGCAACTAAAGAGATAACATCGAAAAGCTGCAGAGACAGAGAAAAAAAAAAGGCAAAAACCTGCTTCTTTCCCCCCCACACAGAGCAGCTTGACGGAAAGGTAGTTTCGGTGGTATCTTTTCTCTGCTTTTAAAAGTATTCTTAGCATTTTCCAATCTTTTCTTATTTTTTCCTCTTTCTCTTTGCATCTCTTAGCAATTAATAAAATCAGTTTTGGTATCAACAGATAACTTGTATGAATTTTAATTTTGCTCATGGGAATATTCGAATCTGAAGTTCTTTCTGCAACATTTAAGCAGATTGTAACACTATGCTGAAGACAATATGCTATGATGGGGCTTCATTTTTATTTTTGAGAAAGCAAAATTAAAATTAGATTTATTAAATGCAAAGACTCAAATAAGAGATCTGGGATAAGGATTCTGGCAGAATATTTTTATATAACATGAAGTTATTTCTAAGGCTTTCCTAGTATCAGCTATGTAGATTTCTGCATCTTGATTCATCATCCAGATTCTCTATATAATTCAAGGAGATATATGTTACTTTCAAAACAAAATTCTTCTAAACTTTTAGATATCTATACTAGAAGGAAATGAAACAGGTTCTAGAAGTGCCCATTTTTATTCATGGAATAAAACGTCTAGCTGACAAGCTCAGATGTAGATGTCTGCATTATAAAAATTTAAAGGTAGATAAGATAAATCCCACTATTATTTGACTTATCTCAGTGGAAGAGAATATGAATTGCTAAATAATTCTTACTAAGCATCTTGTGCTGTGGAGGGAAATTGCATTATCAATTGTATTAGAAATAGTGGATAACTTTTGTCTGTGTATGGTTCTATGAAATATTGCATCTATTTCCTCTGTGTTACAGCATCACTTTTAAAGTGAAACAAGTGTTAAGATTCTTCCTGAAGAAGCATAAAGAGGAAGAGAGTTGCATAAGTTATTCCTGCTCCATTAAATTAAAAGTGCCCTGAGCCTGTTCTCCAACAGCAGTCATATAATAACTGGTATCCATACTCGTAAACATGTGATGCATAGAGCATCAGTAGATACATCAATATCACATTTTGATAAAGGTCTCTGACCCACAGGAACTATGGAACCGTGCCTAGGTATTGCATGGAAGAGCGTTAGCAGGAATGTAAAAAGATCAGGCCAAGGTCTGTTTTGCGTGTTCAAGTCCCAGAATCACAGAATATCTCCTAAAACTGCTTGTACCACTAGCATATATATTTTTAGATCCTGTGAATACCTCTGAGCCATACTTATACAATGGGAATAATGACTGCATCATACTTTTTTATGTCATATCTCATTTCTAGCTTGCATTTTGGAAATAAATACAGTGGGAATGGAGTGTGCTGGGGTTGTTTAGCCTGGAGAAGAGGAGGCTCAGAGGTGACCTCATCACCGTCTATAACTACCTGAAGGGAAGTTCTAGCCAGGTGGGGGTTGGTCTCTTCTCTCAGGCACTCAGCAATAGGACAAGGGGGCACGGGCTTAAGCTCCGCCAGGGGAAATTTAAGTTGGATATCAGGAGAAAATTCTTTACAGAGAGAGTGATCAGGCATTGGAATGGGCTGCCCAGAGAGGTGGTGGATTCACCATCCCTGGAGATTTTTAAACGCAGATTAGATGTGGCACTGAGTGCCATGATCTAATAAATGGACTGGATTTGGACCAAGGGTTGGACTCGATGATCTCGGAGGTCTTTTCCAACCCAATCGATTCTATGATTCTATGATTCTATGATTCACGAGTCACTATCCACTTGTTTATTCACTCATAAGAAATAATGACCACCTACTTTTATTTTCATAAACCTAGTCACTTCAGTCTATCAGAAAGAGTGTACTTTCAGGGAGAAGGAGACAGGAAAGATTTTGATATGTCTCATTCTTATAAGGGTTGCCATTATTTGCCATATAAAAGATAAAATAAAAATACAAGTGGAAAGTGAGGCCAAAATTAAAATAAGAATTCAGGAAACAGAATATTTTGGTGAAACAGCAAGGGTGTGGTTACTGTCAGAGGTTTGTGGGATACATCACAAAGTAATCTTTGTAAACCCCAAACCTTCATCATTTTTGACAGGAGAAAATGGTTGGCTGGAGAGAAGAAAGAAGAATTAGTGATAAATATTAAAAAATTGTTACTTCAATGTATCTTCAGATAAGTTACATCAAATTAAAGTTTCTTAGGCTAAATGAGCTGGTACATATGCTTCTTAGAATATCATATGTCATATTCAAGAACATTTTTTTCCTATCTATTGTTAAATTATATAGAATATTCAATGGTCATAAATCTTGCATTCCTTAAAAATTAAATCAGTTACCAAATTTTTTTTCAATTATAAAGTGATAATGGTTTTACCAGAGTACTTTTTGGTAGATTTTCTCTTTAACTGTTCAATGTCAGACTTTAACAGGAAGTATAGAAAAATATAAGGAAGTATAGAGTAATGAAATTGGCTTCAATATTGTCAAATAAAATAGAAATATAAAATGTTCAATTTTAAAAAATATACATTTAAATTAACTTTGATTAAACTGATATTGAACTTTTCTTTCTGATTATATTTAATGCTTGTTCTTCAGCTGTTACTCTAAAATCCTTTTAAAAATATATTATATATAATTTGACTATAACTCTTTATACGCTTTTTTGAAAAAAATGTGACTTGTAGCAGATACAGTATTTTAGAAGAATTTGAGCTAAGTCCCTTTTTACAACTCCTCTAGAGCATTTTCCGGTAACTCTTTTTAAAATCTTTTACTTATTGAGGTAAAATTGTAATTAAAGTTTTAGATGAGTTACTTATTAACCATAAAAATCTATTTTCTGAGTAGTATACTGTATCAAATTTTCATTTAGTTCACAGTAATTCAGGGTTTTTTTCAATGATACTATACATTTATTTTCCTTGGTGACATGGCCTTTGTTCGGTTTTTTTATTTCTTTGTTTTGTAGTTGTGTTGGGCTGGGTTTTTTTTTCTGATATTATTTATAAAACACATTTAAAAGAAATTGGATACAAACATAAGAAATTGCTAGTATATGTAATCCCTGCAGTTTAGCATTTATACTAAATCTATACTGCAGGTTAAAAAAATGAAAATAATAGTTAAGGTATTTTTTGACACCTAGTCCAAAATTTTTAAATAAAAAGTAGATATTTAATTTTAATAGTAAGATATTTTTCTGCTCTTATATAAATTACAGATTCTTGTTCTCTTGGTAACCCATGAAGATTCCAGGTCAGAACTGTGAGTTTCTTTGAGTTGAAATGTGACATATTCATTTTTCCTAGCACAGTAAGCATAACACTTAGCATGCAGAAACATCTTCTCAAAAGCATTGAAAATTCTGTCTGTCATGTCTGGGTTTTGGAGACTTTTAGCAAAAATCCCTTAGGAATAACCACTATAAATGTTTAATCCTAATGATTATAGTCTTGTTTAGAAGCATATTTTCCCGTTGATATTGTAGGGTTGTCTTCCAACTCATTTTGGTGACAATCTGAATTATGCCTTATGAGTTCTTTTTGCTCTAGTACTATATTTCACCATGCATTTACAGATCCTTCACAACACCACTAAGATAGGATGGTCAAAATATTTTCTTAGGTAAATCTTTTAGAAGAGAAAGAAACTTGTCCTGCTCATTTGGATTTAGAAAATATTCCAGTCAAAGCCTGAAGTGCTGGCTTGAGACCACTTGGTAAAATAAACTTGTCCATCATTTTGTGAGCAACTAAGATTAAATTCTACTTTTCTCAGATACCCATCTTTAGTTTGAGAATACAATTACTTGCTTGGTGGAAAACAAAGCACATTTCCTCACATCAGTGAAATGTCATTTTTGGAATTGCGTGCAGTGTCTGCAGTCTCGCTCACACATGAAAATCAGCAGAAAAAACTCTATTGTATATTTTTAAATGAATCAAGTTTTGCTGTATAGCTCCCAAGGTCATTTATAGTTTATATTTTTCTACATATTTAACTACCTAATAAATACAGAATATGTATTTTGGGAGAACAAAGAATAAAGGTATAAATGAATAAATTTTTATTGCAGAATTTACTTGCAATATCTTGCCCTTTTAATGTTCTTAAATATGCCCCAGATCCCTTCTATAAGTTCATCTGCCTTCTCTCAGCAGTACACTCCATATGTCTCTTAATATCAACAAATTAACAATGATAGTTATATCAAGCAATCTGGCAAACTATTGTCCATATTTCAGGGAACAATTTCTCCCTATGAATTGCAGTAAAAAGCAATTTTGTCTAATTACACTGAGTGTATTGAAATGTTAGCTTTTCCCTCATGGGTACTAACACCAGACTTGTAATTGTTGATGGGACTAAATTTAAAATGTCCCTCCATTTGGGAATTAGAAGACACAAGTTTGTTCTTGAGTATGTGACCCTTACTTGCTAAAGTTTGAAATATCCTTATTGTGATCTTACAGATGTCTCTATGCTGTTATGAAAGAAAGACTTCATTTTTTTAAAAAAGATTTTTCAAGTTGCAGTTTTAATCTGTTTTCAATGATAATCCATGAGTTTTTTAATTTTACATACAAATGTATTCTTCACCAATGAATTGACTGTTTTTGAAAATGCTGATTCACTGAAGAGTTTATACAAAATACATATACACAGTCACACAAATATATGCCCCTTCACCCATACTGCCTTGGATTATAAACTATGAGATATTTGGTTTAGGCTTGTGAAGTGACTTCCTATCAGAAAAGACATGAAATTCACATTGGTTTTCCCCTAATAAAATCCCAACTGTACAGTTTTATTCATAAAAATCAAGGAGGAAAAGAGAGAAAGAGAGAGGGATAAGAAAACTAATTCCGTTAGTTCACCTTCAAACCAGTAATTAATTCCATTTACTGAGATGTGAGGTGGTAACTGTTTTCTAAAGTTAGTTTTTTACTCACATACTGTTAACAGTAAAACTGTTCCTCAGTATGATCTGAAGAGTAGAATTTCAGTCAACCAAATAATATGGAATAATTTTTTGTCAAATATGGCTTTTTAATTTTACTTCATAAACTGATCCATTAAATTTTTAGGAGTTGATATGCATATGCAAGAAATAACAACAGTAAAATATGATCAATGGAGTTTTATTGTGCTCACCTTTTCATGTGATAATATGCTTATGTAATAGAAAAATCAAGAAAAAAACTACAGGGATCAACCCAAAGCTAATTATAACTTAGTAATTAGCTCAGCAATAAAATTTAAAAAATGAACCATTTTCAAGTATAAAGTAAACTGAATATTTCTGATGTTTACATGCCCCCATTAATCCAGGAACTAGTGACCTAGTTAGACTAGATGTTTTCTTCTTATTGTACTCAAGACTAGTCTTTGTCATTCTTCTACTGATAAAATCTTTGGGAGTGAATACATTGCAATAAACTTGCTTCTTTTTTTTTTTTTTTAAATATATTTCATACAAGTCCATAGGCCTTCTCTTTATTTGACATAAAGCTGTTGGATCCCAAAATACAATATCTGCAGAAAGGAGCTTAAAGTCAATGCAGAAGACCTTGGGCAACAGATGCTGACAAGAAGCCCGTGACCTGAAGGATTGGACCCTCCTCACAAGACCTGTTAAAGGTTCAACCTTATGGATTAGCCTGCCTCCTGCAGCAGAAATAAGAAAGGACTTTTGAGATGATTGTATCAGACCATGTCTAAACCCTTTAATCCCTTTCCCCCCATGTAATCCTGGTTGAGGGAAATATTAACCCATTGGGTAACTTTAGTAAAAACTTGTGTAATTCCCTAATTAATATAGCTCATCCTCCTCATTAACATGTACAACCCCAAAGGCCCTTAAATTGTGTTCTCATGATTCAATAAAGTATTCCAGTTTTTACCCCATATCTGGAATCACTAAGTTTTTGACTTAAAACAGCAGAGTAATAAAAAATCTGTACATGCCTCTAGCAAAACATGGGCAAAATACCAGATGAGTATCAAGAAATATTTCACTTATTTAATGTTTTAAGGCAGGAAGAAGAGAGTTTACAGTTCAGAGTAGGTTCTTGCTCAAATCATACCCCCATTTTAGTGCATGCTGTATATTTCTGCATTTATCCATATACATACAAGAAAAATAATTCTATCTTTTTTTCCTTGCCCTGGGGACATTCTGTTTTCACACATCAACAAGTATAATCTTTGTGCAACTGCACATTCATCAGTAGCACAAAAACTCAAAGGAAGTTGGGTAAAACTGTACTGAATCTTAGAATGAATGGATTAGCTGAGATAAACACAATTACAAGCCACTGTCCAAATTCTAAATTAATATTTTTGATACTTAGGAGAGTTTTCTATTTTGTTTTACTGTTTCCCCATAGTTATTGCCAGTAATATTTTTACTGGTCTAACACTTGCCTTTGACATAAGGATTGATGGAGATAACAGATAAAAAGATCTATATTAAAACAACCTGCATTCTCAACATAGAATTCATAAAAGAATTAGTATGACTAAAGGCAGATGAACATGAAGGCTGTCTTTATAGTCAATAAGAATAAATTGACATGATGGTTGAATCAATAAATCTATATTCTTATATGTGCTGCCTTCTCCTTTGCATGCTTTTACTGTATTTTTTTCATACCTTAACAAGGTATTAACTCTAAAAATGGCATTGGTGTAGATCCCAACAAATAAGTAAAATAATTACTATCTAGGAAGGTGAAAGAAATATGCCTGCAAAGATATTGAGAAGGTAAGGCTATAGGGGACACCAGATTCTGAATCTGTACTGCTGGAAGTGTGTTTTCATGTAAAGGTATAGGATAGGATGGTCTTGTGAATATCTTTATTTCACAGCAGAATTAGTTAAAAGATAAAGGATTTTTTGTTACATGTCCCTCCTGATATTACAGACTCACAGAATCATTTAGGTTGGAGAAGACCTCCAAGATCATAGACTACAACCTTTGACCGATCTCCACCCTTTCAAATAGACCATAGCACTAAGTGCGAGATCCAGGCATTTCTTGAACATGTCCAGGGATGGTCACTTTATCACTTCCCTGGGAAGCCCTGGGCACTCTCCTTGCTGAGATATAGAATATATATCAAGTAGATATTGAGGGAAACTTCATCCTTTCCTCTGCTTTTTCGTGTGCAAAATCTCTATCAAGTGTTAGACTTTAGAGTTTTATGTGCCAGACTTACAGTAATAGATATCTTGTTTAGCAGGTAAGTCTGAAGCAGCCCATTATGGTCTGTCATGGAATTTTTTGAATCCTTCTCCTCCCCTAATAATTGCTTTCTGCCATCAAGACTTAGGACTTCAGCTAATCAGTGTTAATTTGCATACTTTGCTTTGGCTGAAGTTGGACTACTCTTACATCTCAACTCTCAACCTATGTTAAATTACATTATATATTACTTGATAAGCCAAATGTCAGAAATTTTCTCATATGCCCGGAAAAAATTACTCAATTCAAATACTTTAAGTCAAACTCCTGATCAAAGTGATTTATGAATTTATTAATGGCAGGCTATTTAATTGACAGTCAGTGAACCATACATTCAGGATCAGTATCAGTAATGCAGCATGCAAACCATAACATTAGTTTTGCACAGTGTTACTAAACACTTGGGTCCTGTCACTGCTAACTGGGACCAGGATGTTCTCGGTGACCCTTGGGGAGGTTGTGCTGCCAAGACTGTGCAGTGGTCAGATGTCTTGGGGACAATGACAGCAGGGGCAGAGCCCTGAGATGCTTCTTTTCCAAGATCTCTGTCTCCATGCTAGAAGTGTTCATGTTTCTTTTCTATTTTTTCATCAGACTTATTCCTCCCTTGCTTCAAAAGTCTTTTTGCTTGAGTCCACCCAATTCATCTGAGGTTGATGCTTTTCTTCCTCTCTAACAAGTTGTTTTTTTTCGCAAATTCCCTCCAAACAGTTTTGTTTGCTGTGGGTGGGTCTTGTAGGCACACCCACATCCTTCTTCCACAACAATTTCTTTGTAATTTGCAAGTTATGGTAAGGTTATGATAGAGGAATAATTATGTAAAAAATGATCAGATGTAGATTAGTTTTCTCTTGCACTCTTTCTTTTCTTCTCAAATGCACGTGCACATTACGGATCTTGATTGTGGACTCTCTGCTAGAGGTTTCCCAGAGAAGAACTCAGTTGCGCAGTCCCCCTTCGGTAGGAGGAGAGAGAGACCAAGTTTCCTCTCTGTGTCCCAAGGCAAAAAAACCTTTATTTCGAAACTCCTGCGGTTTATATGGGCTCGGGGGGAGGGCAAGAAGGAGGGACGTGACTGGGCCAAGGTCTGGGGGAAAGGGAGTGGTTTGAGGACTCTACTGACCAATGGGGGATACAGGAGGATCACGTTCCAGTAACAGAACCAGGGACTGAGGATAGGCGGATGAAGCAGCCTATCCTGCTTATGCAGAGGAGGAGTCCGCGATCGGGAAGGGGAGACAACATGGTTCTGAATAGGGCTGCATGGGTAGGGGAAGTTACACAACTAAGGGAGAACCTGTACAATAGAAAATGCAAGTAGTTGTTTTTCCGCTTCGCTCGATCCTGGGAAGCTGCCGCTGTAACGGACCCATTTCTAAAGCTGTTCTTTCCAGACTTCGTAATCCTGGCGTTCACCCACATGCACACATGTGCACACAGACACACATGCATTTTTTAGCTATCTAGGAGTATTTGAAATATTGAACTAATAGAGCTGCAGTTGATGACCTCAAATGAGGGCATAATCTTAAATATGTAACACAATGTCAAGTTAAAATGTCAGTACTTTACTTTCTTTTGTCTAGTCATCAACTATGGAATCAGGAAAATTAAGTCTAAATTCATTGTGATATAAATTCTGCAAAAGGTTTTATAAACTCATGAGAAGGAATGGGAATAAAACAATAAAAAAGAGAAAGGTAACTTACTGTTAGATCCTAAAGATAAAACTCATATTATCAAATCTGATCAAATAATATTGACCTTTCCTGGAAAGTTCACATTTGAACATTAGTATATTCATACATACACACACACACATGCACACATACTTGTGAATATTTATTGAAATGAATGTGTACTGTTTCAAGATTATATTCATACAGCAACATTAAATGTGCATCAGTTGCTTTTTGCTCAAACCCTTTTCCATTAGACAGCCTTTTAAAGTAAAATCTGGACCTTCATTTTAAGTGGTGGAACACACAAACTTTTCTCCAAGACCAAAATTCTAGACAGAGTCTGACAGAAAAAAATATCAGAACTATCTAAAGCGCTCAACACATATTTCCAGAAAATTGCCAAAGGCAAGGTTTAAATGAACAGCAGATTGGTGCTGTTTAAGTTCAATGGACACAGTATGTCACTTTGAGACACTTTCTTATCCTGTTAGCGGATTGATCAGAACAGAGCTCTGTTCCTGGTTCTGCCATAAAGGATAAATGACATTCTCGCCTTGTCAACCTGTCAGCATGGCTTGACCTATAATATAGACCTAACTTTTGCTCTGCGTAACTTTTAAGATATTGATTCCCCAAAGGACATATGGCTGTTACACAGTAGCTGGGATTGATTCTGAAAAAGCACTGTCTCATTGTTAAGACTCAGAAGCATTTTCTGACCCCTTAGTGGGGAAATAAAAGGTGTGAACAATATAAAAGCTTTTCTTCCAGTCTATTTAGTAGGCTGCAGCTCAAACTGTTACATGTCACATCAAGTGTTCTCAAATTTTGATCATTGACTCAACACCTCCCATCCAGTAAACATAATGCATTTCACATCACCACTGAAATATGGATGTCAGAGGACTTAGAAGAAATCTTCCGATAAAGAACAAGGTAGTCTGAACTTAACTACTGAATATCAGAGTTCCTATTTCTTTTTCATTTCTTGTGCTTATGTCTATTTTTTTCTTTGTCTATACACCATCATTTATAGTAACGTTAATTGAAACTTACGCAAAACCTAAAAAAGGTCTTGAGTTTTTTAAAGTATTTATTTTGCTATTCTACCAAATTTTTCTGCGCCACGTTGACATGAATAACGACATTGCAATAAATAATTCAAAACATCTATAATGTATTAGAATTCAATTTTTAATGCTATTAACTATTGTTAAGAAAAAAAGTTTTCCCAAACCCTGTCCACCTAGTATTAAGATGGATAAAAGCAACAAAATGAAAACTTTCTCTAGATTTGAACACTTTTAAAATAAAATGTGCAGGTAAGTTCTTGGTTGCTTCAATTCTCTTGAGTTTGAATTAAATTTTTCATAGGAAATGGACATGTTGCTTAATTATGACATTAATTTAATTTCTTTTTTCATATGTAAATTCTGACATTGAAAAAAACCTTCTTATGCAGGTATCCTGGTTCTGGCCAAGACAGGGTTCATTTTTGCAGCAGCCAGGCTAGGACCCAGAGGTTGTTCAATCCACTAACAGGGTAAGAAAATGTCTCAAAGTGACATGCTGTGTCCAAAACACCAGCTCAATTATTTCTGAAAATTATAGCAGTTTTCTCCTACAATGAGGTTGGGAATCATTAGACAATACTTACTACACAGAGATTGGTTTTATGGATTTAAAGATGTAGTTGTTCCAAAGAAAGAAGAAACTGAACTTAAGTTCATGTATTATCATTCATATAGATATTGTTCAAAGTAAAATACTCCGTATGTTATCGGAAAAATGATTGTATAAAACTGCAATCAATCTATGCAATATTGTCTTTTTATTATACATATTCAATATGATTTTGATTTTTTCAAATTTTCTTTATAATGTAATAATTATATTGATAAAACAAGTGACTGCAACAATGATTAGAAGAGCAGAAAGTTAAGGCAGACATCAGAAGAAATCCATGTAAAACAGAAAATATCACAAATGCATCTTGTCTGCTTTTTTGGTTTGTTTGTTTGTTTGGGGTTTTTTAAGAGCAAACAAAAAAGTCTATGAAAACAAGCCTAAAAAGAAAACTCTGTCTTGCAAAGACTTAAAGAGTGGGTAGTGGCGGTATTATTTTTATGCCATTTTTATGTCTATTTTGTTTCATTTTGACCTATTGCTGAGAGTTACTACTTCAAGTTTCTCTTCAATCACACTTCTGAACTTAAAAGCCTTGTGGATTTGAGAAGGGAAGAGGGAAGGGTCTGTGAGGAAAGATTACTCACGCTCTTGGCATGGTCTGGACCCATCCACATCAAACTTCTCACAAAGAGAAATAATCTAAATTGTGTATATATAATTTATATATATGTGTATATTTATATATATATGTGTATATGTAATTTATACATACAGAAGCCAGCTCCCTTATGTGCATTTTGGTCTATATAAGATATAAATTGTACTAAATATATGCAGTACCATGTTGCATTTACCACACCGTTTGCATCTTTTCTCCACACACAGACGTGTTCATTTGCTGTAGAGTTGTCTCTGCCCTACGGGTAATGGAGTGTTTCAGAATAATAATGTGTTTATATTAGCAGCACCCATCTAAGAAAAGCAATATGTGTTCATCTGTTACAAACAGGGAACATGAACTCTAAATCTTGCTTTTTATACCTCTAGGGTTTGTCTGTGTTATTACACTGTAATTCGTATGTTCCAAATTCTGCTCTCTTGAAATTATTTACAGCTGGCAATACTTAACATTTTGTAAAAAAAAATGTGCTGACATTAAATCTTACTTCTAAGATGTGACAAGTACATAGTAACTACTTCATAAACTGTTGTTAACAGGCAGCTTGACATCACCTTGCAGCAAAACCATGGAATCCTCCTTTTTTACGTTTAATTCTAAGACTAATTCTGCATTGTCTTTTCATTCATGCTGGATAAAATAAAATCATTCTTTGTATTTAACAGTGAAAAATTCCACAGAGAATATCTCAGAGCACACATGCAAAGAGGCTAACCATGCCTTTCTTACATTCTCAGTTGTGAGTGCTCAAGTTCTCAAGCATAACAGCAGAAATCCTCACAGAATAGCTGCTCCATGGGTTGGGGACGCCCCCTTGGGGTATCATTTCAGGAATTGGCAGCCAGGACCCATGCTCCAGCCAGGAGGAGAGCAGCCAGGAAGCCAGCCCTGAGCATCAGGCTCCTTCTCTGGGACTGCAGGTGGGGTGAGACCAGACCAAGACATAGGCCTGCAGGCGTGCAGGGCACATGGCCAGGCAGAGCAGGGCTATAGGCAGCCGGAGACTCGCTCTGCTGTAGTATCACTGGAGCAGAGGATGTAAGACATGGACATACTTGAGAGAGTCCAGTGAAAGGCTACTGAGAAGATGAAGGAATTGGAGCATCTCTCCTACTGGGAAAAGCTGGGACTGTTCAGTCTTGAGAGGAGAAAGCTCCAGAAGGTTCTTTTCAATTTATATAAATATCTGAAAGGAAGGTGCAAAGAAGATACTAGGCTCTCTTCAGTGACACACAGAGACAGGGTAAGAGAAAATTGGCATGAACTAAAGCACAGGAAGTTCCCTTTGAATATCAGAAAATATTTTTTCTTTGTGAGGTGGTGGCTGAACACCGACACAGGTTGTTCACAGAGGTTATGAAGTCTCTCACATTGGAAATACTCAAAAATCATCTGGACGTGAGGCTGGGCAACTGGTTTTAGGAGGCCCTAATTAAATAGGAGGGCTGCACACTGTAAAGTCAAAAGAAAAAAATCATTAAATTCATTCCAATCTCAACCACTTCTGTGTGTTATCAGCTTATTTTCCTTAGCTTTCTGGACTTACTTTTTTTTTCCCCCATAAGGTACTGCTAAAAAAAAGGGGTGAATATTTTTTACACTCAAAAAAGCACACAATGTATTTTCTTATTTCAAATCCTTTAAAATTCTAAAATTCTAATATTGTTAAGAATAATGATAAGCAATAGAACTACTGTTGCTTTGTCCTTTTTTGACAATTTAATTTTCAATTAAGTTGGTTATAAAATTAGCAGAAATGAAAACTGTATTGTTGTAAACTGAACAATTATACATGGTTTACTTGTGTCTGTCTCTCAGCATCTTAGAGCTGGGGCTTCCTGGTATGGCATAATGCAAGATTTTATAGAATAATAAGCTTTGAATTAATCAACAGAATTGGCTATTTTGAGAAATCTAATCATCAACATCGTGCCATCTAATTATGCTTATCATTCTCCTTTAGAAGTATTATTATTCCAGCTGTATTTAATATAGTTTCTATGACATTCGATTAAAAGTCATGTTTAATGTTAACTACATAAGACCATGACACATATTAAAACGTAAAAAAGTCATAAAATGTGTTCTGTTTTTGAAATGATAATACAATATTTACTCATTGTGTAGATAATTAAGCAATTTTTAAATAAATTCTCCAGTTATTAGCATTTAATAGCATTCCAGTAGTAACTATCTTATTAAAGAGTGAGAAACTTTGAAGAAAGATATCAATGATTGACAGATAGTGAAGATCATAAATAGATGTGTGACATTTCTCTGAATCATCATTAAATGCTGGACATAGGTTTATGATAAGTTGTCTTCCTTTTGAATAAAAAAGGAGCTCAAAATTTTCCCACCATTATACTTAGGAAATCTGAAAACAAACGCGAGAGTCATCATTAAGTAGTGTTTGCTTCCCAGGCATGGAGAAAACAGATATTTACTGATATTATCATTAACCAGTTGGTTCAATCTCGATCAGTGATAATTGCACATTGAGTGTAAGGAAATAAGTGGCACATAATTAGCTTTTTCAAATAAAACTAATTACAAGAGAAATAGCAACAAAGTAATACATATGAGAGTGTGGTAATTAAAAACAGGAGGACAGATAATCATACAATGATAATTAAATGATGTGGTAAATGATAGATGCTGCTTGCTGACTTATTTCTTATTTTGTTTTAATTTTTGTTTAAGATTCACTTTTTTATATATTGTCTCTGAATTAATCCCTTGGCAAAAAAGAAATTTCCTACCAAGTGCACATAGATATTTGTTGTAATTTTTTATCTTATTTTTCATGCAACAAAGGCAATCATCTCAGTCCTTGGGGTCTTTTTATGTGCATTTTGATTTTGTTATTTTTAGACTTGCAAGACAAGAGGAAAACAATAATAATATATGGGAAATACAAATCAATTTCTTAAAGGCAACAATACAAGAGTCGTGAGTATGACTTCTGAGGTTCATAAATGTTTGAAAAGAATGGGGCAATTGTTGCTTGTCTTTATCACTTAATTTGTGCAAGAGTGTATCTCACGCTCAGAGAATTGACAATTTTACAGTTACCCTGAAAGTATTATCAAGATCTTCTCATTAAGTTAAATTTTGAGAATTTGCACGTTTGAGAAAACATATATTTTGTACTGTTTATAGTACAGAGACAGTAAGGATGTTGCTTATTACTACTCTGTTATAAGGCACCTGTAACATCAAACTTTTTATGCTTGCATCCAGTGTAGCCATTCAGAAAGTCTCTGGATGCCCAGGTTCTTGGACACTCAGCAGGCAGAGCTTCTATTCCCTCCTCCTTGTAAAAGAGGGCCTACCGTGCAGTAAAATGAAGAATAAAAAGAATTATCAAGACAGTAAGGAAGAGTAATGAAGAAGGAACCTACTGGAAAACAGGGTGGCCTGGGAGGGAAGACTCCGAGATAAAGAAGAACCTGAGGACTTCACTTCACACACACTGCAGATCAAGTTCCATGTGTTTATTTCTTCCCAGCATTCCTTGTACTTGTCATCTTTGTTTCAGTGACTCTAGTTTTACAAGAAATAGCTCTTTCCCTTGGCTATGATGCAGAACATGTTTTTTCCTTTTGAACCATCCTATATTTCAGGGTTGATACTCTTCTCCCAAAGATTAAACTATTCATGGACAATATAGGCAGAGGAGTGTCAAGGTTGTTTCTTTCCTTCATTTATTTCACTGCCTAAGTTAATTCTTTGAATACAAAGATATTGCATACAAATATGGGCTGCAAACTTGTACAATTTTCTCAATTTAACTAATAAAAATCAGTAATTTAAAGATGACGAACTCCATACTTGCATACAGCTAACAAATCAGTTCTTCAAAAGATCTAAGATTTGTGGTATCTCCTAGTATCTGAGTACAGATCTAGTTTAGCCTGGAGAAGAGGAGGCTCAGAGGAGACCTCATCACTCCCTACAACTACCCGAAAGGAGGTTGTAGCCAGGTGGGGGTCGGTCTCTTTTCCCAGGCAGCTATCAGTAAGACAAGAGGGCATGGTCTTAAGCTCTGCCAGGGGAGGTTTAGCTTAGATATTAGGAAGAAATTCTTTACAGAGAGGGTAATCAGACACTGGACTGGGCTGCCCAGGGAAGTGGTGGATTCTCCATCCCTGGAGGTTTTTAAGATGAGACTGGATGTGGCACTTAGTGTCATGGTCTAATAACCACGGCAGTAGTGGATCAAGGGTTGGACTTGATGATCTCAGACGTCCCTTCCCATCTGGCTGATTCTTTGATTCTATGATACAGTAAATCTTACATACTGCTTAGGACTCTGCTGAACATTTACATAATATCCTACATAGGCAGGATCAGAGCCGTTAAGTGCTCTAAAGTGAAGTTATGCCAGTTGGACCAAGAGTTCCCCAAAGAGTCTGATAGATATGAGAAGATGTAAATTGTTCTTTCAGATTCAGGTACTAAGAGTCTTCAGATTTAACAGATCATTTTTTAAGACCTGGGGCTTTTATTCTACAAATATCTTTAGAAAATAGAAAGGGTTTTCTTTAGAAGTATTTGTATATGTATATTTATATACATGTATGTTCATATACATATATAAACATATATATAAACATATATAGATGAATACTTCTAAAAACTTCTTGTCAGTCAACAACTGATGAGAAGTTACATTTCTTTAAAACTAGGACAGGAAAATAAAAATCTGTTCTATGTTTATTTAAGTTTTCAGTGCCATAATCATAAGGGAAAGATCTCTTTCTAAGACTCATTTTGCTACATGATGATGATTCTCTCTTCCCTGCCCTTGTCTCCCTCTTCCCTTTCTCCTTCTGCTTCCTCTGCCTCTTCCCCTTCCGCCTTCCCCTGTAGAATTCTCCACAGTTCTGGAAATCAAATCATAAGGGTTAAAGCAGTACATTCATAAAGCTTCAACCTACTTTCACTGTATGTGAGTTCTCTGAATCACAGAATGCTCAATACTGGGAGGGAACTCTGGAGGTCATCTGGTTCAACCCCTGTGTTCCAGCAAGGCCACCTTGAACAAGTTGCCAAGGATGGAGACTACACATCCCCTTGGGGCAAACTGTTCCTATGCTCAGTCACCCTTATAGGAAAAAAGCGTTTCCTGATGTTTAGAGTAAAAATTCCATGTTTCAGTTTTGTGTCCATTGCCTCTGGCCCTGTCACTGGGTCCATGTTCTTTGCAGAACTTCTTTGAGCTCAGTGTACTAAATGTGGGGTTTCTTTCAATAAAGGAAGGTTAATCAGAGATGGTAATGAATATCTACATTTCATGTACATTCTGAAATTAATAATCCAACCAAAATGAGAAAAAAACAAGCTCACGAATTTTCTTAAAAAAAAAATTATTGATTGCTTCCATAAAGGTGGAGCTCTTGACTTTTATAATTTTCATTAAAGTAGAAAGCATTGAGATGGATAATACTGAGGGGGAAAATTATACTAACCTTTTCCATGAATATGCCATTAAAATTAAAATGTAACAAAATTAGACTTTGAAATGATCAAATAAAAATTGAAATTTTCCTTTAGCACATCTAGTAAAACAACCTTGACATTTATTAGCAAAATGAAGCCTTATAAATAGTATGTTTAGTAACTGAATTATTGAATCTTTGTTCTAAAAGTCTCTATTTGTTAGTTCTTAGAAGATATCCCTTTTTATTATATTTCCATTCTAGAATTAATTTAATAAAGATCAAATTTCTTGACCTAGAGATACACCATAAAGACTGTGTCTCTTATGCAAGATTTCAGTGGAGGTAGGCTGTGCAGGAATGACTTTCACATAGACATTTGTATGTCCTGCACATTTCTTTGAAATGAAGAAATGCACAATATATAATGTATACAAAACAAGACTATAAAGTAGTTTTCCTTTAAATAAAATATAAAATCCAGAATAAATGCTCAGTTCTTCTTTTTATGAGTCATTATACCATATCTCTGAGATTTGCCACTAATAATTCAAAATTCCCAGTTTATACATACAAATTATACATATTTGTGTATTTAAATTCTAAAGGTATACCGAATTAAGAATACTGTA
The DNA here is from genome assembly GCF_036250125.1 of Pseudopipra pipra. Classification (NCBI taxonomy): domain Eukaryota; kingdom Metazoa; phylum Chordata; class Aves; order Passeriformes; family Pipridae; genus Pseudopipra; species Pseudopipra pipra. The sequence goes on along the minus strand of NC_087550.1, from coordinate 74,896,709 downwards.
TATTCTTATATATAATAGAGTAATAAAGGAATAAAATCTGCATCTGTCAGATTGCCAAATTTGTCGGTTACCTGAAAAAATACTTAATTACATGCTAAACCAAAATAATTTTAAAGCAAGGTGCAAGGCAATTATTTTGTATATAAACATACTCTATGCAAAGAGAAATGCTATGCCAGTGTTTAAAAAAAACCAAAACCAATAGAAACTCCGGTTACTGTTTGCCATGTGACCCAAGAGATGACACTAGAATAATCATCAAAGACTGCAATGTACCTCTTTGCTTCAGAGAAAAAGAGTTTGGTGCATGATTAAGTATGATTAAACAACATGAAGGAAATGGAATAAATTACTGTATATATACCGACATATATCACATAAAGGAAAACTGGCTGCATTAGTAATACATTTAATGTTTCCTATGGCAACTTTTTATTTGAGTAACTGAGATGAAGTATTAATACTTTCATATTTTCTGCATACTTCCATTGGCATCATTTTGGCAGTTGGTTGTCAAAAAAAATGAATCTTTTGGTCTCTTCATTGTTCCTCACACAATTATTTGTTACTCAGAATTAAATTATTTACTTAATAATTACAAAATTATTTACTTAATATTTTACATTAAAAGTGAAAATTTCAGTCTAACTTTTTGAATTGCTTAAGAAGGGTATAGTCTATGTGTGTCCAGTTCTGATGGTACATGTGAATGAAATAGAATAGCAGTAGCAAGGAGGGAAACTGAAGGGGGAAGGGAAGAGAAAGGGAAAGGGTAAAGGGCAGAGGAAGGGAAACCCATCCTTGTGTAGCAAAATGGGTCTTAGGAAGAGATCTTTCCTTATGGTTATGATACTGGAAATTCAAATAAACCTGGAAAAGATTTTGGTTTTCCTGTCCTAATTTCAAAGAATTGTGACTTCTTATTAGGGATTGTCTAACAATAGGTTTTGAGAAGTATTTCTTCCATAAAATACTAAGTATGAAGTGACCAGTTACAGGCATATACAAATGTAGCCTTCTAATTAGCCCTATACAGAATAATATTAGACACATCTACACTATCTTGTATTTATCCTTCAGCCACCTGGAAGCCAAAATCAGCCTCTGCAAATAAGACTCAGAGTACAAGTTTATCTCTGAAGTAGTTTCCCATGTTTATCTTATTAGCTACTCCATTTTTTTTACTCTTCTTGATTGGTTCAATAGCATCTTGCATCTCTGAAAGTATTTCATATATATATATATATACACATATATATATATATGACATATCTGTAAGCCCTCCCACACAGCTTCAGCTTGTGTTCTTTATGTCCTCATTCAAGACAAAAGGGAAGGGACACTGATAAATGATCAGTCTATTCACATATTTTAACAGTTATGCTTCCTGTGATACAGTGATTAGTCAACAGACTTCAAGGATGTATTCAAATTCTTATGCTTTATTTTTTATGACTTTCCTGGAATTGCTACTTCAATTCCCACTTTTTGCTCAGTCACAGAGTTGATCTATTTCTAATAAGCAGATCAGTATAATGAGCTGGTTGATTTCATTATGTTGTCACTGAGAAAGTTCATGGCTCGTAGATTCCCCAATGTATCTCAAAGTAATATGTAGGAAAAGATACAACTCTCCAGTGAATACCAGAGACTGTATGTTCCTGACAAACATTAGGAAATAAATGCTTGAATTGCTAAGTAATAATCAAATAACTTTTGATTATGGAAGTTTCTCTTGATAAATTTAAATTTGCACAATCTTAATTTCCTTAAATATCCTACATATGCTCCCATAGATTTACTATGAGTCAACTTGTATACAGTAGATACAGAGATTTAGCCTTCTAGAACTACTGAATTTTACTCAGACAGGGATTACACTGTGATTTATTTTGAAATTAGTCTATTTTTTTGCTGTTGGCTTGAAGACATTGAATTATATGTTTATTTCACCTCAACAATTTATAGAGATCTGACTTAATACTGGACTGTATATTAAATCTTACAGATTAAAAAGAAAATAGAAACAGTATTTTTTCTAAAATTGAAATAGTAATATTATTTATTAAAAGAGAGCTTAATTCATCTTCTATTCATTATCTTATGGCCCAATATGCATAATTTTCATTCATCTCATTATTTTATATGAGTATAATATAATATATATTATAATTGCATCATATCAATCAATTATCTTAATGATCACCTGTAGTAACATTTTAAAATATATTTCTCATTTTGAAAAACCACTACTCTTTTATTATTTTTTTTGGAAAAACTGAAAACAAGAGTGAGAAAAATTAAATATTTAACTTGTTATTTCATTCTTTCTATTCTGTACCATTTGAAGAAAAAAATACATTGAAAACAAACTAAGATTTGTCTGTCTTTCATGCAGTTTTACTTATGAGGACATTTTTAAAAATTGTTTAATCAAGCAGTGGTACCCCTGGGCAGGACTCAGGGGTGAAAATGTGCAAAATTAAAGACTGCACAAGGTTGTAATTGGAATTCTAAGGATATATTCTTATCTGGTACTCCATAAATGGGGTGTGTCCTCAGTTAACCACATAAAACACAACATATCTCCTCCTATTTCTCATAGAAAGTAGCAAAACTACCTGTCCTGCAAAGACAATGGACCACACAGTGAAGGCAGGTTGGAAAATAGATGGAATACAGTTAGTCTTTATGCACTGACCACAGGAACTGAACTTATTGGTTTTCAAAAAAATCTGCTTTTGTCTAGAAAAGCTTCAATTCATTAACATTCCTTCAAATCTACTGTAAGTAGGCTAGGATATAGTTTTTTTCAGGAATCAGAACTCAGAGTTTGCAAATTGCTCATGAATGTGTTATTTTCCAATGTATTTTTTTTAAACAAATGTATTTTGAAAAAAAATATTTCTATTTAGATCTCCTTTTCCTTGCACTATTATTCTGAAGATCCCAAAAGGAACATCTAGACAACCATAGAATACATAAGACTGTGAGCAGTAGCAGAGGCTTAGATGGGCTGAAAGACTGGGAAAAGCACACCACTGGACCTATTTTTTGTGAACAGAGAAGCACTTGTGGGTGATGTGATGGTTGAAACCATCTTGCACAAAGCAGTCATGAAATGACAATTTTTGAGTTTAGGAGAATACAGGAGTGGGATGAATAGAACTGCTACCTTGGTTTCCTGGAGGGCAGACCTTGGCCTGTTTAGGAGACTGAATTAAGAGAGTCCCTTGGGAGGAAGTCCTGAGGGGCAAAGGAGTCCAGGACAGCCTGACATTCCTCAAGAAGGAGATGCTAAAGGCAGAGGAGGAGGCTATCCCTATGTGCCAGAAGATGAACTATGGGGAAGAAGACCAGAGAGCTCTGGAACTTGGGGAAAAATAGAGAGCTTATAATCTTTGGAAGAGTTAGCAGGCAACTACAGAGGATGGCAAGGATGTTGTGAAGTTATAGAGGGTGAAAATTCAAAGGCCCAAAGCCCAAATAGAACTTAATCTGCCTACTGTCATAAAAAATGTTTCTATAAAGATATTAGCAACAAAAGAGGGTTCAGGAGAATCTCCATAATTTATTGTATGTGGGGGGAAAACATATCAACTAAGAATGAGGAAAAGGTTGAGGTATTTAATGCCTGCTTTGCCTCAGTCTTTAATAGTAAGACCAATTGTTCTCAGGGTGCACAGCCCTAAGATGGAAGACAGAGATGGAGTGCAGGATGAAGCTCCTATAATCCAAGGGGAAATGGTTAGTGACTTGCTACACCACTTATATATTAGTCCGTGGGGATGGATGGGATCCAAGGACACTGAAGAAGCTGGTAGAAGGGCTCACTGATACATTTTTCATAATTTATAAGCAGTCATGGCTAACTGTGGATGTTTCAGCTGACTGAAAGTTGGCAAATGTGACACCCATCCATAAGAAGGTCCAGAAGGAGGATACAGGGAACTATAGGCTTGTCAGTCCATCCTTAGTGCCATGAAAAGTCATGGACCACGAACCCTAGCGTTAGGTTTAGGGGTAGGGTTATTGTGTTGACTGGTATTAACTTTATTTGGATCTAAATTATTTTTTAACTACAGACATTGACTTTTATTTGGATTTATACATGACGTGACTCTATCTAAGAAGGCAAAATTTGTCTTTAAATTAGTCTTATATTGCACTTTATAATTTCAAATAAATTGCTTAATAAAATGATAATGAAAGACTGGTAGACTAATTTATTAACCAATGGTAGTAAATTATGGTTTGGATTCCTTATTCTCATAGTTCTTTCTAGCAAAGACTAGTCAAAGGTTAACTCCTGAAGTATTTTTATCCAGAGATTTAGGAGCTGGTATATGGTTTTCTAGTGGAATTTGTGCTTTCAGTTCTTAATGAATTTTATTTACTAATTCTCCCATTGTCTTACAACACATTTACCTGAAAGATTTGCTTGTCCACTGCCTAGAATTTACCTCTTCAATCAGTAATTTTAAAAACATGCTGTATGAAAGTTGTTGATAACATGTCACATTTAAAATGGACTGGATTCAGCCAAAGCTAGAGAACACACAGTGCAAAAACCAGAAACTTTACACTACAGAAGAGTAAAGATTTCCTTTGGATTTGATTCCATAGGAAAAAGGATGCTTTCATTAGGGACAGAAATTCTGAGTCTATAGTAAAAATTATTCCCCTGAAAAACATAAATTTCACCACTTGAAGATGAATATGGCAGGATATGTATAATTTAAAGGATTAAAAAAATAGTATAGCAAAACTATAATTTATAATCCACATTAAATTGATAAGAGCCCTCCAAAATTGAATTTCTTTGTCTGCTCCTCTGAGAGGGTATTGTAATTTAATCTGGGGTTTTTTATCCTGATTTAGTCTGGTTTTGTATTTGCCAGTGCACAGTACTACGATTCCTCAGCTATTGCTTCAGTTAGATCAAGAGTTTCAAGTTCTCTAGATTTTAAGCACCTGTTTCTTAAAGAATGGGCTCAATTATAATGAGGATGTTTTACAAGATTATTCACTGTGAAAATGGAATGCATTTAACAAAATGGTTAAGATAGACTAATTATCCTATGTTTATTCTTTATCTCTGGTTAGTTTTCTAGCTTTTCTATTAATTCCTTTGCAGCGATTTAAGCTTGCAGAACACAGCTAATCTACATGGTGACTGAACATTTTGTGTTATTCACAGAGTTCATTACTGTGTTGAGTAACATGAAAGTGAAAACACTGTTAGTCTTGTCATTGTAAGTCTAGAATTTACAGTTTTTATATCTCTGCACCGGGTTTATGTGGCAAGGCTTAGCAAGGGTGGAGGGATGTGAGACTCTGGATTATTATATTAGTTATTGGTTCAGTCCAATTTAAGCACGTGTGTGAGAGGGAATGGGCAGGTCGAATTTCACAAAGGTGGAATGGTGCCCTGCTCCATACATCACCCTCTTGGAGCCTCCTTGGGCAGCCCCTGAGAAGCTATCAGCAACTGGCACACCAGAAGCACTTTCCCAGACCCCGCCCCAGAGCCCCAATCCAGCCCCAGAGTGGCCAGTGAAGCAGAAGTCCCACCTGGTGGGAGTGGCCACAGGAGACCACATTGTTGCAGCCCTACCACCTGGACACATGGAAAATGGAATTGCATGGGACTCAAGGTGATAGCTATAATTCTCTCTTTTTCCCTCTCTTTCTTTACTTCTTCTCCTAATCTCCTTTCTTTCTATTTGGGTAACTTAAAGCCAGGTGGGTTGGATTTTGCTAAATTGTATGGGTTAGCATGTGCTTAGCCAGCGCTTTGTGAAATGCTTTATTTTGCTTGAATGTCGCCCTTTAAACTTTTGCCAAGTTCCCTTATTTTCTAAAGTTTGCCACTAAAAATGTATTATTTGACCTCCTGAGAAAGGTGTGTAGCATCTTCTCCCATGGGCTCTCTCAAGGTGTAAAAAGAACTGAAGGTCCTTTCAGTAAATCTAGCAGGTGGATTTTTAATGTAAAACCCGATCAATGAGCTTGTAGCATGAACCTGTGGTCTTACAAGGGGTTACACAGAAAACACCAGGGCAGGGAGAGGGGAGGGGAAGGAAGAGGGAGAGGAGAGGGAGGGGAGGAGAGGAGAGGGGAGGGGAAAGAAAAGATACTATTTCAGTTGGAAGGGACCTACAATGAGATCGTCTAGTCTAACTGCCTGACCACTTCAAGGCTTACCAAAAGTTAAAGTATATTATAAAGGGATTTGTCCACATGTCTCTTAAACACAGGCAGGCTTTGGGCATTGATCACCTCTCTAGGAAGCCTGTTCCAGTGTTTGACCACCCTCTCAGTAAAGGACTTCTTCCTAATGTCCAGTCTCAACCTCCCTTGATGCAGGTTTGAAACATTCCTACATGTCCCATCACTGCATCTCAGGGAGGAGAGATCTGCATCTCCCTCTCCACCTCCTCAGGAATCTGTAGAAAGCAATGAGGTCTCCCCTCAGCCTTGTTCTCTCCATACTAGACAAGCCCAAATTCCTCAGGTGCTCCTCATGGGAATTTATTTTAGTCCTTTCACCACATTTTTTGCCCTACTCTGCCCACATTCAAAGATGCTTCTTGAACTCTGACAGGCTTGGTGCTGCGACCACTTCTCTGGGAAGCCTATTCCAGTGCCCAGCCACCCGCTGCGTGAAGAACCTTTTCCTGATATCCAACCTAAATCCCCCCTGACACAACTTCAGACCATTCCCTCAGGTTCTGTTGCTGGTCACCACAGAGAAGAGATCAGTGTCTGCCCCTTCTCTTCTTTTCACAAGAAAGTGAGTGTGGACGCAATGAGGTCTCCCCTCAGTCTCCTCCAGGCTGAACAGACCAAGTGACCTCAGCTGCTCCTCATACAGCTTCCCCTCAAGGCTCTTCACCATCTTGTTGCCCTCCTTTGGACACTCTCTAAGAGCTTAATATCTTATATTGCAGTGCCCAAAACTGCACACAATATTCAAGGTGAGGCCACACCAGTGCAGAGCAGAGCAGGACAATCCCCTCCCTTGACTGGCTGACAATGCTTTGCCTGATGCCCCCAGGACATGGTTGGCTTTCCTGTCTGCCAGGGCACTGCTGACTCATGTTCAACTTGCCATTGACCAGGACCTCCAGGTCTATTTCCATGGCACTGCTTTCCAGCATCTCATTCCCCAGTCTGTACGTACACTCTGGTTAACCCCATCCCAGGTGCAGAATTCAGCACTCTGCCTTGTTGAACTTCATATGGTTGGTGATTGCCCAGTCCCCTAATTAGTGGAGGTCTCTCTGCAGAGTCTCCCTGCCTTTGAGGGAGTCAACAGGTTCTCCCAGTTTTTTCATCTGCAAAATTGCTTAGTAGCCCTTCCAGTCCTACATCCAAGTCATTTATGAAGATGTTGAAGAACACAGGGGCTAAAATGGAGGCCTGCTGAACCCCACTAGTGACAGGTCACCAGTACAATGTTCCCCCATTCACTATTGCCCTCTGTGCTTTACCCACCACATTTTATGTTTATCCAGCTGTGTGCTGGACATTTTGTTGAGAAGGCTCCTGTGAGAGACAGTATCAAAACCTTTACTGAAATCCAAAAAGATTACATCAGCTGTCTTCCCTTGTCATAAAAGGAAATCAGTACCTTCACATCTTTCCTAAATCTTGGGCCACAGAACTGCACACAGCAGTAAAGGTGAGGCCACACCACTGCACACAGTGGGATAACTACCTCTTTTGACCAGCTGGTTATGCTGTTTGATGCACCCGAGGATGTGGTTTGACCTTTTGGCTGCTAGGACACACAGTTGACTAACATTGGTTCTGCTGCCAACCAGCACCCCCAGATACCTTTCTCCAGGGCTGCTCTCCAGCCACTACTCTCCCAGTTTATACTTGTAGATAGATGGACAAAGCCATATCTAGCCAGACCCACTGCAGGACAGAGCTGAATCTGTCAACCATGGTGGTGGTGCCTCTTTCATAACATATTTAGGAAAGAGTAAGTGTGAGAGAGGAGTGCAAAAAAATGTATTAAGCAGAAACAAAAAAACCCCTGCAGGCACCAATGTGAGAGAAGGAGAGGGAGGAGATTCTCCAGGTACTAGAACAGATTCCACTTTAACCCATGGAGAAGAACATCATGATGGGGCACTTAGGAACATGATTTAGTAGTGGAATTCACAGTGTAAGGTTAATAGTTGGACTCTGATCTTAGAGGCCTCCAATTAGATGATTCTATGATTCTGTGGTGTTATAAAGCAGTTTGTCCCCCTGGAGTCCATGGAAGTGGCCATGTCAAAGCAGATGCACACACTGCAGCCCATGGAAATCCCCACACTGAAGCAGGTGGATGTGTCCTGAAGGAAGTTGCAACCTGTGGAGAGCCTATGCAAGAGCAGCGTCCTCACAGGAACTGTGGTCTGTGAGAGGCTCATGCTGTACTACCCTGTTCCTGAAAGACTGCAGTCCATGACAACAAACCATGCTGGAGCAGTTCTTGAAGAACTGCAGCCTGTGGGAAGGACCCATGATGGAGCAGGAGAAAACTATGAGGACTAAGGAATGGCAGATAGGAACCATTATGTACTGACCACAGTCCCCCATTCCCCACCTTCTCTGTACTGCTTTGATGGAGTATCAGCATCAGGACTGAAGCTGAGCCTGGACAGAAGAGGGGTGGGGAAAGATGTTTTGAGTTTTCTCTTCAGTCAGGTCTGGAACTGAGGGCAATGGTGACTCTGCATCTGATACACAATGTAAGAGACAACTGAACACACTAATAATAATATTCCCCTTTTGTCCACCTATTTATGCCATTTTTAAGAAACGAAAAAATTGGAAGCATAAGACACAAGAAAAAATAACACGTTTTATCCTCATGAATTGATAAACTGAATTATTTCTTTGCCAGAACTGATTTTTTTTTTTTGAACTGGTATAGTCCTCTAGTCCTCTGGAATTTTTTTTTTTTTTTTGTTGTGGTGAGGATTTCACAGGACAGTATAAATACTTAGTATGTATATCAGATTTGTTTACTTTTGATCAAATTATACACTTGACAACCTGAAAGATAGAAATTATATTTACCAGGAAATAATACAGAGATAAAAAATATCCCAGGGCTGGGAGGTGTCTAACTCCAGTCCAGGTTGCAATATTCAATGTTTGAATTTATTTTCATTGCTTACACAAAATCTTATTTAGCTAGGAAACTAAGAACACTAGCTCTTTGTGTATCTAGTGAAATCAAACTCAGCAGACAGACAAGATGAGATGAGAATGTCATCAAATCTTGTAGTGGCAAGAAGCTACTTAAGATAATTAAAAAGATGAAAATGAGGGCCATGTTTGGCAAAGTATTTACAGAGCCCCAGCTGAACAAATATGGTCCAAAAGAAAATTAAAGAACTATTCTCATGTGAAAAATGGAATCAGTGGTTCTAAACCTGATCTGATCTTCCTCAGGCCTCAGTAAGCACCTCACTGATAGTTTTCATAAAAACGGAGCATGTCCAAAGAACCTTTCTTCCCCGCATGAATTCCCCAGGTGCTGTCCTAGTCTCTAAGCACTGTGATCTTCAGATGTAAATCAGAGGTACTGTTGCAGAGGAAAAATTGTTTCATATTCTTTGGCCACTGGGTCAGTGTAGATTTTAAATTTCTTTGCATAAAATTTTAGCAGATATCTAATCTAGCAGATGTCATTTAGAAAATGACATCTCATTTTCTAAAATATGAATGCATGTATGTATCTGAATGTACGAATAAGAAAGCACTGAAATCATTCTGTCTGAGCCCTTTTATAGTCCTTCATTAATAAAATCTGTCCAGAACACATATTAAAAGATCATCATAAACATCTGCTAACTAAAATAGAACTTTGGAATCATTACTTTTAAAATTACATTAGAGAATTCCAGTGGTTTTCTTTTGCTCTACTAATAATGGCAGGATTGCATTAATTAAAATGGACTGTTTGAATCATTGTTAAAATGGAATTATTAATTTGAGGTCTCTCATCAGAGCTGTTAAATGAAAACTATTGAATGATACAAAATTTGAGAACAAGACAGTAGTAGATGAATTGAAAGATATTATAAAAATAAAATCTATGAAGTTAAAGAGGAGGCAGAGTCTAAGTTTATGTCCAGCTATACATCCTTTTCTTTCTTGTTTCTAGTATCTGTCACTATCACAGGTATACATTGCTGTATTTCTTTAAAAGAACTTCAAGAGGAAATTTCACAGTAATGATAACATTATAGCAAAAATCTAATCAAACTAGTTCTTATCTAACTTCTTCTTTTACTTCAAAAGGCAATACTAACTGGTGATCTGTATTTTAATAATTTATAATATGATACCACATGAGCTACTCTATTCATGCAAAATATTGGAGTGCAATTTCTTTATATCAGGACAAATTAGGCAGGAATTAGTTTTTTCTGGAGCTTGTTATGAAAACACTTGATGTTGCTTCTGGCATAACTGTTTTGAGGAATAGATCTGGTGCAGGTAGCTTGGTTTTCAGGTTGCAGATTGAGATGCAGATTGAGATGCAGGTTGAGCTCTGTGTGGGAGCCCAAGACAAGAGGCCTTGACCTGCCAGCCTTTGGTTAACAAAGGACATGAAGATGGGTGTCCTCAGCCACATAGATGGACACTGAGAGACAGAAAAAGTGGACTCAGGAGGAAGAGCAAGACTTGTGTGAGGGTAGACTGTGAAGATATAAAAGTTCAGGGCTTCCTTTTTTAGGGGTCCCTCCTTGGAGGCACCAGCTTGGGCTTTTTCTGTGTTATTGCACTGTGAGTAAATTACTGTATGAAATGAGACTTCTGAGATTCTGCTAGGGGAAACCTCATCTGACCATGTGGGTGGGTCTGGCAGGATGGTCTGTCCTGATAACTCTTATCTGTTTGGCCTAGAATCTGGTCAGAGAATCCAAACAATGCACACTGTCTGTGGTGAGTAACTAGTGGAGCCATGCTGCTGTTTTTAGTGTTGAATTATGCTAATGCCAGCCTGGTTCCCCAAACTTCAAACACCCATCCTGCTTTTTGAAGCAAGATTTGACTAATAAGATGCTAGCTGACCTGGAGATATGTGACTGGTACTCAATTACTTTGTAACTATAAAAATCCAGTCCAACTTTCATATGGCAGATTCTCCCACATATTTTCTCCTATGAAGCAGGGATGCCTCTTCATGGTTACTCCACAGGGGTTAAGTGAAGCAGAGAGATCTGCACTCGATGGAGGTGGAGTGAGTTGCATCAATCTTTACTTAATAATTGTCTCTTTTTTTGCTAGCTTTGATATAATTGCTTTAATATAAATACTTTGATACAGTGCACAATACTATTTTATACTATACTATACTAGTAGGTTTTAGCTTTTACAGTGTGTAGTAAATGATTCTAATGAAGGTCTTTCATCTTTTAACTTGTCAGTTCATTTGTCTGTTCCTTTGTCATAATAAATAATTCATTTATATAAATATATCTGATTTGCCATCATTAAAACCTGTGGGACAAAGTGATTTAATCACACCTCTATAATTCCTTAAATTTAAACTGTTGACAAAATCTGAGGCTAACATTCAATCCAGCTGCACCTCAGCTCCTGAGAAATTTAGAAAGCAAGTAGGTCCTTTCTGCACCTTGTAGATCAACAAGAGGGCTTCTCTAACAAACTTTGTCTAAGCCTTCCACTCCCCCATGATAATGGGGTGTGCAGGGAGCCAAGGCCGGCACCTGTGGGCTCACTGGCACCACACCCTGTGAAGGCTTCGGTCTCTGCAGTGAAAGTCTCTGGCCTTGGGAGTACCCAAGAGCCTTGTGAATGGTCAGACCGGGAAGTCTCCTTAACAACTGACACTCAAACATGTGAATTCTAAAATGCTAATTGTGTGAAAGAAATATCTTGCCTTAAATAGATTTACAATACATGATTCCTACTGAATTTTATGATTGTTGGATGTTGCATAAGCATATGCTAACCTCAACACCCAGGAAGCCTGATATCTGACTACGTGAGTTCCTGAGTCATAGAGTCATAGAATCATGCTGTAGTTTGCCTTGGAAAAACTCTTTAAAAGTCACCTAGTCCAATCCCCCTACAATGAACAGGGATGTCTTGAACTAGATCATTGCGTCAAATAGCTCCAGGTGATAATAATTGTTATAATAATTATTATCATTGCCAATCATTTTTATCTTTTTTTTTTCTTACCTGACTCTTCTCCTTGTTGTAAAGTGTGGCTTGCAATAGATACGAACTCCAATAGAAAACTTGAAGAATTTCAAGAATTTGGCAGAGAGCATGAGAAAGGGAGTTTAGTATCTGTTAACTGCTATTTTAAAGTGTTAGAAACTATACAGCTATATTAAAAATCTACAAATCTTTAAGAATCCTAAGACATCAAGTATATGATTCAGACACGTTTTGCAACATTTTTATTGATAAGGTACCAAATAATGTAGCTAGGTATTTATAGTCTGTTAATGTACTTATATATTAAACCATTTTATAAAGCCTTAACTAATATGGTACAAGTAAATAAATCCCACAGTAACTAAACTTCATTGTATGAAGTAACAATAAAAGCATGCAGAAATTCAAATCTATCATATTCTTAAGATTTTTATCACTCTCTCTTCATGTTTTAATTTTCTGAATTATAGAAATAGAAGAGAATAGAAACTAATGAAATTAAAAAAGCATAATGCAGACCCCTGGCCTAAGGAAGGAAGACACTAACACATCAAGAACTGGTCTTGTTGTTAAGAAGTTTATTCTAATTAAAGATATGTTCATTTTATGCATATTAATGCTATGTCCTATTAGAATACTGCAAACAATTTATCAGGACACACGTTTTAATAAGACATTTCAAAACTGACTCACCCATTTCATCTTTAAAGCATTCCTGTATAATATGTGAAAAACATTATTATTATTATTATTATGGTTTTCATATTTACTGAATTTCCATTTCTATAACCAACCGTTTCATAAGCTGTTGAGTAATTTTATTAGTAGACATTTGCAGAAAGACAGGTGAATCCTAAGAAATTTAATCATATTCTGTGAATATTACCAAAAATGTAGAGTTAAATTTTGAGAAGTAGATATCATCCCAAGTGTAAAAGTAAATTGTGTCCTTGCAGTGGCTACTTATTTCTTAGCAGATTTGTCTTCTGTTGTTTTGTATGATTTCTGCTGAAATAAAATGAAATTGATTGTTCTATATAATTATAAATCGAATATAACATCTATAATAAACTTATCTTGAATAATCAAGCTAAACAGTTTACCTAATCTATGTAAATTTTAAGCAAGCAAAGCACAAAAGTAGGCAACTGTTAATATAGAAGTGAAATCAATAAAAATACTGAAAATATTCAAATACTTAGAATTAAAAAAGTACTGAAGTTCTTTGTTTGGCTAAAGCTTACATGATCTAAACAGAAACATTTTTGACAGAAAAGAGAAGTTGGAGCAGAATTCTCTATAGTCCCTTAAGAGAAGCATGCAGCTCAGGAAGGTGATTCATCTGGTACGAAGGTAAGCATCTGGAAAGGTGCAATGACTCACCCACAGTTGCCAACATTTCTTCATTGATCACAGGTCAAAGATAGAATGATTTGTATTAAAACTCCAGATTTTAAATGACTTAGGATATGTGAAATGAACCTCATCCCTATTCCAATTGTCAAGAATTACTCTGAGGAGGGGAGGGTGGAGGGTTGAGAAAGGAAAACAAAAATCAAAAAGTGGGAGAAAATAGTAACTATGATCCTCCTCACTACCCCAATTCCGTTTGTCATCAGGCTACCCCGTATTTGCTGGACTAGAGGGCTTGTGTATAATATATTCTTCCTTCTTCCACTGAGGAATTGAGAAATCAATACATGAAAGTTACTGTTATGTGTAGACCAGAGAACTACGCAGGCATAACCAAGATCAGCCTGAGACTTAGTTACAGCGCAACTAGAATTAGACAAGTTTGGGGGGTGGGGGTGGTGTTTGTTTTGGGGTTGGCATTTTTGTTGTTGTTTTTTTGATTTGTTTTGTTTGGTCGATTTTTTAAATTTTATAACACTGAAGACAGAATTGTAATTTATTTAAGAATTGGTGTCAAAGTCAGAAAAGAAAAATCCAGTAATGTGTATCTCAAGTGTTTTATGTTGATCATTGTCATTACAGTAAACAAAAGGCATGTCTTAGCCTACAAGTGCTTCAACATTTCACCTGCTAATGAAATAGTTTTCTCATATGGTTTTCCTGGCTTTTGTAAATTTAACCTAAGTGTTATTCTTACATGGATTTCTCTGTTGTTTGCATTGTGTTCAGTTTTTTTAGCCAGTACATTACTGGAATTAAGATTGTTTGCAGCAGCAATCTGATAACCTAAAAGCAGCCTAGGAATCTAACACAAGAGCTTAAAAAGATCAAAACATTACGAAGCAACACTTTGCTTTTACTCATGTTTGACTGGTGCTGACAAACACTTCCAAGCTTCTATGCTTCCAAGCAAGAAGGATGCACTTATCTCTCAGTATATGAATATACTGAAAATGATATACGAGTCAGATGCCAATAGTTCAAATGTAATTAAACTTGAATCAATAAACAACAACAGCAGTAAGATTCAAATCAGAGGTTTGCTTTCCCAGATTCAACCAAAAGTTTGCTCTCTTTTCAATATTGAACTTCCAGTCTTACACTGATCAGAATTTTATTCTAAATATGTTCCTAGATATATTTCTGGAATATTTATGGAATTCCTATTAAAATTCAACATACAATATGAATTCATAAAAGACAAATCAGTAAATTCAGTGGTGAAGTAAAATTAAACCCAGCTCATTATTACACCTTTTTATTGTTAGACAGTTCATTCCTATCTGAAGCCATACCTGAAGAAGCTAAACAGAAACAGCTAATAGGAAATTTAACTTCCAGAAAATATAACTGTTTTATTGTTGTATGTTCACATTAGATGTACCCGTATTTTTTCTGATGAAGTTAAACCCCTATTTGTTTTTCTTGGGAAAATGGCTTTAACACTTTATACACTGTAGACTTTATCTTCACTGACATGCAAAAGTTGAGGAAAGTTAGTGGATACTCTGGCAGTTCTCTGTATCTGTCTCTACGATTTCTTGAGGTAGATCGAATAACAAAATACAATTGACATGCTGATGTCAAGAAATAGGTTGGTAGCTCCTATTTAAAACCTTTTCAAGAAAAGCATTTCAGGCCCTTATCCTTTGAACTAGAAGCTGAGATGTCAACATAAAGCATATAGCATAGACAAATTTTTATTCACTATTATATCAAAGAGGAACTAAGTTCAGGCAATTGTAACATTGCAGTTAAGGTAATTTAAATTGCAAATAGAAACTTTAAAACTGTACTATACAAATATAATTCTACTATGGTATGTTCTTTTACAATTTCACTAATAAATATGCAGGATGGTGGTGCAGGTAGCTGTTTTGCACTTTTTGGAATTACATTTGCATTTCAGAGCTATTCAGTCTTAAAATAAACAAGTATTTAGCATAAAAGCCCTTTTCTGAATTCCCTCTTCAGGAAATCAAAAGTCATTCTATTAATGTAGTGAGCAATTGATTTGTCTAAAAAAAACCCCAACTTTGTAAACTTAGGATTTAACAACTCTCTATATAACAAATGGTAATGACACCTCAAATTTCTGACTGGTAATTTTTGGTAATTAGATGTATTTTAGGGTTTATGTGTGAATATTTTCTTTTCAGTCCGAGTAACTCCCTGTGGCTCTATAATTACCTCTGTAAAATAGTAGTCTACTGTGAAAAGGGCTAGCAATTGCTTATGAAAGAAAGAAGTATTTTGATTGTGGTAAAGAATTATGGACTACATTAACAGCTTCTCTGCTTTTTTTTTTTCTATTCTGCCTTAGGTATGCTTGCAGTTCTGTTGCAGAAGGAAAAAATGGCATGTTTTAGAATGTGTTTTCTATGGACTTTCTGATTACATGAAACTTCTATTTTCTTTTTGGCTTCAGTGGTAAAAATTATGTATTTAATGGCAGAATTTGCAACCTTAGAAAGGTGTACACAACAGAAATCAACATCCAAAAGTAAATGGTAATTTAATTTAGAGCCACCAGAGCAATTTTTCAACTGAAAGTGTAGCTTCTAGAGTTGCTTGAGTTTGGTTTTATTTCATTACTTTACTGAAAGTTTACAAATTAGTCAAGTAAAATAAATATTCTATTTGGCAATAATTTAACATGTAATGAAATATTTAAGCTTTTCTTAATTGACCAAACATGTTTCAAATAATTTCAACATGAGATTGACTTTTCTTTCTCTCTGCCCTACTCCTTCTCTCTTTTTAACATATACTCATGGAAATTTTGTTTCATAAGCCTCCAAGACCTAACAGTGCTACAGCACTATTTTCCATGTTTGCATTGTCTATCAGCAACAGGTGCTTGGACAGCAAGTCTTTTCCTCAAAGAGAATAGGATATCAGATAAGAATTGTAACATTTCTGAATGCAAAAATGCAGTTTAGATTTGTACTGACCTAAAAGAAAATGGACACAGACTAATTTGAACCACCTGAAACAATAAACTACTTGTAAAAAATACCATAATATACTCTATTCTCTGAATGAGCCAATTTGTACTATAGAAAAATAGGAAAACATACACATCAAATTTTAATCCCATTTGGAACAAAAAACCCCAAACATTTTGCTGGGAATGAAAATTCTGGTTTTCATTTACATTGTTTGAGGTGGAACATGTTTATAAGTATATGTGTAACTGTTGTTACACATACAAGAACTGAAATCTGTCATTATGATACGTTTGTTGAAGATAAATTTTGTGTACACTTGTGGTAATACAAAATCAGAAAAACAGGTGAAATGAAGTACAATTATGTGCCATGTATCCTCTGAAATATTAAGACTTTATCAATCACAGATTAATAAGATCAAACATTTTTATGAATAGGATTTGGAGAAGTAGGTGACCCCAGAATGCTTTATACAATTTTATTGATTACTTAAATGTCTTAAATATCACCTGAGTATTTGAAAAGGCCACTGTTAAAAGTCATAATGTTCAAGCTTGTGACCTTAGAAGCTTTTGTTTTCATATTTATTGAAAAAATAAACCCAAATCTCATATGGTTTAAATGTTCATATAAATGGGGGAAAAAAAAGCTAACATCAAAACCACCTCACACTCCTTTTATTTACAAGAATGACAGATGGATGTTAGTAAGCAAGCATTCATGCAGATTTGTTTCCTGTAAATTGTGTTCATGGCTTTGCTGAAAAATGTATCTTACCTTTCTATCAAATTAGAACAGTTTGTTCTGCATATTTAAAAACCACCCCCCCAAAAAAACCCAAAGAATGCTAGCTTCTCTGCTACTTGAAGTTTAAATTCAGATTTAATTCTTGACTGAGATAAATGCTTTAATTCAAACAAAAGCTGTGTATTTAACAGTGAATTTAATGGGTTTCCGAAGTCTGTATTAAACACATGATCAAGTGGCACTTGACTGGCCTTCACCAGATGCGATGCCTGTCTGGACTTCAGCAGGGTCAGATACACAAGCACAATGCACACAGCAATGATCAGAAGGCATTTATTACCTCAACATTCCAGCAGGATTTCCTCAGTAGTTTCCTAGGCAAGGTAAGCAGCAAGGAGGGAGACTCCTGGCACCGTGGCACAAGAGCTCACGTCGGAGAACAATGGGCATGAGTCTATGAAGCTTTTTTTTGTGAGATAGTGCTTGAGCACTTAGTTTGATGACTGCATGAGCAATTTTGTGAGCCATCACATGAGAAGTGCATGGCTATTTATGGGAGAGCATGTGACACAACAGGTTTTGGGAAAATCCAGCCAAGGACAACAGAAGTAACAATATACTACAAAGTAAAATAATGATCTTAACAAAGCATTAAGGGTTTCTTTATAAGCAATGTTTGGGTTATATCACTGTACTAACCTCCATTGTCTATCTTGTCACCATTCTTCCACTTTTAACCGTGCAAGATATATTATTTTATGTTTTGATACATTATTGATCCCCAGCCCTGGCTGGCCATGCCAGGTGGGGGGCAGGCCACCAGCCCCGGCCGGCCACATGCTGTCTACTCTCTTATATGGATCTGAATCATGGGTCATCTACCGCCACCACCTGTGTCTCCTAGAACGCTTCCATCAACGCTGCCTCCGTACAATCCTAAACATCCACTGGTCAGATAATGTGACCAATACATCTGTTCTAGAACAAGCAGCTATCACAAGTATTGAGGCCATGTTACTGAGAACACAGCTGTGATGGGCAGGGCACGTCTCAAGGATGAAGGACCACCGCCTCCCTAGGCTGCCACAAGAGAGGAGTCCCAAAGAGAAGATACAAGGACTCCCTGAAACAGCATCTCAACCTTGGACATATTGATCA
Organism: Pseudopipra pipra; assembly: GCF_036250125.1. Taxonomy (NCBI): domain Eukaryota; kingdom Metazoa; phylum Chordata; class Aves; order Passeriformes; family Pipridae; genus Pseudopipra; species Pseudopipra pipra. The sequence goes on along the minus strand of NC_087550.1, from coordinate 74,878,233 downwards.
CCATAACTGGTCTACTCTGGCCTCCATCCGGAGGTCTGGAGACACACTATCTTCAACGCTGCTGATGTTTTTGAGAAAGCACGCAGGATCCCTCTCAAGGAGAAAAGACAATGCAGAAAGAATCGTGCCTTGCAGAATATACCACCTAAGGAGTCTTTCTGCTGTGCCTTTTGCAATCGGACATGTCTATCTCATATTGGCCTTTTTAGCCACCAACGCACTTGTAACAAATGTGGGTAGAGCCCTTCCCAGATCTTCGTTCGCGAAGCCTAGCCCTGATGATGATGACATTATTGATCCTTTGGAAAAGGAGTGGCTGAAATCTGTCAGCTTTATTATGCAACCCTAAAAGATGAAAGGTTCTAAAACTGTGATTCAAAACCTAAAACTATTTATTGAACCAAAGGTTTCACAAAGACTTTTCACATAATCTCAGAATCAGCTAGGTTGGAAAAGACTTCTGAGATCATTAAGTCCAACCTATGACCTAACACCACCTTATCTACCAGACCATGGCACTAAGTGCCACATTCAGTCTTTTCTTAAACATCTCCAGGGACCGTGACACCACCATCTCCCTTGGCAGCCCATTCCAATGTCCAATCACTCTGGCTGTGACAAACTTCTTTCTAAAATCCAACCTAAACCTCTCTTCTTTCTAATGTCCAATCTAAACCTAATTCTATGCCCTATCTGTCCTATTGTTAGAGAAGAGACTGATACCCACCTGGCTACAACTTCCTTTCAGGTAATGGTAGAGAGTGATGAGGTGTCCCTGGAATGTCCTCCACTCCACACTAAACAATCCCAGCTCCCTCAGCTGCTTCTCATAGAACTTGTGCTCCAGAACCTTCAGCTCCATTGCCCTTCTCTGGAAACTCTCCAGCACCTCAATATCCTTCCTAAAGTGAGGGGCCCAGAACTGGACACAGTACTCCAGGTGTGGCCTCAGCAGTGCTGAGTACAGGGGAAGAATCACTTCCCTGGTCCTGCTGGCCACACTACTCCTGACACAGGCCAGGATGCCATTGGTACCTGGGCACATTACTGACTCATGTCCAGCTTCCTGTCACTCAGTACCCCCAGGTCCCTTTCTGCCTGGCTGCTCTCCAGTAACTGTCCTCAGCCTGTAGCCCTCCATGGGGTTGTTGTGGCCAAAGTGCAGGACCCAGAACTTGGTCTTGTTGAACCTCATTCTATTCGATTCAGCCCATCTATCCAGCCTGTCCAGGTCCCTCTGCAGAGCCCTCCTACCCTTTAGGAGATTGACACTCCACCCCAACTTGGTGTCAACTGCAAATTTGCTAATGGTAGACTCAATTACCTCATCCAGATGATCAGTAAAGATATTAAACAGGACTGGGCCCAACTCTGATCCCTGGGGGACATCAATAGTTGACTGGCTGTCAGCTGGATGCAACATCTTTCACCACCACTTTTGGATATACACAATGAACTCTCTGGACTTGCTGGCAGACAACAATAGCAGATGTGTTTAATAATATATTAATTAAAGCACTGATCCAGGTAATGGGAAAACTGGATTCCATTTATTATTGTCAGAGTGGATTCACATCTTTTTTGTTCTTAATAAAGAAGTCTATGCTGGAAGAGTGTTTCATGTTCAGTCTCTATTATTGAGTATAAACAAAGATTGCAAACTCAGTGAAAAAAGAGCAAGAGCAATCATGAGTACGGACTGGAATACGTAGTTATAAGGCATAGGCATGGCTAAGGCACTGATACAGCTTGTTTCTGCACTGAGAGCATGTCTCAATATTTAATAGAAGAGCCTTAGTACTCTAAGAGCAAGAAGATGATTACATATCTGAACTTTTCCCATCCCTTTTTTTTAAGTGACAACAGAGGTTGGTTTGATGACATCAGAAGTTTGAATTCAGTTACCTTAAAAGTTTCAGTCGACTTCATTTAGGTGTTTAAATTATTTATATAGAATAGAGTTTCTAATCAATCAACAAAACTGCAGAAAGAGGGTAACATTCCCTCAATATTACAGCACATTGGTTTAAAAATATCTGTGGTCTTTTGTAGATTAATCAAAATTTAGAGAAATAGTATTAAAAGTCTGCTAACTCAATGTGGTATGTTTGTGATATGTCAAGTTACTTACTACGGAGGAAAGAAAGCTACCTTACCAGGTAACCAATTACAAGTTACTTACTAAAGGATGTAAGTAGGTCCTTTCATCTATCACTAGAATGATATACAAGCACAGCATTCCTGCAATTAAAGCCATGATCAATAACAGGCTGGCTTACTCAGTCACTCACGAATAACTAACTTATAGCTGTCATCTATGAAACATTAAAAAAACCAGCCTGAATTATGTCATCATTTAGATCTTTTCTCAAGTGACAGAAAGGGAATATACATGTATATAATTATGGTTCAATGTATTCCTCTTATTTCTAATTTTCCATATGTCTCACAATATTTCCTAAATAGAATTATATGCATCTAAAAATAATACCAGATCATTGTGTCCTATCCATGAATGATTTTGCCCACAGATTTCATAGTTAAAATGAAAAAAACCCACCCAAACAAATCCAACAACAACAACAACAAAAAAAAACCAACCAAAACCCCAACATTTACAATAAAACATTGCATTTTTTACTTACTTTTTTATTGCATTTTTTATGTGAAATTTTTAGCAAATTTTCTTGTTTGTTCAGCAGTCCCTTGCAGAACAGAAAAGAAATTTTGCACTATTGAAAGCCACTAAGACAGCTCTGGAGGATGTAGGCAGATCACTTAAGCTCTGTCACACTGTCCTGTATACTCCAGGTGACTCAAATCTACCCAAAAATCATTATATAATTACTTTTAAATCATGGAGTTTTCACCGAAATAATAAAAAAGACTTGAGGTATTTATGGAGCTTGGGACACTCTTGTTTTCTGTAGGTAATTGTAAGTCTCTTTAGTAAATGTGTCTGCATAGACTGATAGACTGAGAGGTCTACAGATACTTATAAATTAACACTAGGCATAGAAATAAAATATTATTGCTAGTAATATTAAAAACTTTCCCAGAAAAGCCCCCATACTCTCACTGTCTAGGTCTAAAGACTTCTCTTCCTATCAGCAAGGATCAGTTCTTCTTAGACATAAATGCCAAACAGCATTGGAATGTATGACTGAGTAAATATGATGTTCCAATTACTAGTAAAAGGCTTTGCACTCACTTAAAGCACTGGATCTCAGAAGATTCCCATGTTTGCCTTGTTGTGATTGGATTCTTGCTTATTCAACTATGGTAGCAGCCTGAATTAATCAACTGTCAAGTCACTAATTGTATTAACAGTGAATTCCTAACTCTGTCTTTGCTCATAATCAATTGTCTGTATTTTCACATAACCAAATTTTAAGTGCAAACAAATGTCTTCAGGCTGAGATCTGTGGCATGTGAATTTTACTTTCCATAAGAGGTCATTCACATCAGATAGAAAAAAAAAGTTTTCTCTCACATTGCTCCATACAGTACACTATTGTACAAATCAAACTATGAAATTCTCTGCTATACTAGAGGTAGCTATGCAGCCCTTATGTCCTTTGGTCCAGCTGGCCATCATATATCCTCTGTTTACAAAATTTTTGCTCTGATATTATAGCCAGGATTTTAAGTATGTTTTTCTTTACCCCGGTAATGTAAAAATAATATGTATATATTTGTGGAAACAATCATAAACTATTCCTCCCCCAAAACAGTGTGAGCAAAGCAATCTACCTTTTATTGAAAGTTATTTAATAATTTAGTTGTCCAAGATGTGTTGGTAATTTTTTTAGGGACGGTGAAAATCTGAATAAAAAAGTAAGAACATTGTTTCATCTGTGAAAAACCTGGTTATTTAATCTCATCTCCCAAATCTACTTCTATTATTTGCTTGAGGACATTGGCTGAGATTCAAATTTTTTTATATCAAATTTTGATGTCTAAAGTACTCTTGACTGAACTGCAAATTCAGTAGGTGGCAGTTAAGCAGAATGTTTTACTCGACTTCAATAAAGATCTGGAGCTACAGTAGATCTATTTTACAGTTATAAATTCTTTAGTAGCTCTACCATCATTAAGTTTACAACAAATGTTTAGAAAGCAAATCGTATCAAAGAATCTATTCAAAAGAATGAAAATAGTCATGCACTCAGAACACTGTTTTTTCATTTTCTTGGAATATTGATTCTATTAGAAATAAAACATAGTGGCATTGCTCTGATATCTGATTAAGAGAACTACTTCATATCAGAATAGTAACAGAAACTAAAATAACACTGTCTTTAAATGTATGCTTTCAAATAAAAAAAATCTAACATTAGTGGAAATGGAGACATACAATTAGCTAAAAACAATTTGCCAGGTATACACCTATCTTTTTCTTACTAGAATAAAAAAATGAATTAAATACTTCAAGGCAAAGTCAAATTTCTTTTTTTTTTTTTTAAACTTAGCTCAGGACAGTTATTTTCATTTAAATCCAAAACAAACTCCAGAAAAGATGTTGCTATTAGTGCAACTTATTTTATGGATAGAGATTTTCAATGGTTCTACTGAAAAGCAGGATCCTGTGATCAAGCCCAAATCAAGATTTTCTAAACATATCAGTTTAAGATGTCTGAAAAGTGGAACAACACTAATTTTAGAATTACTTTGTCTTCCATTCATTCTATACTATTAATCTGCGCAAAAACAAGTAATACAATTAAAACAAACAAACAGACACAAAAACACCCAAGGGAAACAGTTATCTTCAGATAATGGAGACAAAAAGATCACTCCAGAAACTAATTTAGCCTATTTTAACACAGATTCTTTTTTTTTTTCCCAAGAAATCTTATGTAGTTCTCTAAATCTTAAAGTATTACCTGCTAGACAGCTGAAGTTTGGGGAAATGTATTTAACAATAAGTGCTTGCATTTATAAACAGCCAATATTGAATTTCTTTCTCCTAATCCATATAATTTGTTTCTTAGTTCAGTAGGGTAATAGAAGTATTACCTTCTTAAGTGAACTTATAGAAGTTTTTAGTCCTTAGTCTATCCCAATACTTTAATTACCTATATAGTTGTGAAAGTGGGGAAATAGTCCTTACACATTAATCTTCTCTGCTGCATATTAAGTGATTTTCTTTTTACTTTCCAGTGAATGGAAAAAAATGACTTCTTCTTTATGATGATCGTCGTCTTCATAATAATCATCTTCCAAGATAAAATTTCTTCATCTCTTGATCCTTTAATTTTAGGTTTTCTTAAACTAAGAAAATCACATGGAACAATTTTTCTCATTCTCTTTGTATTTATCCAATTATTTTTAAAATATTCTCTAAAAATAGACTCAGATAAATAATGTTCTTTTTTTTCAAGTTAAGTGCCCTTGTTAATTCATTCCTGAATTAATTAAATCTGTCAATTTTTCCAGTATCATTAAATTCACTAACATTTATCTAGCACTAAACACTTTTCTTGCCATCCTATATGAACTCCAGTGTTTCCACACATCCTGAGTTATTTTGTAATTGTATATTTTCTTTCATGTCTTGCCAGCTGTAATTGTACTTCTTTTATAATTCTATCATTGCCTAATTTTGCTGATACTTTGTCAGCTACCCCTTGTTTCAGAATAAAAATGAGCGTTTTTTCTTAGTAAGTGCAATAATATTCTCCATTATAAAAGAGTAAGTTAGCCTGTGGTTCTTCCAAAGGACACAGCAGTCCTGCATGCCAAATTAATCCAAGTTAAAAAATAATCGCCATTATAGCTGGTATTTGTATGTCCTTTTTCACTGCTATCCACCAACAAATCATCCCTTGACTAAAGACTGAAGATGATTTAAGCAGCAACATGAATAAAAGCACCAAGAACTTTGAAAAATTTCCAGTAGAAATAGCAACATTTTGACAGAATATCATGCATCTGAGAAAGATGATTAATGGTGGTTTGGAATGGCAGCATGTTTTTAATAGAAGATACTTCTCTTTTTCTCTCTGATTATAATAAGAAAGTTTACACTTTTCAAACATTTGTATGACAGCACTATGTGTTATCTCATTCTGTAAAGAGTGTAAAATTATTTTCTGATATTCCTCAAATCTTCGCTTTTCTAACAAGTAGGGTTTGCTTTTAAGCTCTTTCTTCAAACCAATCAGGACTAAGAATTTATGACTCAGTTTGATAGTGCATAAGACATAAATGACAGTAAAATGGAGATGGGATTTGCACATTATCTAACTGTCTATTTATTGATCTATCTGAAAATGAGAAGGAAACAGAAAGACACACTGGTACAGACTTCAGTTTATGTTAACAATCAATCAGAGCATGAATTTAAGACATGTAGAGACCTTTACTTTGGTAGCTTCCACCTGCTAAACTCCTTCTCTATACACAGTACGCTAGCCCACCCTCTAGTCATCCTCCTGTGAAGAAAGGTTGAAAGAATTGGGCTTGATTAGCCCTAAGAAGAGAAGGCTCCAGGGAGACCTTAGAGCAACCTTCTGGTGCCTAAAGATGGCTTATAAGAGTGATGAGGAAAGACTTTTCAGTAGGACCTGTAGTGATAGGAAAAGGTATAATGGATTGAAACTGAAAGTGAGTATATTGAGACTAGGTACAGGGAAGAAATTTTTTATCGTGGGGATGCTGAAACACTGGAACAGGTTGTCCAGAGAAGTTATGGATGCTCTATCACTGGAAGTTTTCAAGGATGGGACTTTGAGCAATCTGACCTAGTTGAAGATTTTCCTGACCCCTGCAGGAGGAGGGTGGACTAGATTCCATGATTCTATGATTCAATGCTTCTTTATTTGTTCTTTCAGCATCTGACCATAAAAATGTTCTAAGGGGGTTCAGTTGTCTACATAGTAAAAATGTAGACCTTAAGAGCCTACTGTGAGACACTGGATTATTTATTAATTATTTTCTTGGTCAACTTAAGTGGGGAAGGGGGAAGGTGGGAAGCAAGGAACAGGTCAAATCTCGCAGAGGTGAAGTAATGTCCTTGTCCCTGTGAGACTCCTGGGGTGATACTGGAGCAGCTGTCAATCAAAGGCAGCCTGGGATCATGTCCACCCCTCCTGGGACCCCTAAGACAATCTTGGAGTTACTAACACAGTAGGAGCACCAATACCTCTAAATTTGGAGAATATTCTGGACATTTAATTCAGTCCTTTATTGGACAGAATTGATAAATCCCATAAAAATCTGTAAGAACAAAGTGCATTGGAATGCAGTCTTACAGTTTATCCTATTCTACTTCAGTTAGTGAAGTTACATTATTTGTTACCCCATAAAGAAAACCAATTACAATTCTTTTCTTCTCTAGAAGGCAAAACATTTACTTAACAGTGATGAAATTTGGGTTGCAGACTGCAAGCACTTGTGTCATGTTTTCTTTCTTGAGAAATTATATTTTCCTACAAATAAAGCTGCCAATCCAATATTTAAGAAAGAGTAATAAGTCAATGCGTTGCATGTTAATTAGATTCAGACCACTAATAGACAAACTTGAAAAGCAAGTTAGATTTGTGAGAAAGTATGCTTTACTCACCAGTAGAACAAAAATGCGTACTGTATTTGCTAGGTGACTGGAACACAAGTTCTGAAAAGAAGGAAGAATTAAAGGTTTAACATCATGGAGTTGCTAGTTATGTTCAAATGAAGATTTTACATTTATAAAAGACATTGTAGTACTGCAGTACTGCAGGTGAAGAGAGTATACCACAGGAAATGTGGCAACAAAATAATAAATAAGAATTTTGGTTATTTCTATAGTCTTATTTACCTAGCTATCGAAGCAGTAACATTAACTAGAAGCTGCATATTTTTCACATTAACTGATTAAATGATATCTCTGCTTGTTTTTACTAGGAAATTTTTAGTGATGTCATAAAGTGTATAATGTTCTCTTCATAAATGTGCCTGAATTCATCATGCGTGCTTAAAAAAAATTAATGCAATTTTTTTTGTCTAATGTGTCAGTAGAATTTATTTAGCCTTATTATTTCGAGTTATGAATAACCTTTTAATTTCACAAATTCAAAGATTATGTTTCTTCTATACATGTCTGAATGGTGTGTGCCACCTGCACCACTTGGATTACTTCAGAAGAAGTGCACAGATTCTTCCAGAAGTTTCATAGTAACAGCCATGCTGGATCCTCTTCTGTTTCTCTTCAGTGGTCTATAGTGGCCATGGGGCTGGGGTAAGGCCTTGTGGAGTGTAGTTGATACTGAAAGCTAAGATTAGCTTTTATAAATACACTATTTGGTAGCACTGAACACTGTTACAGTACAGATTTGCAATCATATACTGAGTATTTTCTTGTGTGGTATAAAATTATTTGTCAGTATTTTTATGTATTGGGTTTGGAGTGCATGGCAAGGTTTTGGTCGCTGGGGAGAGCTGCAGGGGTGGGGTTTTTGAGAAGTGGTCAGGGGCTGCCCAATGCTGAACACAGCTGGCTTCAGATGGGTCCAATGGCCCCACTGCATGACACAACAGATCCCCATAGTCCAGGTGGCACATTTCTATTAAAATTTATTAAAGAAAAGGAAAAATGCTGCCTGGCAGTGAGACAGAGAGGAAGTTTGACAGCCCTGTGAACATCAAGGTGAGAGAAGAAGGAGGGGAGGAAGGGCTCCAGGAAGTGTAGATACTCCCCTGCAGCCCATGGAGAGGACCAAGTGGAGCAGGTATTTCCCTGCAACTTATGGCATGGACCACACTGAAAGAAGTAACTGCAATGCAGCCTGTGAAGGGTCCACTCTGGAGCAAACTTCTGACAGAAATTTCAGTCCATGCAGAGAACCCATGATGGCGCTGGCTTATCCTGAAGGACTGTAATCTGTGTGAAGGACCCACACAGATTATGAGGGAAAAGTATGAGGATGAAGGAATTTGAGAGGGGAACTGTTATAAACTGGCCATAATCCAACATCTCTCATCCTCTTTGTGCTACCTGGGGGAAGGAGACAGAGGACTTGGGAATAAACAAATGAAGTTCCATCTGCAAAAAAAGGGTGAGGATGGCAGGAAGGATGTTTTAGTTTTTTGTCTTTGTTTCTCACCACCCAACTCTATTTTAATTGTCAATAAATCTTTTTTTTTTCTTTCTTTTTTTTTCCGAAGTTAAGTCTGTCTTGCCTGTGCTGGTAATTTGTACATGACCTCTCTGACTTTATCTCACCCCAGGAACTTTTTCATCTACTTCTCCCATCCTGTTGAGAAGGAAGAGTGAGGCAACGGCTGGATGTGAGGATCTGGCATCTGACCAATGTTAACCCACCACATTGGTAAAAAAGACTGCAACAGACAATATGTAAAATGTTAATTTGAATGGTGTGAAACAGGTTAAAAAATAAACAAAGAAACAAGCTAATCAGAAAAAGAATTCCTTGTCCTTACCCAGACTTTAGACTAGTTAGGTCAACTAGGGGGAATCTTTGATGGATTTTAAAAATTATGTATTGCCAGCAAGAAACCACATATCACAACTAGCAAATTGACCTAATTGCCTATCACTTTGTATTTTCATTGCCTTACACTGACAAGAGAATAATTTAGTTATTTTTATTCACTTCTTTCTCAACTCTTCATGGTTAGATTTGGGTTTTTTCTCTACTAAATTAATTCAACAGTGCCAAATGGTACCAAAAATAAACCTGGTAAAATGTTTGGTATATTTCTGTCAAGGTAAAAAAGATAAACAAACATTTTTTTGAGCTACAAAGAAAGGAAGGATTTTGATTTTAATATATATGGTAGATATTTAAAGTAAATATTTTTATTGGCTTTAGAGGATTAAAAATATGGAAAAATGCCAAGTTACATTAAGGAGGAGAATGAGATGAATGTGTCTAGTCAACTCACTGAAAAAAATTTTGTGCTATTGGTTTGACTACATATAAACCTCAGTTGCAGCAGGGGAAGTAATGACATTCCCAGAAGCCATTAAGTGAAAAACAACGCTATGTATTAAGTTCAGAGTACAGTACTTATTTTAAACTGCCTGCATAAAGCGGTTAATTAAAATATGCTTCAATTGAAGATACCAAAATTTATGATAGGCACTGTGGGATGAAAAGTCTAAGTGTGAAGACTAGTAAATAATTCAAGAAATTGTTTAGGGAGTTTCTGTTCTTTGTGATCTTTGAAAGGAATGTTGATAAATACTTTCTAGATATGGTAAATTATATGTAATGCTTTAGATGATGGAATAAAGAAACAAAGGTTGTTTCGTCTTAACACCCATCTTCTTGTTTATTAAAGGATCACCTGACTATTTGTAAGTAAAAAAAAAAAATCCGTGGCCTGTTTAGTTTCACTTTTTCTTTTCCTTTTTTTTTTCCCAGAGAGTAGATACAGTCCATACCTTGATTAACATTTAGTTAAGAAAAATGTTCTCTCCATGAAAAAGAAAAAAAAAAAGAAAACTTAATTGTATTGCTTTAGTTAAAACACTTTTAAATACAATGATAGGAATAAACTTAACTTGATCTGCTGACAGTTTCTCTTTGGTAGATATCATCAGATAACTTGAGAATAATGTGTAAATCTAAGTGTATCTGAAGAGAGAGTCATCACAAAGAGGTTTTTTACTGGGTATTTCAGGTGATTGGCTAAAATGAATTAAATAAGCCTCCAGAGATATTTGTCTCTGCCATTTGACCATGGAAGGAGCTTATGTAGCTAGTGTAGACAATCTGCATAATTCTAAGATAGCTGAAATTACAAGAAATTAATAGTATACTACTTGTGTGTTTATCTACAATGAATTATAGCTTTTTCCCCCCTCTGAAGAGTCTGAAAAAAGCTAAATGCAGGAGAAGATTGATTTTGACTCTGTAAAGCATACACATAAGCAAAAAGATCCTTACAGAAATTAAACCAGAATCCCGATCAATTATTCTGACAATAAGTAATTATGTACTGAAAAAGGAATAAAATAAACTACACAAGACTCCCTAGGTACTCTGAAGATATAGCAGCACCATTTGTGGGTTCATATTATTGTCAAAACCAAAGAAATCAATGAGATTTCCTTTACAAGGTTGTCCTTTACAGGAAAACAAAATGTGAATGAGTTTTGATTCAGACATTAGGCTTTATGTACACAAATAATTATTTTCTTTAAAATTAATAATTTTTCAAAAGGTTGCTTAACAAGATACATCTCCCTTGGCTGACTTGAATGTTGAGATTTAATCTCTGTACCACTTAATGTGTCATGAAAAAATTACATAATAATTTGCAGAGAAGGAGACCAATCACTGAGAATGCAGAAGCTATATATTCAGTAGTTTTGAAATACATTGCTTTCTTGACTTTCAGTACTAATTTTCAAATCTACCTGCATAGATTACTTGGAGACCAATTACGAAGTTGTAGATATGAGAAAGTTATTTGCGATGAATAAAAGATAAGAAATGTATACCCAGAAGAAATAAAAGAGAAAAAATACACTGCTTTGAAATGAAATTAGCCAAGAGCTTTAGTTATTTGCCACTTTACAGCTACTAGGGGGAAAAAAAAAGGCAAGAAAGTATAGTAAAGTTTACCAGAGATTTATATTTGAAAAAAAAAAGCAGTTTCATTCTTGTGGCTTCAGTGATAGCTGTGAAGCCCAGATAAAAGTCACAAAGATTATATTTTGAAAAAAGACCCCTTAATGAAACATCAATAAATGACACACTCAAGAGTACATGCAGATATTCTGTTCCAATAGCAAGTTTGTAATAAGAGGGGAAGGAGGGTTTCTGTATAGTCAGTAATGCTTTTATGGCACAACTGTCAAATCATTCTCCCCATAAACTCCTGTTGTTATTAATTAATTGCCAACAGCGATCAAAACTCACAAATTTATATGTATAGTTTCTCAGATACATTTTCTTATTCTGAGAGAATAGGAGAAAAAAAAGCTTCGTAATGAGGACATAATTTAATTTACGGAAGATATTTTAGCATGAGGGGAGAAGGGGGGAATTCACTTACCCTAACACTAGCCACATGCTAAGATAACTAATCTTTGGTAGAATTCTTGGATTGCTCAAGTCAGTCGATACTCTCAAATGGCTCTCTTAGGGTTCATTGCATCACCTGGGGAGCTTGAGTAGTTGAAATTAGATGCCTAAGAATTTAATTGCTCGTGTTGGATCAATCTTCCTTTAGAGGTGAAATGATGTAATGATTAAATATATTCCTACATATCTTTGATATTTAAGAATTTGAACACCTACATCTTTGCTGCTCGCAAGAACAGAGCAGTGCATAAAGTCTTCTGAGTGATTCTCAGTTTCAATGAAATGTGGCAGGAGGAATATTATCTCATTGAGGGATTTCTCCTATGAAAGTGCAAATTTCCACTAGAGAAAAACTATTGCATGCTATCAGCTAGGTGGAACTGTTACGAATAAGCCTCTTGGACTCATTTCAAAACACCATTGGGCCTGTTGGAAATCACCAGCAAAGTATCATTCTGTGACACAAACAACAAAGTCAAGAAACTGAGATACTTTTTTTATCTACTTATGCTTATTCTTACTTTTCTGGGGGGAATAAAGGTCAAACATTTACTTACAAAATCATATCCAGAAGCTTCAGCAAGTTCAGTACCTTATTAAAAAGCTTGCAAGTCATAGTAGAAAAACTAACTAAAGCATAAGGGATACAGAAATCACTATGTATAAATATGTAATTAGCAAAAATGTTTTAAAATATCCCAGTAATGCATCATGTTTCTCTTGTAATTACAAAAATTTCACCAAAGCAGCAGCAAGATAGCTAATATTCCTGTACCGTACATTTTAAGTTAAGAATGTTGATCTCAAATGAATATGTTGATACCTCCTCCTTTCTCTCTTTTACAAAAGAAAGTTGGATATTAATCTCATATTCTGCTTCTCTGCATGTCATTGATATAAAAGTTCATACTATGAGAATCACAGATTAGAAATGCAAAAAAAATTTATCATAATAAAATTTATAGTTATTTTTTCTTGGAAAAAAGTATTATAATATGTTTATAAAGGAAAGCACCTAAAAGTAAATTTCTAGCATGATTCAGAACCTGCAATAAATAAACAGCAAGCAGAAGGTCATGGTCTATGACTTCATCCGGGTCTTCATCTCTCCAATGAAAAGAGAAACGTGGGAAACCTGTTGCACTGTCTCTACTTAAATACATGACATATTGCAAGGCCAGTATATTCATTTAGGAAAAGTACAAAACCCCCAAGTTTAAGGTAGGAGAGTTGTTCAGTATTGGTTTAGAAGTTGTTAGGTTTAGTATACTTTAAATATGTTTCCCTATTGAAGAAAAATATCACTGACAATCGACTGAAACTAAACTCACAGGCAGTACTAAGTTACATCCTTTTTTTTTGCCTTACTGTCCAAATCAGAGACTTACAGCTACTGTGGCTCCAGGTTGGCTCCAACACAAGGGAATCTGAGGTAATGCCATATCAAACCTGCCTGAAGTCCAGTTACTGCTGGAACATATGCTGGACTCAGGAACTGATGGGTATATGGTTCCAATCATACAGACATCAGCTTTGGACGCATTCCTAATGCTAGAGAAACTTTTATTAACTTGCATCATACCCTTGTAAGATTCTTATTCAGCTAACTCCCACAAAATTCTGAAGATTTAAGACTCATGTTAGTGATATTTCACAAATTGAAAGCTGGCAAAAGATAGCATATTGCACCATCAGAGAACTGAAACATCATTCATTTGAAACCACATATATTTTACAGATTACAATCTAAATTTCAACCTAGGAATGCATCAATATCCATTGAAAGCAAAAAGATTTATCTCCATTGATTTTTCTGGTCCCAAGACGGGAAATTTGATGACTACTGGAAATGTTGTATAGAATAAAAACATTTTGTGTGTGGTAAAATGGGACAACTAAGTATATATTAATGATAAATATTAAATTAAAACTTATTTATTTTTAACTTTTTCCTTTTTTACCTACAGATTTTGGATTGGGGAGTTCTAGGTTCACCTGTCAAATTCTGGAATAATCAACATCATCAGGCTTGATGTAAGTTCTTTCCTTATGGGAATTTTTTTCAAATCAATTCACTAATGCTCATGCTGTATTAAAATTTTCCACTCTCTGTAATTCCTGTAATGAAAAAATTAGAAAGGAGGAAACTTGGAATTGTCTACAGTACTTGAAGGGGGAAAACAGAGAAGCAAAAAGCCTTACAACCAACACAAGTTTCTTATCCATTAAAGAGTATTAAAAAGCATTTCCCACAGTCAGGTCACAGTTCTTACACAACTTTCCCTTTGGGTCATTTTGACTCACACTTGCAACCCTGAAATAGTAAGACCTGAAGGATTTGACAAGCTACCTGGTTCCAAGGCTGATTCACCTCTAACTTTGCAGTAAATACTGATCACATTAGCTTGAGGATCTCTACTAAAAATAATCTCTCCAGGAAAATGCCATAACATAGTCTCTATGGCCTTATATTGATTGTCAGTAGACACAAAGAGCAACTCCAACAGGGACCCTCATGTCAGATGTTCCATGAAACAAATTGGTTCTTTCACACTAGAATTTATGTCTTTGAATATTCTATGACCATAGATTTTTTCAATGATCTTAAGGGGCCCCAAGGAATTACTCATGCAGAATTACCCTGAAATGTCACAGAAGCTACACTTAGGCCCAACCTGTACATTCTCAATCTGCCTAAATTTGCAAATGTCTTTTCATAATATCAGTATTTCGAATTATATAAAAGGAGAATCAACGCCCATTGTAATTTTCTGAAATAACAGATATCCACAGTTTCAAATTCAGTGGGAATACAGGGGCAGTATGGTTACTAAAAAAAAAACCCATATTTTCTAAAGCATAAAAAGTTAGAGTCTGCAAAACACCAGCTTATCTTTGAAATTATTAAGGAGACAATGAAAAAATTAGCTTCATCAGTTTTGGTAAAAGTGCATGAATCGGGGTTTTAGCGTATCATTTCTAGTTCAAGTCTATTCCTAAAAAAATTTATCCTGGAATATTGAATATTTCAATGAGCTGAAAAAAGACAAAAACTCTCCATGGAATTTACATTTAGCCTAGACACCAAGTGCACATTATCACATTTTATCTTTTTGACAAGAGTGAAATATTTCACAGAAATACAATACTCAGATGACTGCAATATTTCCAGATACCCTTAACAAGGAGAAAAAAAAATTAAAATTTCATAATGCACTTAGCAGTCTTATTGAATAGTTTATTTTTCTTTTTAAAAAATAATATTTTGGTAGAGCAGAGAATTATGTTCCTTTCTCACTAAGCAGATCTGGTAAACTTCTCCTTCATATTTCATATTTATATTTCTAAAAGAAACTCAGAAAATATTTTCACTCCTCTTCCATGTAAAACACAAGTTTTCTCTCTCTTTTTTTTTTTTTAAGAAAATCTATAAAAAGAATAATAAAGGTATTTAATCTCTTACTGTGTTCTTGAAGTTTTTGGATATCAGTTTGAAACATAGACACTTTATATTCCACTAATTTTTTTGTTGTATCATGTGGTTGTTTCTGCTATGTTGTGAAATTCAGATATTACAAAATTCATCCATGAATCTAGGTAATAAATATGTCATGACCTTGGTGTAATGAAAGTGTTATGCCTCTTGCAGAACTGTGAATAAAAAAGAAGTTATCAGATACTTTCAACCAAATGCAAATCTCATATTAGAACTGACTATGAAAGAAAATATTTAACTGCATTATTTATATGCATACTTGTTATTTTTGTCTGCAAAATAACTTTTTTTCTTAAGAGAAAAGTCATCAAGGCTTTCAATACACATGATAATTACTCTATATAATAAGTAAAAAATGTCCCATGTTCTTTTGTCTCTTGTGTACTGACATATTTGGGAGGGAATTGTTATTCACTGCTTCCATTTTTGTTGACATTACAGAAAAAGTTCTTTTACTTCATTAGTTCAGTGAAAACCTGAAAGAAATTTCCATGAGAAACAAGGTTAGTTACTTATTAATCAAACAACATGTTAAGGGATCTCCACAGGTCAGGAAGAAATCCCTGTTGCTGCATTTTGTACCACATCCTTTCTGGCTCTCTCTGAGTGCTCTTGTAAGATCCTCAATGTTACTAGAAACACTTGGGGCCTCCCTTGGGCAACCACACATAGAAAATCAGATCAATTTATATGATTAATAGTAGGGAAAAATGTGCTAGGTAAGGAGTCTGTGCAAAGTCTGTCTTGTTCTAGAAAACTTTCTCAAATTTAAATGCTTTAATTTTCATCAGATAAATTTCTTTAAAACAGGTTTAAACCTAAAGTCTCTAAATTCAGAGGGAAAGAATGTGGACAGTTTTCTCTATCCAAAAGAGATGATAAGGATATGTGAGAGAGAAAATACTGAAATGAAAATATCAGCTACTGCATTTCATATTTGTGGTGTACGATGGGGTTGCCATCTACCAAGATATTTCTGCTTGCCTATAAGCATAGCTAATACATATTGTTTGCAACAAGTGCAAATTCTTATCTGCCACATTCCAAGATTTATTCTTTTTCCATTATTAATTTCTAACTACATTTTTACCATGTGTTTTTAGGCATTTGAACCTATTTAGGTATTTTAGGTGTTAGTATTTGAACCTTGTGTTCAAAATTATTTGCTGACCATTTTTAAAAGCTGTTTCATTTCAGACACAGTTCACAGTACTTTGTTATTTGTGCTCCTTTATGTTTCAACAATTTTTTTGAAGTATAATACTGTTTATTTCTTGCAGAGCACTTAAGCATTTATCTTCAGAAAATCCTCAAGCTTAGTAAAAGAATCCTCTTGATAATGTTTTCAGTTAGCACAGACAGTGACGACAATAGAACCTTGTTAAAATAAATTTATAAAATAAAGCAATTGCAAGAGATAGTCTAGTGAGGTTTAAAGTAACTGAGTAACAATGACTTTAGAAGGACAAGAAAGAAAGAAAGAAAGAAAGAAAGAAAGAAAGAAAGGAAGAAAGAAAGAAAGAAAGAAAGAAAAAAGTTGAAGTGGTTGCATGCTTAACAAAGGAGATTAGGAAAACTAGAAAATTCTCTTTCATAAATGGAACATAGAACCAGTCAAAGAAATGTAAAACTATACGACTGTACAAAAAATATATCATGAACAACTTCCTATAGGCATTAAAACCAAAATTAAAAACTTCTTCCAGCACATCAGATATAGAAGATTTTGCAGAGAGTTGATAGGATTGACATATGATCATCTTAAATATAGAACATTAAAGGAAAGATAAAACATAGTAGAAACGCAAAATGAATAATTTGTATTAACACTCACAGCAAATGAGTTTAGGGAGATTCTTATTCCACGTTCTATCTTTATAGGACAGAATCTAATAAAATACCACACGCTGGCATGTTAATAGTACACTTTTAGAGCACACCAATAAAAGGCATAGAAATAAATTATTTCAAACAAAAGTTCTAAAACAAATCAAACATGGAATTACCAAACTGTTAACTGGTATGTTAACTATCATCTAAATATGCCTTATTTTCAGATGATATGAAGCAAGTATGTAAGGAAATAATTTTTGAAAAAGGCTTCATTGTGAGTGTGAGTAATGAACTGGTGGGAAAAACAAGGAAAATTGTTTTATAATATAATGCAAACCAGATTTTTTTATAAATGGAGAAACAGAAAATATGGGAAGGATCAGTACTGATTTTTATATCAAGAAGTTATGTTTTGATAGTCTTTCAGAGTGCTTTGAAAGAGCCACTAGGTATTCAGATAAACTTGATATTATTGATAGAATGAGCCTGGATTTTCAAAAAGCTTTTGACTTTCAAAGTTACCCTCATAAGCCACTGCAGGAAATTAAGCTGTTGTAAGAATTATTAGATGTAAAATGTATTGCTTTCTCATAGATTGCTAACTCTTTTGCAGGAAACAAAGGGAAAGAATGGACAAGTTTTGTGATAGAAAGAAGATTTAGTGGTAATCTGTGCTGAAAATTGTCCTGTTCATCATACCTGTAAAATTATGTAAAAAACAGGATGTGTACCAAAGATAGGTTTACTATTACAACAGTGAGTTCTAATATTACAACATTTTCAAAGTAATCAAAACTAAAATAAACTATGATAAAATGAGCTGATGAGAAGATATTGCCATGAATTCAAATTATGCATATACACAGAAAAGCCTTTCTAACTGTTCCTACCTTAGTGATGGAATTTTAAACTTCATTTGTACAGTAAAATCTATATTGAGGTAGTTAAAAAAAAAAGTAGGAATGAGATGAAGTAATAGAACCCTGACTGTTAGCTTATTCTTGAAGTTCGTTTTGGACCTTTTAAAGATAAGAACAACAACAACAAAAAACAAAACAACAACACAGCCCAAAGTTTTGTCGAAGGTAAGACTTGAATAGGGGGCTGAGCTGCTGGGAGAAAACTGTTAAGCTGACACTTTATTTACAAAAAAAGAAAGCTAATAATATGTGTCTAGATCTGCTGCTTCTTTCACTGACATCTTAACAATGATCTGGATTACCTCTTACCCTCCTTGTCTCATCTGAAATTTCTTGCTCTATGAAACTAAGCAACCATTCTGTTGCCTTCCTTGAAACTCTGCTTCTTAAAGAGGATGAGAACAAAGTAGAGACATATAGTGATGGTCTGAGATGTTCCTGTTCACCATACAATTCCTGCTAGTGGAACATGATTGTACAGTCCATCGACAATACAGTAAGACAATGAATCTCACTTGATCCCAGGGGCAGGAACACTGAGTAAGGCAGGGCAACCGAGAGTTTTGATGTAGTCTGTTTTCTGACTGATCTAGGACAGTTAGAAAAGTAATGTTCAGTATCTTCAATACCATAAATGACTTTTCACTTGGTTTCACCAAAGCCCACAGATAATAGTAACATCACTGATTTCTGCTTAAGGCCTTGCTGATTTCCCTGTGATAAACTGTAGCACTTTAAACAGGCCTTTTGAATGGTATTCTTTGAATGAGTTGCACTAATTCTACTAAAAAGATTAATCACTAACTACAAAACATGATTGGTTTATACTGTGCTTAGAGAACTGTAGAATAGAAGAATCCTTAAAAGAAAAAAATTAACAATGAATTAAAGATTAGGAAAAAAGAACAGCCTAAATGAGGGTGAAATGATTAAATAGTTTTCTCTGTGATTACAGAGGAAACCAAAAAACAAACAAAAAACTTGCTTCCACTTAAACTGTTAAACAGCCACAATGCTTTAAAAAATATAATCCAGTTCATTAACTGTTTGGTTAACTTCTTTTGACACTTGATACAGTGTGTGTTCAATAAACCAGCTAGTAATTTTTAAATCATGGATATATTGCAATGAACTGTATCCTATTTTTTGTCAGATTTTATTTGGATTTTTACTTGTTTAAACAAAGAATCAGAGGCTAGTAAGATCTTTATTCAATGGGTCCATTTTGTTGTTATCTTGTGCCTACATCCTATGCTTATATGTGAAGCATCTTGCACATCTTATATTGTTCCAGTTGCAGGAAAACTCTTAAAAATCTGTTTCTTCATGCCCAGTGTGTTTCAGGACTAGCTATGCCTCTGAATTCCCTCTTATATAGCTTATGCTACATAATTCACAAGCTAATCTTAATATGGTTTGAATCTTATTGGGACGGAAACCTGATGGAGCTTCCACCCTTAGGACTCTGTGTTGTGTTACTTTTTGTTTGGGCAGACCGAAAATGTTTAGTTTTCAATTAAATATCTTTGAAGTATTTCTGTGTCTGATATTTCTCAAACTTTGTACTCTCTTACCCCCTCCCCCAACTACAAACAATTCACAATGAAGATTCACAATTAAAAACTGTGGTTTACCTCATAGCATGCATTTTGTTTTATGTCTTTCAATTTTGTAGGAAGAATAAGCTATTTTTGAATGTGCTGCTAGTATAAGGGAGGAGAAGATACCATGTCCAGTGCCCTTGCTCATCGATTCCTCCCTCAACAGCTTAGTGTTGAAGACATTAAACCCAAGCTGTGCAAGGGTCATTTTTAAGTTCCTGTTTTGTTCAGTTTGGAAGAAGTGGCTCCTATAAACCATAAGCTGGAAAAGTGCCCTACTGACGCTGGTAGTTATCCATGTTTCTCCTATTTCTATCCTGAATGTGAAAAAAAGATTGATGTTTTCCTTGACAACAATAGGGTTTTTTAAAAAGTTTTCACTTATTGAGATATCTCTCCTTTAAAAAAAGAAAAAGAAGTATCCTTTCCTCACTGCTGTACTTAGATTTCCTGCCAGAGTGCTCAGAAGTTTCTCTCATGCTTCTAATTTCACAAGGTCATAATTAGTTGGATTTCACCCCTTCAAATGAAGCAACTACTCATGAAGGAAATAAAGGAAATTACTTGATGTTTCACCACCTACAGTATGAGAAAGTAGAAAAGAAAAAATCTTGCACTTATTGACCTGTCCTTTCTAACTGCATCCTGACCACATGCTTGCAAGTTTTTAACTATAGCCACCACTGCCTTTGTCATATTTTCATGCACCCATCACTGGTGGAACTTCTTTCCAACAGTAGTAGCTGTGATCAATGGAGCACCCATAGAAAATAAAGTGACTGTGCCTAGCTGTATCATCCCACTCTACCATGGTACTGAAAATCATTTGTAATAGAAACAAAGTTCCATGAATCAGCTGCCTCTTTTTTCATTCATCTCTTTTACCCCTTCATCTTTTTAGTAAGGTATATAATGTTGTATATCACTGCATATTACTGCTTCAGCAGATGGAACTTAGTGTAACATAAGTATTCAACTTTGTGAGCAAGAGGTTCCATTGAAGCACAAAACCCCACAAAACTAAGGTCTCAAACAGAGATTTGCCACTTCCAGTTGAAATAGAACAAAATTAATGACATTTCAGATGTCTATCTGAAATATGAAGTGGGTGAATTTACACAGAGTCATTGCTTGCTTGAGACTATTAATTTCATTAAGACAGTTCCCTTGGGCCATATGAGATAATCAGACTTGGACTGTAACTATGCAAGTATGCCAATTTATTTCCTTCTGGGAAAAGTCTAATGGATAATATATTTGTAAAAAATGCACTGTGTAGTTGTATTTGCTCTTGTTCTAGATACTCATAGAGACAAGAAATTCTCCAGACAAGAATCACAACTTAGTCACAAAAACCTCATGATCAGACTGCTCTGGAGACATTTCACATCTGCTCCAATTCTCTTACATAAGAAATCATAAAGAAGATTCTTGATCACTGGGAATGTGATGTAATGGTGTAATCATCAATATGATAAACAGCTTAGAATGAAAACGGTAAAGGAAGATGAGGAAGATATGGATTGCTACTTGTTTCTTTTTGCAAAATATTGCAATATTTAAGAAATTCCGATCAGAGTAAGACACTCAAGACAGAGTGGATGATCAAAAGACTATTTTTTTTAATCATTTATTTGAAATAAAATAAAAATGTGGCATAATTTCCTCCATGTGTTGAAATTATAATCAAAATCTGTTCTGAATTGTCAGATTATTCACCTAACAATTCTGGGTTGGTTGCAGAATGATTTCTTTCCCTGAACTGATAAGAAAACTATGAAACGAGGCTATCCTTTTACTTCTGCCTCCTCACTGGTTTCACTTGGTCTCTGAATGTTGTTCAAGGGCCAGTAATGGGGCAGAAAGGGAAGGAGAAATAACTAGTGAATCTGTGAGTGTTGGCATTCCCCATTCAAAAAATTAGCAGATAGGGATATATTTACCTGTTTGTAAATATCGAAATCTCCTGCTTAGCATAATCATATCAAAACTGTGGTGCATCTTCAAAAAGGAAACAGACTTTTTAGCCATGATTATGTAAAAAAAGGCTCGTAGTCCATATCTCCTACTCTATTTCTGTAACAAATTGGAGCGCATTTTGCGGTATCAATTAATCTAGATTTAAGAACAGATTTTTGGTTCCTATTGCCAAGGCTACTTTGGACTGAACATACAAAGAATGTAAAATATTAGAAGGGAAAGTAAATTTCTTGTCTGAGCCAAGAAAGTTAATGTATATAGTGGCATTGTTTCTACCAGTGAAATCAACTTGGCTGAATTCCTTGCTGAAGAAAACCAAATCTGCCAGCATATTAAATATAAAAATATAATAAATAAAATTAATGGAGAATAATATCACTCGGTATGAAAGACTCATCCATGAGGATCATTATTTAAACTGGGTGATTTGAATGCATGGGCATGACTGGCCCTACTATAAACATTTTCATAGCTATATAGATTGACTGAAGAAGCAAAAAAAAATTTTGTGTATTTTTTTCAGCAGTGTTCCCCTTCCCTTATGCCTTTTTTGACAGCTCAAATTGAAAACATGCTGTGCCTCCTATGCAGCTGATGTACAGTGGGTACCATGTCAAGATGCAGGGCAGCTGTGACAGGTTGTGCAATTGCTGAGAGGGGAGTGGAAGAGGGAGAAGGAGCAGCTGTTGCTGCAGCATTTTTCTCTTGTCAGGAATTCAGAGAAAACTGTGTAAAACAATGTTAAAGGCTGCTCTTTTGGCCTGTTTCATTTTGAATGTTGTAAAAACCCCTTATTCACACAATTTACTCCATTCTTTCTCAAAATGTCAGCTGTGGAACAATCCTCACTCTACTTCCCAAACTGTAACACAGGCGTACTGGAGGCATTGCTTCCAGTGAGTTTGTGGGAGTATTTCATTCCTATTGAGATGCTAAATCTATTATATAGAGTTTAAGATCAGAATTTTCATGACTCATATCCAAATTTGAATGCTAATACTTTTATGGTATTGAAAGATTTAATTAAAAACCTAAACAAACAAACAAACCAAAACCCTCAACCAGTTCTAGCAGAAATGACCTTAAAAAAGAAGATACAAATATTCAAAGAATAGATTGATTAGTAAAAACTAATTGGTGTTACCCTCTTTCTAGCAAAGCTATATTAACATTTTTTTGAGTTTGGGTTTACATTGTGTTATTTTTTTATTGCTATTATTTTAATTTTCTGTCTTACTCTGCCAGCATGGCAACCATATTGACTTGAAGTACTTTTTTCAGCTTCATCTTCAGAATGCCCTATGTTTTAAGGTTAAAATTGCTAACATATTTCCCTTTTAGCTTAGAGCAGAGTTTAAAATCAAATCTAAAGTTTGAACATTGAAATATTTAATTAATAGATAAAACCCTTACTTCAGTCTTGTGTCTTCTACTTGTTGCCATTTTTCACTGACCAAACAAAAGAAGTTTTCTACAAAATGCCAGAAGGAGTAGTCAAACTTTGTAATTTCTACTTTAATTTTAGATACCTCAAGTTCATAATCTATTGAGGACCAAGATGATTGCAACTCCTGTAGCTTGAGTCTCACTGCTAGACTGTCTAGCAGAAACACAAGGGCAATGATAGTGCTTGAGATTCTCTGAACAAGGAATAATTTTCTTCCAGCAACCAAATGTCCTGTAATTTTGTGACCAATTTCGCAGATTGTTCTTGTATGTCACACCATCATGAACAATCCTGAGGTCCACGAGTAAGATTTTTGTGAACTGTTCAGTATATATTTGCTTGCTCTTCAGTGTGATATGTTTTTAAGATAGAAATTATTAAGAAAAAATGAATAGTAACTCATCAAAAGCTGCTGTAGTATTCTGCAACTGTATTCACATAAAATAAATCAAACTTGTTGCACCGCATATCAGTAGACAAGAACATATCATTAAGAAAGATGAAAATCTGATTCAGAAACAATGATGTAGCAGTGATTAATACATGTCTTGCATGGGTAGTTCTGCAGTTAATTATCGAAAAATTTTTGCTCATTGTCATTCTATGGCTGAAGACTGATAAGAGTCTAGAAAGAACTTTCAAAAAAGAGCAGAGAAGACATAATGCTGTTGTGAATATAAAGGACGTGACCATAAAGGATTGTTCAAATCTAGGTCAGAGTTAAGGAGTCAAAGGCAACTATTCAGACAGATGAGTGTTTAAAATAAACAAAGACATATTTGTTCAAGCACATATTCTCTGAAGTATCTGCACTTCTAATGGTTATTGTAAACTTTTGAGCAGATTTTAAAGCAGTAGACTAAATCTTAGGGGACTTTAGGTGGCACCTGGTTTGAGTTCATTACAACCACAAGCAATTCACTGGAGTTCAGAAAAGAAAGTTCACTATCAGTTTGTTAGTGTGATGATTCCTGAAATTTTCTCATCTCAAAGAATGTAATAATCCAGGGCCAAAACAGCCATCGTGTTTGAGCTGGTTTCCCTAATTTCCTTATTTCATTTCTCAATTCCTTCTGTTTACATAGTAATATTTTCTTTTTATTTTTGAAATGTTTTTGAGGAGAGTTTCACAAGGTCATACCTTCTCCTTTTCTGATTGGGCTGTTGGCTTCAGACCCATTTGAGAGTGAATATCTGAACTTTTCATGTATAACTATACAGACATTTGCTGGAGGTGCCCTGATAGGTAATACAGACCCGATAGGCCATGACTCTGAAAAGCAGAAATAATTAGTCAAATCACAGGGTGTTTCTCAGCTTTAATGACCTAGGACATTTTTGACACACCTCTGCAGGTCTTCCTGGCCCTGCACAGCTTCCCCTAGGTCCTCCCATCACCCTTCTCATGGTCCAGGACCCCACTTCATCTCAGTCCAACACCCTCAGTTCCTACCCCCATGACACCACAGCAGTGCCAGTCTCTGGCTCTTCACAACAATGCCCCGCCTGGCCATGGGGCCCACTGACCACCGTGATGTGGTACTGAACTCTTTCTCTCTATACATTACATAAGTGTAGCAATACTTTTCAGGGTGTGCTTGTTGACTTGTCTGATAAGACCTGAACAACTGATGTACTCATCAGTTATTCAAGTTTACTAGAGTGTCAAGGCATATCTTTCTTTACTCAAGAATATAACACCTTAATTTCATAGAGATGTTTTTACAAACTGCTTCTTTCCAAAAACTTTTGAATGCCAATCTTGCTTTGCAAATATTAGAATTAAACATACAGCAAATTGTGTACTGTAGGTGTGTCGCAGTCCGAAATGGGGGAGGGGAATGGGGCCGCGACACAACACGGATCCCAGACGCAAAGGTGGGGTGCAGGTAGAATATATAATCCAGCGTGCACGCGGGGTTTTTATCCAGAGGGAAAGGGCCAGAACATAGGGTGGAGCAGGAGACAGACAGGCGGGGGGACAAACCAGGATTGGGCCGTGGGAAAAAGGGAGGAAAGGGCAAATGGGGGCTGTCTCCTGCTGCAGCTTCTCCAGCCAATCGGCAGAGAAGACAGAGGAGCGGGGAGGTGAGCAAGCGTGGGCATGCCTGGAAGATACAAATTCGGGGGAAACACACAATGTGTAAAGTCCATTCAATCGCTGTACATATTTTTCCATTTCTGGAATTGTTCCCATTCCGATTCCTGGTCCTCGACATAGGTGAAAAAACTCCCATGCTAAAAATATATCCTTAACAGTTTCTACACACTACTTACCCTCTTTCTAAATTCTCCCACTGATTCTCTTCAGTTTCTAAGTCTATTGCTTTTATTTAGTACAAGCTTTTTAAAATAGAATCCACTTCTAAGGTTCTAAGCATTTGGATATTAAATAAATTATACTAAGGGTATTACCTTAACTGACCACTGTTATCATCTCCAAGGTATAATTAATTAGACAAAATCCTCACATATAAATCAGAACACAGGAATAATCCTTAAATGGGTTAGAGAAATGTCTCTGTATTAGCTACAAAAGGCACAGTGATTAAGAATCTCAAATAAGCTAGAGAATGTCACCTTGAATGCCTATAAATTATATGAAATAAATTCAAGTTCTAGATGAATAGAAAACATCTCATAAGCAGACTTTTTATTCTGATGTAACATCCACTGACTGTTGTGAATGAGCGTGCTTCCTTTACAGTTTCAAAAGCTGTTTGAAGTTCAACCCTCATAGTGTACTGCTAAAAATTAACCTCATATGAATTATGAAGATATTGGAAATAATCAGTTTTCCCTGCAGTTCTTTATTACCTAAGACCTAGTATATTTTTTTGAAACAAATCTATCTTTAAAAACAAGTTTCCTTCATTACATTTAACAATTATAGGTAAGTATAAAAATCATTAGCCTTGCAGTCTCTGTGTGCCCATTTATGCATGTCTGTTTCTTTCTGTCATGACTAACAGGAAAATTTATTAATATTAATAAAGTACAATGAAGTTGTCAGTACAATGTTGCTATTTATTATGGTAGATTGCAAACTTATTTTTTATAAGTGTTTTATGTCTAAACTGAAGGTGTAAAAAAATGTTCTATAGCACTTGGGATCTCAATGTCTTAAAGTGCTAGAGTGCACTCTTAAAATACTTTCAGCTAGTTCCACAAAAAAAACCCAAAATATATAAACCTACTCTCTTCTACGTGGGCGCTTAACTACTAAAACAAAATTCTACCAAGAAAAAAATTTTTTTAAAAAACCCCAAACCTACTTCAGTGTTTACATTGCTCTAGATGGATGTGAAATCCATAGATGTTCTATTAAAGCTCAGCTGGCAATTAGAGAATTGCGCCTGCCCAGAGCACAGCATTTCTAAGCACATGGTGTAACTTTAACCTGACAAGAATTTAGAAGAGGATTATGCTGACCTTTAAATATCAGCAGGTTCAGAAAAGAGGAAATGGGGCAAAGCAGAGAATGACTTCAAAAAGAGAGGACCAGCGGTGGGAACGCGGGAAAAAATACCCCACAGCATATAGATTATGAATTAGATGGAGCTAAATTAGGAAAAATCTGATCTAGGAACAATATGGGGATGAAGGAGATTGCTTCTCTTTCCCTCTTCTTTTCTGGGCACTCATCTAAAATCTATATAACTGCTGTATGAATTCTGTCCTGTACAACCTGTTCACTGATACACAATATTTAAAAGATGGGATCAGACTTATAAGACTTCTGTTTTCATAGAATGACAGAATCAATTGAGTTGGAAAGGATATTAAAGGATATCACTTAGTTCCAACTCCCCTGCAATGGACATGGACACTGTTCAGCAAACCAGATTGCTCAGAGCCCCACCCAGGGGCTTGAACACTTCCAGGGATGGGGCATCTACCATTTCTCTGGGAAACTTGCACCAGTGCCTCATCACCCTCACAGGAAATAATTTTTTCATGATATTTAATCTAAATCTACTCTTTTTCAGTTTGAAGTCATTACCCTTTGTCCTATCCTACAAACCCTTGTAAAAAGTCCCTCTCTGGACTTCTTGTAGCCCCCCCTTCAGGTACTA
The DNA here is from genome assembly GCF_036250125.1 of Pseudopipra pipra. Lineage (NCBI taxonomy): Eukaryota > Metazoa > Chordata > Aves > Passeriformes > Pipridae > Pseudopipra > Pseudopipra pipra. The sequence continues at coordinate 74,850,842 of NC_087550.1, read as the reverse complement.
GAAGGCTGCTAGAAGGTGTCCTGAAGTCTTCTTCAGGATGAACAACACAACCTCTTTCAGCCTGTCTTCATAGGAGAGGTTCGCCAGCCCTGTGATCAACTTAGTGGTCTTCCTCTGGACTTTCACTAACTGGTCCATATCCTTCTTATGTTTGGTGTCCCAGAACTGGATGCAGTACTCCGGTTGGGGTCTCACAAGAGCAGAGTAGAGAGGGAGAATCATCTCCCTTAACCTGCTGGTCATGCTTCTTTTGATGCATGTAACTGGCCTTCTGGGTTGTGAGCACACACTGCCGGGCCATGACTAGCTTTTCATCTGCCAACACGTCAAGTCCTTCTCCTCAGGACTGCTCTCAATCTATTCTCTGCCCAGTCTCTATTTGTGCTTGGGATTGCCCATCCAGGTGTAGGACCTTGCACTTGGCCTTGCTGAACTTCATGATGTTCACAAAGGCCTACCTATCAAGCATGTCAAGGTTGGTCTCAATGGCATCCCTTCCCTCCAGTGTGTTGACTGTACTGCACAGCTTGATGATGTCGGCAAACTTGCTTGAGGCGCACTCAAGCCTACAGCCTGTGTCACCCACAAAGATGTCAAACAGTGGCGATCCCAATCCTGATCCCTGGGGAGCACCACTTGTCACTCATCACTGGCCTCCAGTTTAGTAAATCCTAACCTCAATGAGGCAGGAGTTCAGAGGTATAAATAAAAGAGAAGGTGGAGAAGCCACCTTAAGAACTAAGATTGTTTGTGTCTTCTGAAATGAACAAAACAATCATGAAAAACTAGACAAGAAAAAAAAATCTTTTAAAGAAATTATTCAGAAACAGATGCACTGTTTATTTCAAATGTTAGAAGGCTATATTTAGGTGTCCAGAAAGACAGTTATCTCCTTATGGTTTAGTATAATATTCGTCATCTTCCCCCAAAAAGGTGTCTGGTGTTATATTGCACTGAAAGTGACTAATAACTAAACCTCCACTAATTAAAAAGAATTCTCACAGTTAACACTATTTTTGTATAAGAAATATCTTATATATCTGCACATACGCTGTATGTATTGGGTGAAATCTAGGTTCTGCATCTACACATAGAAAATTAAATTTGACTGTATCGATCTCAGTCTGAATCCTATCTTAAAACTTTTTGTTTGGTTTTGAGTTTTTATTTATTTTTACTATCATCTAATTAGCAACATAAATATGATGGTCCTTACTTAAGAGATTAGTTATCTTTTGAATTCAAGATTTATCTCTTCCTGAATCAATACGTTAAATATTCCTCTATTTTTGAATGGTTTTGGTGCAGTTTTTTGTCTATGTCTAAGTAAATTGAAATGCACAGTAAGTAAAGCCAGATAATATGTTTTGTCCTTTCTTTTATTTGCAAATTTTATAGTTAGTGTACTATACCCAAGAAACAGATGTTTCCTTACAGAGTAACTGTAAGGAAAATCTCTGACCTAAATCTTGGCCTAAATAATTGACACTGTGGCATTTAAAAAGATAGAAGCTCAGAAGTAACTTTTTATCTGTAAATAAGTAACTGACCGCTTTTCACAAGTATTGAGCATCTTCACTGCTTACCTGTTTTTTTTTTTTCCCTATGAAAAAGGTGTGTGATTCGTCTGCTTTAAATAACATACCTTCAAGATGCATCTCAAAGTCTGAGCTAGTCACTCAAAAGTCTTTTTGTAATCTCTGGAGAAAAATAAATACATGAAAAGGAAATTCATTCAGTCTTATGACAAACAATAATAGGTAGATCAGATTAATCATTATCTATAAGAAGCTGTTTGGTTCTTTTGCAATAAAAATATCCTTAAATAATTTTATTAGATTCAGATGTCAGCATTTTACATACATAACTCTAGGCTTAGTTTTAAATCTAAATTTAGAGCTGATACCCCCTATAACTTTTCTAATTTTTTGGTGTGGTAAACTTCCCATAATTCAAGGACGTTATTTGTAATGACATCTCATCGTGTTTATAATAATAATATTCATCTGTAATATTGCCGCACTGAAGCAGATTTAAGCAAGCAGCTCTAAACCATATTCATATAACTCAATGAAAACCCCAAGCTGATGTTATTTTTACTCAGCTTTTTATTGAGTTAAAATTTTAAAAAGTCAGACCTGCTCATGTTGTTCTCAGTCTTTTAGACAACTAATAAATATATAATTATTTTTCATTATTATTTGAAGTTACCTTAATCATTATACAACTAGTGAACTACTTCCCTTTCTCTACAATCCCATTTTTTTGTTAGTAGTATAATGATCAGAATGAAATGAACTCTCAGGGATACAGAACATTCTTCTGCATATATACCATATTGAATTTAGTAATGTTCTTTGCAGTATAACATCCTCTATGAATAAAAAAACATGTAGTAAGAAGCTATACAGTTAGAAAGCCTTTATTCTTGTAAACATTTATATTTTTCTCCCCTCTGTCTAAATTTTAAAATTCAAAATGGCAGAATTCAAAGTCAATGAAAGCATGAGTGAAAAATAAAAAATAATGTCTGCAACATAGTAGATTATTTTAAGGTACAAAAGTAGTAGTAGTTGAATGCGAGCACAGAAGGAAGAGAACTTTTCAGATTACAACAAAGCATTCAATGTTTCTGCCAAAAAATATGACTTCCATTTTAAACAGCTGATTACAGAATATGAATTAAATATTCTGAGTGGTCTCTGACACTCTAAAGTTAAGTATTTGCTATTAATAAGCAAACAGATCAAAGACAATACTTTACAGGTGAAGAATCAGAAAAACTAGTGAGCAGAAGTTAATGATTATAGACAAAACTTAGTTTCAGCCTTACATTGGTTTAGTGGACATACACTATAAGAGAAAAATTATGAAAGAAGTAGGTCATGTTGACTGATTCACTCAGTTCTCTAGCAAAATGTTCACAGCTGGTTGTCCAACTACTTGAGAGCTTGGCAAATATACAGACAAAAGACAGATAATATTGCTATGCACAGATATGTGGAATAAGTATAAAATAGGCCATATTTACTGCCTGTATTTGGTATATTCATAAATTGCTTCATCATTGAGCACTATGCCACAGACCATGCAAAACGTCTTTGGGGAAACACCTTAGAAATGTGCAGCCACTGAAACCTCAATCATGAGTAGATGACCTTCTAGGCCTGGGTCTTCCCTGCTGCCTCCCTGCAGGGTGCTCCCGGGGCTTCCCCTTGCTATGGAACTTGTGAGTGTACAAAATAAAAGAACACTAATCTCAGCATTCTTGTTGTTCTTTTCTAAATGCAAATCTATTCAAGATATTTCACATATCTGGTGAGAATGGAGAATAAAAGCCACAGTAATTCAGACATTACAGAAAGTAAAATGCCAAGATTTTGAAAGTGCTTACCTTGAAGCACAGAGTGTAAGGAAGTAAAGAAAAAGTTAATATTGATTTTTTTCTATATTAATCACAGGGTGAATTCTCAGACTGTATGTGAGTAGCTGCCTAATCAGAACTTCAGTTATGTACCTGGGGAAGCTGAAGAACATTCATCTGGAGATGCTACTGAATCTGAAAATGATGAAAATGTATAAAAAACAAGCAAGATAAATGAAGAGGAGGTGTTTGCTGCCATAATCTATAGGGATATATCATTGAAGTGGGTGCCACATGATGGTGCTGAAGAAGTGGAAAAGAAAATCTGCATGAAGTATTAACAAGAAGAAAGAAAAAACATAAGGTGAAGTATTTGAAGAATCACTAAAAAAATACAAAAGACTAGGAAACATTAGTTACAAGATCTGCCAGAGAAAAAAATTAATTGCACAGGAATTTTTATTGGGCTAGATGGTTTTCATGGCCAGACTAAGGAGTAGTTTTAGTGATACAAAAACATGCTGGAGACAGTGCTGCAGGTTGTCTTTCAGTGCTGCTCAACAGAGTGCAGTAGTATAACTCTGTGAAGGAGACAAAGAGACATCAGCAATTATAGAAAATAATAATAATTTAAGTGGTTTAATAAATGGTAATAATTTTGCAGTGTTTACACAGGAGCAGTTTTTTTGTCTGCTGGAAAGCAAGGAAGATAAATTGTTTATGTAATGTACATACTTCATCAAAATGGAGAAGACACATTCAAGAAAATGAAACCAAGAAGATAGTAAGTGGAGTAGAACAATTTCAATTGCAATACAATGTCCTCAATTAAACAGTAGCTTCATTACAAAGTCAGCTTTAGAAATATTTTAAAAGCTTTTGAACTACACTTTATGTGAACAATTATGTAATTCAGTGCACTTCCAAAGTTTTATTTTGTAATGCAACAGACATTGCTGTTAAGTTCAAAATAAAAACTTCTAAAAGGTCTTAGTTTATATCAGATACATTAGATTAGTAGCTTGCCATTTGCTATGATGTGGTAATGATAACAGCTATATTACCCACATAGTGAGGAACATTTCACCCCTTTGAGTTATTATTTACCGAAATACAATTTTCCAATTTGAAAGAAAAATTCTGATGGAAACTTTCTGAGTTCACCCATATTTCATGTGGTTGCAGTTTAGTAAAAACTTCCTTTCAGTGATATAAAAATTTGTGGAAATTTCCATTCTGATAAGAGGAATACAGTATAAAACCTCAGATTCAACGGAGTAAAATAGTACTAAAAAATAGTTGTGTGCATTGCTAATGAATAATACATCAAATTGAATTTTTTTAATACACTTACATTTTACACTTTTGTATACTTATTTTCTTGCATATATATATACACAGCAAAATACGTGATCTGCTTGCTGTGGACTAAATTTATAATTAATATTTTCACCTGGCTATTAATACCAATTTTTTCCAGACAGGTATACTTAAAACCCTAGTTTTAAGTACATCTAAAGCTACAGAACTAGTAACTTCACCAATGGTAATAGTTGGTAAGTATCTGAAAATCACTTTGGTTTTGATTATTGAAAGATAGATTGAATTGCCTTAAAAAATTACTGCTGATCATTTTAATGTACTTGGGATTCTGACACATCAGAAAAGGCTGAGAGAGCTGGAATTGTGCTGGATGTAGAAGAGAGAGATTGAGGAACTTAACAGATTGCAAAATACTTAATACGGGGAAGTTAAGAATACAGACCCAGATCCCTCACTGATTATTCAGAGAAAAGAGGCAAAGGGCACAAACTGAATCTCAAGAAATTCTGTTTAAACATTGAAGAAAAGAGCTTTGTCACTGTGAGGGCTATCAAGCAATGAAACTGCTTTCCCACAGAGGTTGAGGAGCCTCCACCTTTGGAAATATTTAGAAACTGATTGGGCATGGTCCTTGGAACCCTGCTGCAGCTGACTGTTTTGAGGGGAATTGGACAAGCTGATCGTCCGAGATCTCTTAGAATCTCAAATATTCTGTGATTATGTATTTTGGGTTTATTGGTTTGGTTTGGGTTTTTTTTTCAGTTGGTTTTTCTTCTGTTTAGTATTATACATAAGATGGCTTAACTTAGCACAAATTATTTCTTTTGAACTTGAATTTCTGTCCGTATATAAATACAGGAAATAGGGATCTGATCTAAATAAAGTCTACCAAGTCAACCAAGAGGATGTCCACTGATATAAAAGAGTTCTTAATCAAGCATTCACTAAATATATGTAAGTCATTCTACACACAGAACAGAATCACAGCAAATGATTAATAAGTAAAATACAGTAAAAATAAATAAACAATCCTTCTCTCCAAATTCATTGAAGCTTCATAAATATTTATTTTTAATTTTTTTTTTTCCAAAAAAAATGAAGATGGGTCATAGCTGAGCCTGTATTGTTAAAAGGAATATTGGGATTTTTTTACTGGGTTTATTCTGGTGCTTTATGGAGATGATGTAGATTTTTCATTACATCTTGTGCAAAAGTTTTGTTCACACTTATTTTGATTGGATTTAACTAGTTTTAATTAATGATTGTTGTGATGAATAATAGAGAATTTCAAATGAACAAAGAATTAAAGCAGAGGTGAGTGAATTTTTCTTAGTAGCAAAATGTTTCTCACCAGAAGAAAGCAGAGCTTTAGTGACTTTAACCCTCTAAATTGGATGTTTTAAATAACAATAGGTTGTCTTTTCTCATTTTAGAATTTATTTATGTAAACAATTCCCCTGAAATAAATAAAACAACTAGAGACTTCCAGCCTTTCCTCAGAAGTGTCTCCCTTAAGGAAGTAATCACCCTGATACAACTCGTCTCTGGAGGACAGATGATTTACCATAGCAAATAACCAAGTGGATATGTGTGTATATATATAAAACAGAAGAGTTTTATCATTTCAGTTTTCCTCTAACTTTTCTGAAACATCTGGTAAAACAAGAGAGACAGTGATAAACAGAAATAAGATTTCACTTGTGATTTAACTGTTTCACAGAGGAAATAATTAAAACCACCAAGGGGTTTTTATCATATACCTTTGATGACTAAAAAATAAATAATTAATTTTTAATTAAGCTCTTTTTCTAGTCAGTATGCTTTTTTTGCCACAGCATACTAGACTTCTTACCCACAGATGTACCAACCCTTGTGACCAAAGCTGTGAAGCTGGCAATAATAATTCCTCATAAGCTGGTGTTCATTCTCCAGCGTGTTGTACTTCCTCTTGAAGCAAGAAACAGCAAAACTTGTTTTTGCCAACATGCCTGAGATATGCAATTCTGTGCCGCTTCAGTTTGGGCAAGCAGGAAAGATAGACTACTCCCATGAGTGGGAATTTTGCATTCCTGCTGATACTGCAAGTTGTTTTCCCTCTGCAGCTCTGCTGAAGATTTCAACATCTTTTGTAGAACAGATTAAGTAACTTCAGAGTGTGTACAACTGTTGCAAGTTTCAAATTCTTAATGTCTTTAGTGTTAAAACTAATACTTACAATCACTGAAGGGAGTACCTACAGAATAAAATGAAACATAATAAATTCTGAATAACTGCTGACATCAACAGTCCTCCATGAGAAAAACCCTGACCTCCTCCCCTGCATGTATAAGTACGGGCAGACAATGCATTTCTGAAGCACCTTTATATAAAGAAATATTTATTTAGGTGAAAAATCTGAACAGATTTTTTTCCTATGTTTTATTTATTATAAGTGGCAAATATAATGTATATTTTGACATTCATGTGTCCAAATGAAGACCTTGCTTTTCACATGTCAAGGAAGAATTTTCTTGATCTGTGGATAGATAGTTAGTCCCTTGTTTCCTTCTTAGTTCTAGTTACTAAGTTCATTAAAAGGTAGATAAAATTGCCTTAGATTTTAATTTTTAATATTCCCCTTGTTTTTCCAATTTAAAGCATTAGCGTTGTTCTGTCATATATAACAAAATTACCAGTGGCAGAGTAGTTATTCATGTGAGAATTATTTTAATTAAATATACAGTATTAAAAGATTGCAAATTTGTGGTGTGACATCTCTACTTTGAGGTCTCCAAGAAGCGGTCTATCAAATGATTTTGGGATGATTTTCTCAAGAAGGTAAAAGGAGACACTGTTTAAATTGTATCTTTCACCATAGCAGTCACCTAAGGAGAGAGCTGATGGTATACTTGGTATAAACATTAACATTCTGATTTAGTAGACTTTCAAATCCATTTTGCACTAAAATAAATTACTATATGCAGTACTGAGCAAAAGAAAATCAAAACCACTTTAAGTTAAATATAGTTATAGGAGATTAAATGTTTTAGTGGTTTTTTTTAAATATTTCTGAAATAGCTTTTCTTAACAGCAGAACACAATACGGCCATAACACGAATGAAGAAAGAAAATTACCAAAGTAAAATTTTAGGTTTTTGATAAAGCTTTTCTTTTTTCTAATAATATGGGCTTAAAAAACAAACAAACAAACCCACAACAACCAAAAAAAAACCCTAAAAAAAACCCAAATAAAAACTAAAACCCAAGCAATCATCCTGCCTCCCACTCCCCCCTCCCTGAAATAAAATCAAGAACAACAATAAAAAAAAAAAAAAACACGCAAAAAAATGAAACTTAAAAAGTAAGCGATGACTACATAAGTATCTTTATTAATTGTATTTTGTGGTAAAAATTTGAGGAATATTGAAATGGCAAAGTTTGAGCAAGTTAAAGCTGAAGAGAGAAAACCCCAAACATTTCAATCACTAATTATTACAAAGAATCATAATATTTTAATAAATCGTTGTATTTGATCTTTTTGTTAGAATGTTGTTAGTAACTTTACCCATCCACTTGGTCTTTACTATCTGGCTTATACAAACTAAATGTGGGCAGATTGGTCTGTGTCTCAATGCAACAAACCTCATATTTTAAGAAATGCAAATAATTATTAAACTCTCAAACTTGGGTTATGAAAATGAAGGAAATGAAAGTACACAAGGCCAATGTATTTAATGACTTAATACCTAAAGGATGTTTTTGAAGTGCAAAAACTTTTTAAACTCAACTTTTCCATAATTACTTTGCCAATTGAAAACACACACACTTAGTGTGAATCTCTGTCCTCCATTTAGTTCTTCCTCAAAACAGTCTCCCATTGTCCTACACCCATTATCCTACTCTCTATGAATCTTAATTGCATGGAGCAGTGCACCACTTACTCACAGACTCAAACTGTGTAACTATTTAAACACTGTTACATTATGCTTTAACCAAGATCTTCACACAGTGAAGGGAAATAAGTATGGGAGGAAAGTTCTTAAAGGGAGAAAGGAGGCAACAGTTATCATTGGCAAGACAAATTTTCATGATAAATTCAATATGCTTGCATGTGTATATCTACATTTGTATATTATTATTGTGTGAGGGTAATATTCCAAAATAATTTTATCTTAAATCCGATCTTGGTTCTACAGAGCATCATGCCCATAACTGATGTCAGAACACATACTGCCACTTCAGAGGACTGAAGTGATTTGCCTACAGTGACCTTTATGAATGTTGTTATATTTCATGCCTGCCTAGTAAAGTAGTGCACAGGACTCTCAGTTCTCATGATTCATCACTAATTTTTTCATTGAATACTATGAAAACAATTATGATTATTATAGTCCCTAGACAAGAATCCATGCACAATATTCTCATGGAAAGATCATATGGGTTTTATTACATCTTTTATGTTTCTTGCACTAAAATTCACTAAAATATGTGTGTGGAAGAATCCTCCTTCTCTAATTATAAAACACATACACTGTCATTGCAATAGTGCTTATTCCAATGAATTAAAGACACTCTGCAAAAGCTGTGTCTTTGCCATGTGAAAACAATTTTCAAAGACCTCTCCAAAAAAAAACAAACCTGTATTTTGCTGGGAAGGTATGCAGACTACAGATGTTTTATGTGTAAAGCTGGGGGGGAAATTCTGAAAATAAAATACTACTAAAACAAAGAAAAACAATCACATAATTTCTCAGCTACTTCCCTTTGCCTGGAGTAATCTTAATGCAAGATTGTGGAATACAAGCTAAATTCTTTAATCCTAGACTGTGTCTTGTGCATAGTTAACATTCAGATTTTTTTCTATGCAGAATAGGATATTTCTATGCTTCTTTTATGTATTTGGAAGAACAATTTTTCTCCCCACCCTGGAAATACACATAGAACATCAAACATCATTTATGTTCTGTGGTGAATTGCAATGCTATCTACAATCAGTATTGATAACCCCTAAATAACATTTCAAGTTCATCTGACAGCTCTCCAACAGATTAAGGCTGCATCTGATACAGTGTCTATGTATGGGATTCAGCCTGAAGACCCCACAGGTTATGTATACCAACCAGTGGTCTGAATTGCTTACCTGTGTTTGTGTCAATAAGCAGACACTTAATGAAGTAAAGCTGAAAGTCACAAAGCTGTCCTGAATGACTTCTTTCACCTGCATCAATGTTGTACATACCACAGAGGAAAGCAAAAGTTAAAATCAATAAAGAATTTGTGCAGAGACATAAAAAAACCTGCTGATATTGCCATCTTAAATCCTTTGTGCTCCTTTCACAATAGGATAAAAACTGAGAATACTTGAAAACACTATTCTACGTCAACAGTCCACAAGCAACATATCTAGGCTGAGCCTAACTGGCCACTGGATGCTGCTGTTGCCTCAAAGAAAAGTAGCAGTAAACTCATTAAACTGGCTGCTGATCCTGTAATTCATGTCAACAGTAAAGTTCAGAACTAATTCTTTCAGGACTTTTTCTTGGTTTTAATTACTTTAATCTTGTAGTTGCCACACAGTAGGTTTTGAGAGCATGTACTTAGTCTGTGCTGAAGGAAGATCTTTTATCAGCCATAATGTTTTCCAGCTAGGAGAACCATTCTACCATTGAATTTCTACTGCTTTTGATGCCTTTTGTTGAGGAAGGCAATATTTGTTCCTTTAGGTAAACACACACACACAAAAACCCAAAACAAAAAAGCCCTCACGTTTCTTTTTAAATCAGGTTTATCATATTCAAAGCAGAAATGCTTTATTTTATTTTTTCTGCACTTTTTTCCTTAATTTCTACTGTAGTAAATGTCATATTAGTATCTATTAAGATTAATTAGAAATAAAATGTTTAAAGGTTGCATGATAGAATAAATAGTCTATTTTTGTGGCATGACTCTATCACTGTCTGAGATATTATGAATTAAGATATATGATTTTGATGTGATCAGGCTGTCTGCTTTTCCTGTTATAATACTTCAATGCTACAGTGATACACATTGTACTTAGGACACTTGCTATCACAGTTTATCAAAATTTCTTTGTTCCACAATAGCTAAAAAAGAACAAAATTAACGATCCTAATTTTATGAAACCAATGTTGGAACAGGTCAAATGTCTTGGGCAACAAGTACTTCAGTTCAGAAGAAGGAAAATTCTCTAGTTATACTAACAAAACACACAGATAATATAAAAAAACCTTATTCTGTTGATAGATGTTCATTCCAAAAAGAGAGAAAGAGGAAAGCTCTGCCTAAGAAAAAGCACATAAAGTGGTATATTAAGAGATTTTTTTCCCCACAAACACTGTCCCCAGTAGGGACAGCTCCATTTCTTCTCTTCTACAAGAAGCTGACCTTTCCCATTTAATAGTCAAATGGCTTAAACACCTGCAAATATAATCCTATCAACAGTTTTTCTCTTCAATTCTGGTCCCACCACCAGATCAAATTTGGGCAATAAAATGTCACTGCCCTTACTTGAGCTGTCCCTTTTTTGAGGTAGGTAACAGACAGTAACTCTCCTACTTGAGTAAAATTAACTGAAAAAGTCAAGTCAAGCTGAGAGTTTGCCAAACACATCACAAGAAATAAGAAGAAATGTTTTTCAGAGAAAAAACACTGACCAAACAGAAATTGGTAGCAGTAGAAATGTAGTGATGATATATTTACCAGGAAATTCTCTTTTCCCCCTCTTAACAGTACAAAGGGTAACAAGGATAACAGTCTAGTTCAGCTTAATAATAAATCTAACAATTTATTAACTTCTTAGCTCATCATAGATGGAGCTTTAATTTGTATTTTAAGAAGAATACAATCTACAATAGACTGAGATTGATGAGAAATTAATCAATCAATCAAATCTTTATCAGGGACAAAGTACTAAAAAAAGAAATGGACAGTTAATATATGCATTTAAAATGAAGATAAGAGTCTCATTAGCTTTCACAATAACTGACAAATCCTAAGGAAGGGAATTCCCATACAGTTGTTTTTGTGTTTGTGTATATTTTTTTGCTATATTGTCTGTTGCATTGTGCAAGTATAGCACTAACAAATATGGAACTACAGACATGAATGTTTTTGACCAATACACATTTCCTGAAAGGACTGGAAAAACAGTAGATGACTTAGGGAATTGAGATGGTGCTTTCTGTGTCTCCTCCTATCTCTGCCTCTCTCAGTAATAGAATCTGAAACACCAAAGAGTAGTTACTCTTCTGTCAAAGAATAAGTGCTAAGCAGGAACAAGAAAACCCTGTTAAGGAGCAGAGGAAAGCAATAGATCTCTCAAAATATATTTACTTATTAGAAAAGGCTACTCTTAAAGCAATTTCTTTGTAAAGGTAAAAACTGAGGAGAGTCAGGTAGTAAAGTATTCCTGGCATCTGACTTCACTTTTTCATTACTAATACATGCTTCTCAGATTTATTTGAATGAATAAAAAATTATGATATAAAAAAGAAAACAGAATCCCCAGCTATTGACTGACAAGAAAGAGAGAAAAAAAGAAGAAAAATCACATTTTATCCATGTGCAAAAAAAAAAATAAAATTCATGTTACCCATGTACAAAGTTGAATCATAGAATCATATTATAGTTTGGGTTGGAAGGAACCTAAAAGATCACCTAGTTCCAACCACTGTCTCCACAGATATGGACACCTTCCACTAGACCAGGTTGCTCAAAGCCCCATTCAACTTGGCCTTGAACACTTCCAATGAAGGGGAATTTCTTTGGGCAACCTGTTCCAGTGTCTCATCATCTTCACAGGAAAGAATTTCTTCTGAATATCTAAACTAAACCTACCCTCTTTCAGTTTAAAACCATTGCCCCTTGTCCTATCTCTAAATGCCCTTGTAAATATTCATTTCCATCTTTCTTGTAGGCCCTCAGATACTGGAAGGTAGCAATTAGGTCACTCGGAAGCCTTCTCTTCTCTAGGCTAGACAACATGAACTGTCTTAGCATTTCCTTATAGGAGAGTTGTTCCATCCCTCTAGTAATCTTCATTGTCCTGAATTGGGAAGAATCTATTACCACTTTTTAAAAAAATATATAATAATAATATAAAAAAATTAATAAATATATAATCGCTGATTCTCAGGTAAAAAAGCAGCATGCACAGAAATCAGAATAATGGACAAAGGCCACCTGTGCCAACCTTAGGCTAAGTGGATTATGCATTCCTTTTTAAACTCTATTAGTCAGGAAGCTGTGAAAATGAACTATATGCTCACCAAGACTTGGAAATAAAAGCTATTGTATAGCTGTCAGTTAGGTCTTATCTCTTACCACTTTTCATTCAAACACACTTGCCATATTTAAACACTGGTCTTCCTTAAAAAGAACATCCTAAAATTTAAATACTTCATTGCCATACTGCATATTCATTTATAATGCAAATTCTGAAAACAAATTCATGAAATCTGCTGCATTACCATCATTGATGGGAAAAACTAGCATATCTTTTAGCTTTTTACCTGAGGTAAAAGATGATGTCATCCTTGTTTTATAAATGTTTTCATGTGGACCAAGATTTTTCTCCCTGGGTTTTTGTAGTAATATGAGAGAAAAAAATATTACTTGCTTATAAAAATATATGACTTACTTTCGCTTTCATATGTCTGAGAACCTTTTGAAATTTAATTTTTTAGCATGTTATTTCTCTTTCATGTTATTTGGTTTAAATTAAGATTTTTTCACTTAGATTATGTCATTATTCAGAAAAATATGTGGAAGGAAGATGGGAAACTTTGAGAAGATTTTTGAATTAATTTAAGAATATTTTTGAACTGTCTTCTTAATTGAAGAAATAATAAGCAGAGAACTCATAAAGTCACAGAGTGAAGTTTGGACATTTCCATGGATAGCATTAATACCAAAGATATTCAACTGCTCTGAAACATGAAGGAAGATAATAACGTAATGCATCTTTAAGGAAATTATGTGAACACTTCCAGACAAAATCTGAAACTGCTGTTTACTCTCTTGTATTGTTTGTCAGTGGAATGATCTTCTTATTTCCTTATTCATTCATGCTAAATCATTATTAATGTGTTTATTTCCCAAGGATTTAGAGACCAATCTTCATTTCCAGGGAGCAGATGTTGAAACAGGAGATTCTACAATCTCAACCAAGCAGAAAGCCACACCTCAGAGAAACAGAAAAAAGAACATAAACCTAGGAGAAATGTGAGAATAATACCTTTTTAAAAGTGCCCTTAGTGGTAGTTTCCTAATTTCCATCCAACTGCTAAAATAAGGAGGCGATTAAAGAAGGGGTGACATCTACTTTTAAAACCTTTTTTTTCCCTGATAGTTAGTAGAAAGAAATATCATCTAATTTAGTGTTACTTAATTAATAAAATTCTTGTAATGACTTTACCTGGCTTTTTGAAACACTCTCAAAGTATTTTTCATAACAATGCTAAAATAAAGGCTTTAACAGACTAAAAAACAGACTTTCAAAACTTTGGGTTCCTCAACAGAGCTAAATAACAATATGTTTCTACAAGAAGGCTCTAGAATACAATTGTTCCTTCTTAGCTTTCACCATATGTAAAATATATCCTTCTAATATTATTGCTAAAACTAAATTGGCATGAAATTATTTTGAAGATAAGACAGGTGTAGTTTTTACTTTGGAGCTTGTAGAATTGAATTCCGGATTCCTTTTCCATGTATGCTTATGAAAGGAAATTAAAAACTACAGCTCTATTGGTCAAGGAATGGTCTTTGTAATGTCATCCTGCTCAGGCAGATATCTATGATAATTCAAAAAACAATTATCTCTCTAGAACGTACACGACATTCTGGCAGCTATCAAAAATAAAAATGTGCTTAGATGTTACTTAAGCTTTGGAGTTTGGGGCACCTGAAATGCCTTCTTCATGAAGATGGCAGGTAAGGCTCTGAAAGATGAGATCGGCTGAAGTCATGACGGAACCCAGGGGAAAGACTGCAGAGAATTAAAAATTACATTAAATGTATATATTAAAGAGATTGAATCCTGTCTAGAGAGGCTAGATCAGATATAGACATCTGATTTTAAGTGAGCTGAGTATCATTCCTTATGTCCTTAGTAATCAAGTGATGTGTCAGGTTTTTTTTGCTGCTTTCTTTATGGTTTGTGGTTTTTTGTTTGTTTGGTTTTTTGTTTGTTTTGTTTTGGTTGGTTTGTTTGTTTGTTTTAATTCCCTTGTTAAAAAACTACTCAATTTAGATACTGTCTCAATGAAGTACTTATTCTGATCAAATAGACAACTACTCTGGGGGAATTATTACTGAGTGGTTTTTTTCTTGGCCCAGTATTTCCATCCTTATAGACAAAAATTTAAAAGAAACCCCCAACTATAGAGAATTAAAAAGTTGTTCCAGGAATACTTGTAGTTTTCTTTTTTTTTTTCCTTTTTTACAAATGTTGGTATTGGAATCAATGTGAGGTATCTGAACTGTGGTATAGTACAAGCAGAAGCAAAACACACCATTCTTCCAAAACATGATTCTATAGCTTTTCTCTGAGATAAGTGACAGTATGGTCTGAATTTAAAAAAAGAAAAAAAAAAAAAAAAGCTCTATGAACTTCTATTCCTTGAAATATTTAAGTCCTAATGTAATTGTGTATAGATTACCTGTATCAGTTTGCCACAAGGTGTCAATGTATCCATGATTAAAATATAAAATTTACATGCTTTCCACAGTCTAAAAGCAAATATAGCTTTGTTTGTAGGTATTTCTGCAAAAGCTATACCAACTGTATGACTAAAATAACGCAAAAATGAACTTCATTGAAGCAATGTGGGTGGGTCTGATGGCTTAGTGCAACACTGAGAAAACCTGTGTTAATCTTGACATCAGTTTGGAAATATGAAATAGTTTCTAGAACTGTAGGGTGAATTCCTCACACTATCACTGATCTTTAGCTATAGCACACTTTCCTTGAACTTTAGTATCTTCACTAAGACTATGATATCACTACGAACTGATTTGATTGATAGCCTGGGTCAACACCTGTTGTCACAGAGACAAGAGAAACACTGTCACACAGACATCCAGCACTTCCAAAAGTAGTCTTGAGGGGTCAGTGCCCAGCCCTGCTAAGATCCTGATGCAGACACTAGAGGGAGTTAATATTATGTTTCTCCAGGCTGGGCTGTGCTTCTTTACCGGTGGTGTTACTGGGCTTGTCTGAATGAGCTGGAATGTGTTGTGTATGTGTGCATGTGTATGGGAGAGTATGACAGAGCATGTGCAAAACTTTTTGCTGACACAGAACATCTCCCACTTGTCCCACTTCATAAATCAAACTTAACAGTGTCATGTTTTTTAAGTTTCGTGTTAATTTACACCTAACAATCCATTTGTTCACCATAAGAAGTTTGTCCTGTTGTTCCGTCAGACTCCCATGTTGCCATTGAGAGAAAGCAAACTTTAAGATGTGATTTTCATCTGTAGTGTTAAAGTATTACAAAATACTATCTTTTGTTATTCACTATTGGCTCGCTTTTTGCATTCTTTACACATGAGTTCAATAATGTATTTTGATAGCCTACTAATTTCCTCAGATTTCTGGTTCCTGGATTATGTAAGCAAATTAGCACAGCTGCACAATGAAGAAGAATTATTATAAGAATTATTATTATTTAAATTTCAAGGGCTAAACTGTTCTCTTATTGAAGTTAGAAAGAAATTTTGCCGTATTATACACATGAATATTTCACATTTTCTCTAGTTTTCACTATATGACTAAGGAATAGAGTATTAAAATGACTTGTTTATTGGCATTTTGTTTTCTTTTCTAACATTTTTTTTTGTTTGAATGTATTCTTTAAAATTGAATTTTACCTAACATTTACATATGTGACATTCCACTAATACTTCATATGCTCCATATGTAATGAATCATAAAGAGGTGTCCTGGGCTGTAGAATTCACCATTATTCATATCAATATCTATATATTGGACAAATTAGTCAAAACTGATCTGAGAAGATATGGAATGGTAGTGCATATACATATTAACCAGAAAATAATCATGAGGTCTTTGACATTTACAGTGAAAGCAGATAGTCTTGACTTCCATGGTTCAACAAAAATGAGGAAGTCATACAACATTACATTGTCCTATAACCATGATTGCACATGGATGTTTACACTGATGTATTTTTAGCAGAAGTCTATCATCGGTAATGGTTATCTTTTTATTAATTTCAATACAAAAATATTACATCAGAGTTGATTTTTACATAATTGCAACATTGGTGAACACACAGATGCGGAGGCTTTTGAGGGTTGCATTCACCTCAAGCAATGCTATTTTTCTGGAGTTTAGCTGTCACAGTTTTTTAACAGAGATAAGGAAATGAAAGAAGCTGGGAGAAAAATTCACCTTTTTGTGTGACTGTTGCCATATAGGGTGATTATAAAAGCAGCCCATATGTTTAGTTTAAGTGAGATATTCAACTTCTGTATAGATAAAGTTAAGTGAGATGAATAACATCTTCATTCTTGGCAAGATGTAAGGTGAGCTGAATTGCTGCTAAATAGGTCGCTTGTCTTCCTACATCAGCATGGCAAGAAAGCCTTTTAGTCACATTTTGTGTGATATGCTTAAATGAGACAGCTTTTTTATCACTTTTCCCACCATTCCCCCTAACAAGCTTTTTTCATATAATAAATACTAACTTTATTTGTAATTTCAAAATATATGTAATACTGCTGACATAATTCATATATTTATCATTTTCTTGATAAACAGAAGGTTCACTTCTTGTCATTACTGAAAAATAGACATCATAGCCTTAATATTAATTATTTGATTTCTTGCAAAGAACATAACAGATGAGAATTATTAAATTTTAATTTTCAGCCTTGCAATCTGTTGTACTCAAAGCTTCTGTACAGGTTGACATTATTAATTTGAAGTTTATGGAAATTCAAACTGATTGGAATCTATATTGGATATAGATATATCCACTTCAGATAGACTAGTTAAATCATACTAAAATTAAAAAAATCCATAAGTTTTAAAGGAGTTATATTATCTCACACAAAACAGACTGTATATCTTTTTTTTGTTTGTTTTTTATGCTAAAGAGAAGTCACTGATTGAGAGGAGCACTGTGTGCTAGAAGTCTATAATTTAAGCAGAAGGAAAGATGGAGAAAGGCTGTGGAGAAGAGCAGAGTGACAGCATATCACAGTCCAGTACACTCTGATAAGATTTTTTCAGGTGTTCTACACGTGGAGTGTTTGACGCATAACAAAACATTTACTATTTGAAGTTTCACGAGGTTTTGATTTAGCAGAGAAATGCAACAGTGCTACAAACCACACTTAGCTGAGTGCAGCAATGGCCATATATAGTTGAATTATAGTACAAGTTAGATGTTCACTGCCTGTCTGTATTATATGACCATTGTCACAGCACTGGATGGTCCCACTTGCCAGGAAGGTAGCCCATTGCCCCGCTCAAAGTTCCTTTTGTTGGATGTTTAGTTCTCATACGCTCTCCTGGGATTGCTCACATATACACTTCTTCCCATGCTGTTCTGGTTCGCTCAGAAAGACATTTTCACTTTTCTGATTAACTAAGAGAAATGCAGTAACACAGTTTCTTGATTTCACTCAGCCGATAGAATTGGTTGATTTACTCGACTGATCTAGCCAAATGATCTAGGTAGACCAAAGGCAGCAGTCCAGTCCCTTTTGTCTTATGTTCAGCTTTCTCTGCAGCAGCTGTTGTCATTGCTTCCTATATCCTTCCCTGAGCTTCATGTGTACATTACCCTTGCCAATCTCCTATAAGTCCTTTTCCACTACTCATTCATTAGTCCTACAATGCGAAGCAACCTGGACTGAAAGCACTCCTGAATAAACTTCAGGGACCATGTGGAACCACATAGAACTTACTGAAAAGCAGAAAACTGCTGAACTGCCTGGCAGCAACAATCTGTTTTGAAGGACAGGAGGAAACTTGTTTATAAATACATCCTCATTCCACCCAGCTTCATACTTATTCTTTAAATTTTGATTGTTTAAAAAGTCAAATAGATTTGTTTGTATTCTAATAGACACTTCCTATCTGCACACACAACCACCAGCTTTAAAAGCCTTTAGTTTTCTTTGAGGAGATGAACATGAAGAAACTACTTAATCTGATGCCCTGAAAATTCTGTTTTAAGTTTTCGTTTCTGAGAAGGAAAACTTTTGAGAGTATTTATTCAATAAGCTGATGGCATCAGTCCAAACGTCTCCCCCACTCCCTTCTTCTTCCCTTCTCTTTATATGCTGACCATAACGCCATGTGGTATGGAATATTCCCTTGGTTAGTTGGGGTCAGCTGTCCTGGCTGTGTCTTCTCCCAGTTCCTTATGCATCCTCAGCCTCCTTGCTGGTGGGGTGAGGTGAGGTGAGGAGCTCACAAAGGGAAAATAACCCACTAAGCAAAGTGAACTTTTTAACACATGGCCACTGTACGCCAAATCTCTTAACACACACACACATACATTCTGAAACATCCTCGAAGGGTTTCGATTCATTATGTTGAAAACAAAGTAAAAATATTTTTAATTGTTTAGAATGTCATCACACAGTAAAATTCGATACCAATGAAAAGATTTTACATTATTGTTGAAATCTAACACCTTCCAAATACTTTCTATTTGTTTAATACAAAAAAGCTGCAAAATCAAGTCCTAAGATTTCTGGAGCTTATAATGCATAGAACGATGTAGTTATAAACATTACCAAAACAATTCAATTTTAAAATTTTCAAGTCTTATGGTGACCATGGTGGAAACAATGACCTTTCAGGGTTTCAGAAAATCTATGATGACTCAAATTAGAGTGCTTATATGCATTTTAAGTTGACTTTAAAAAAAAAAAATTGAAGAGCAAATTCTTCCTATCATTTACAAAACTATTGATGAGAAACAATAACACTGCTGATTTTACAAATTTTACTTGGAAAGCCAAGTGAGTTCTTTTAGCTTCTAGATACTGAGTTGTTAGGTACGCAAAGGTCCTAGTATATAAATTCTGTCAAAGTTTAGTCTACAAACAATTCCTGCAAAACTTGCAAAACTGTCAGACTGCTTCTATAATTTTTTTCATTGTTTTTCAGGCAAGACAAAAAAAAAAAAGCCTTGTAAAAAGCCCTGTAAATGGCAAAAATTGTGTTTGTTAATACCATCTTTATGGAGCTCCTCAAAAGCTGAAAAGGGAAGAGAGGCTGTTATTAGGAAATGTTTAATGGATCCTCAAAATATAAAACTCATAAGGAGTGGATTTAAATCTTAGTGGCCCTTGAGCCTGAGGAAAACAGTAAACTGGCCAGTATACTTGCTCAGAGATTTTCACAGAAATTTATAATGGCATCTTTTAAGAATGTTTCAAAGTAAGCATTCCTTTGAGAAAAGTATTCCCAGCAAGGGAAAAAAAAAAATTAGTCCTTCTCACAGTTCCTGTAAACAGGTTTTAGCATGAACTATGCATATAGAACAAGCAGAACTCAGTGAGGAATTTTATTTACTGTATTTTTATTCAAGCATAAACTGTCTGGTGGAAAAGTGTTTTGCTTGACATCTCAAAAAATGTGAGTTTTCCCCTGCTTTGACAGTATAATTCCCAGTAATAGTGAAGCTGCAGCAGGTATCTTGGCAACAAAGCTAACTCTTTGACAAACTCAGTGATGGTTTCCCTGAAGATTTTGTTCATGTGGCAGTACTTTTCGGTATTTAAAGCATAAGTACATTGTTCATTGTCTGTCATACAGGTTTACATCTGATAGCTAGCTTGGAAAAACAGCAGGGAGAGTAAATTCATTTGCTATGATATTTGATTGCTCAGAATAAATTCATTTGCCTTGAGATTTATATATAGGTATATATAAATGTATTCATCACCATAAGACCACACTAGAAAGAACTCTTCAGTATTCTCAGAATTTTAAAGACACCCCTGTAACACAAAAGTCTGAACAAAGCTAGTTAGTACTAGCTGAAAAAAGCAATCTAGAATCCAAAAGTTTGCAACTAGCATGCAAATTATATTTGCACTCCATTTTTGCTCATTTGGTTACTGTAACAGCTACCAAACTAGAATAACAAAATCTAGAAGTAATTTGAACACTGTTGCAGATCTGTCTTCCAGTAGTGTAGAACATTCCATTAGCAAATATTGTACAAGCAGCTGCAGGTACAGAAATTCTGTAAAATTACCAGTATCAAAGATCACACATATTGTAGTGACTTAGAATCAGAATGCAACTAGGACACCCTTTCAGGTACTGCCCTCAAAGCTTTTCTCAGGATACAGAGAACAAGGATGTTCTGTGTTGTTCAATGAAACATAGACAAACTTTGATACTGCAAATAAAAAATGTTGTTGACTTTGTAGAAACTCTTCCAAGACTTATTTTATTCTGTCAGTATATCCTTTATTACTCTTTGAAACATATTTACATCAATTATTGGTTAATATTCACGACTACAGTATTTTTCTTACAGAGAACAAGCTTTTGAGGGGTGTTAGGAAATTACAACTTAACAAAGGTTTATAGTACGTAACCCTTCCTAAAATGAAGCTCAAATAATGAAGATTAGATTCTGTCAAGGTTTTCACAGTACCAAATTTTCATTCAGAAATCAAGATTGGATTTTTTTTTTGTTATACATGTACTTTTAGACTGTATATTTCAAAGTGATCACTTAATTGCCTGTTTCAGCAAGGTCTGGTTGCATTGGTTCAAGAACATTGACATGAGCTGATGTTCAGAGAACGTCTTACTATTTTATCACAAGAGTATTTTGTTTGCTCAGGACCCAGCTGAACATTTCTGTGTGAACATTTGCCTGTTCATAAGAAAATATTTTTTTACCGTTCTAGTTTGTGGCAAGCAAAAACATTTATCTATAACTTCTCCATGTTTTCACACAATTACACTGAACTTTCAGATGTCATCCCTTGTCAAAATAATGATAAAAATCTTATTATATATACACTTAACTACAATTTAAAGTTTCTAGGTTGCATTGTGCGAATGTGCATATGTTCATTTGTTGCTTTGTTACCTATATTGCATTTATTTACTTCACTAAAGAAAAAAACCTAAATAATTTCAGATTCAATAAACTTCAGAATTTTTCATTTTAGAGTTTTAGACAGAATTTTCTGATCAGTAAATAAGGCATTAAAATAGATTTGATTGAATCAGTAATACTGTAAAAAGAATATAGGCCGATACAATACGTTTGTATTTGAATATTCCTCTTGTGTACCAGATGATGTAGCTTAAGTACTATGATAGCAATTATGGTAACTTTTTCTAACATTATGTGTAATCAAATAATTCTTCAATGTAATATATTCCTTATTAAAAAAAACCCGACAAACAACAAAATAACAACAACCTAACCAAAACCAAACTATTTTCTGGTAATAGCCAATTATTATTCAAACACATTACAATAGCTGTTCAGGTTCATAAGATAAACTATTTCCATACCCTCTAGAATTCCTTTAACTCACATATGCAATAGTAATTAGTATTCTGGATTGTATATTTTTAGGAACAACCATATTTTAATACATAGAACAAATTCTAAAGTGGGGAGTCTCTTATTCTCATTTGAACCAAACTTAAAGGTTTTCATAACACCGGTAGTAGAAATAAGAACATAGATCTTTTAACAGTTTGTATCAGAGCCTTCCAGAGCTTTTATATTTGTAACAGACATTTGACAGAGAAATGGAAAAAAATGGAGAATTTTGGTTTGGATACTTCTGAGAGAGACACACAGAAATTCCTGAACTTAAATTAGACTTTGCCTTCCATTTTTTCATTTTCTCTCTTCCTAAGATATAAGTAATTTTCAGAATCCAACTTACATGATTAACCAGGATGAGAAAAATTTCTTCACCTGTGGTTTTTTTTCCTTTCCATTCTTTTTTTTAATTTTAGTGGAATTTGTAGGAGAAAATACACTGTAAAATCTTTTGAGGAATCACCAGAACTTTTTACCATATTTTATTTTGTTGCTATTGTGTTTATATTTTCCAAAAATTGATATTTGCAGATGAACAGACTTCTGAAAAAAATTCAGAATTATTCAGAAGTCGTTCAGGTGAATCATCCAGCACTGTGTTTTCATGGATTAATTACAGAGTTTTGTTGATGTTAGCCCAGTCTTGTCACGACCTAAAGAGTTGCCTGGTCTGTGGCTGTATAGAGGTCAAGAGAAAGGGTCAGTAAGACTCCATAATACAAAAGGACCTGGGGGCTTTACCATATAAATTGCTCTACTGGTTGTTACAAAAATCACTAGCAATTATATCTATGATTAATAAACTGCATATATGTCTCAAGCTATTACAAATTATTATCAGCAGTCAATAGTAGCTGTGATCAATAGTATAGAAACAAACAGTTGTAGCCAACAATCTCTAATAACAAAACCCAATAATTGCAGCTCTAAAATACATATATTATCACAGGGTACAAATTTATCACTAGTGAACCAAACGTATTGATAATATAACAGTAGATATACTTCTGAAACTGTACCAGAAGGGAGTCCAACCATCTCAGAAGTGGGAGGACAAATGAAACTGATCCCAGAAGTGGACCCAGAAGGGGACCAATAAAATAACTTCCAGAATCTTGCTTCAAATATTATATATGTCATGGAATTCATAGTTAATCAGGCATCCTTACAGTTCAGGTAGGCTTGTTTAGGAAAATGAAAAGTACGTGCAGCACAGGAAGTCCTCAGGAAGGCAAGCTCCATTTTCAATAAAAATTAAGTAATTTTTAAATCACAGAGACATAAAAAGGTGTAGGATTATACCAGCTTGAGCAGTCAACAGATGATGTTAATTATAGATTAATCTTTGACAATTTATCAAGTTGCATTCAGTCTTCCAAGAACGCATTAAAAACAAGCCATGAGTACTTTGAGGATGAACTGCATGTGCCTTATGAGTAAATGCTAAATCTCATACTAGAAAGTGTATGTTAGACAGGAAAATGGGAAACAGTATTGAAATAACATCTGTTTAATTAAAAATAATATTGTGTTAACTGACACATCCCAAAATTTAATTAAAGCACCAGTGTTCTACAAACTATTGTAAATTAATCTGAATTGACAAGAGGGACAAATTTCAGATATCACTATAGGACCCTATAATTCAGCACTTGACAGTCTTAAATTCTGAAAAAAATAAAAGAACATAAATAAAAGAACAATAAAAGAACACACTTATAACAAAATATCTTGTGGAAAAAATATGCTGAGGGTATTCATATTATCTGCCTTAGAAGCCTGAAATGATAGCCTGACTATGGAGTATTACACAAATAAATGGATGCAATGCCTTTCTTTAGACAAATGTTAAAGCTAAGAAAAGATGTTAATGCGATCAGACATGTATGGGCTCTCACACAGATCTTAGAAACAGGTCCTGGGTGTGAAAACACATGAGAAGTTGGAAGCTAGGATTCTCAAAAAGAGCAAGGTGTTTGCAATATCCACTTTGGTGGATCACTATAAGAAACACTAAAACATACAGCCTTGTCAAATCACAGCAAGTTCTGCAAAAAAGTTCTAAAAGATAATATTGGTTTTACTTGTTGCTTTCTAGAACTCCTTGATATGAAACAGTAAAAAAAATTGGCTTTCAAAAATTGTGAATGGTGGAAAAGAGGTTAGCTGATTGAGGAAATGCACAGAAGATGAGATGAAAAAAACAATGAACAGTGACACGAAAAAACATAAGAAGTAGCCTTTTAGAGCTAGGGAAGTTTCAGTAAAAAGCCTCTACTTGTTACTTGATAAAATCCTAGTAACTTTTTGAGACCATGTAAAGTTGGTTCAGCTGCAGGAGTAAGTAGGGATATGGTGGGTATTTTGCTAAACAGTACTTCTCATTCTTTTTATCTCCAGGATGGTGTCGTGTCTTGGCAGTACTGATTATCACTTCAAAAACTGCATTCCCTCTTCATCTAGTATAACACCTCTGAGACTCTCAGTGTGGGAGAAAGGGGTCTGATAAACACAACTGGGGAATGAAAATCATGAATCCAGTGCTTTATTCCTAGGTTTGCACCTCATTCCCTCTCAACCTGCATACTGTCTTTTCCTTCCCTTTGTTTCTCCTTATTCTTTCACACTATGGAAATTACACATACATGTGTAAAGCGATCGCTCAAAGTTTAGCTAAATGTTGCATAAACATTTAAAATGAGTTAAAGCCCTATAAATCAACCATAAAATTCCTATTACCAAACTTATTGTGCAGACACCCTTGTGTGTTTGATTTGTCTGTCAGCATCCCAGGAAAGCCAAGACCCTTGTGCCCAACCAGTCTGTCAGTGTCCCATTACGGGTAACCAGTTCAACTGATTTATGCAGAGACACACTCCAATTGCATAAGGGAGACCTCTCAATGAGTCTTTCCACGTTATGACACCTCAGTGGGTCTTCCACTTTATTTGAGTATGTTACCCACTGCCAGTGACTACCAGTGCCCGTGAAGGACTTAACACTAACAGTTTATGTAATAATACTCCTTATTCATAGAAAATTGTGACAGGTTAAGGTTCAAGTATTGATGGTGATAACATCTGTTAGGATGTGAATATAACTTCTCTGTTCCCTCCAATTTTACCCCCAACCATATTTCTAGAGGTCTGTATGGTTCTTTCAGATTTCAGTAATTTTACTTTTTGCCAAAAGTTGTGAAAGTTAGAAATCGTGTGTGAATTTTTTCGTTCTTTTAGCATTCATTAATGTTCAGCTTTTTTACATAGTTAGAAAAAAATGTCAGTATCGTGTGCAATTACCAAGCAGACATTTTCAAATCAACTCACATGCAGGATTTTAGTGTCATCTGAGGAACTCCCATGCCCTTTTACCTTGCCCTTCTGTGACTCAAAGATACTGTTTGTCTTTTCCTATCATATAAATATTCCTTTGCCATGTGTCCCAGTACTAACCTGACATACCTAAGACCTCTAATTTTGCTTAAAAAATAGTCAAAAGTGAGTTATAGAATGAATAAGTGAGTCACACTTAAATTCAACCAGTCCTTAGTTGAAAATTCATTTTGGTCTCCAACCAGGCATTAGACTGGTTCTAGTCCAACAGTCAAAAGCTGTCATGAAAATAAGGACAAGGACATTTCTTTCTACTAATTCTGCAATGCCAACAGAAGGATGAGAACAATACCAAGTGTGTCTCTGTAGCATCCCACATTGATCACCTGCAAGAGTGCAATACAGAACAATCCTAATGACTGTATCAAATTGCATTCCAACTGGTTTAAAATACCCCAAAATTTCTTGAGATAGATTTCTCCACCTATTAGGTAAGAGTCCTGACTAAAAGTCAATTATATTCTTGTTTTATTCTTTATAGTGTCTCCACTCCAAAATGCTAAGAAGAATTCAGGAGCAGAAGCCACCAGAATAGTACTGAAAAGGCAAATAGACTATTAATGACATATACAAGAAGGCACCTTCCCTTAACTTTTGAAAGAAAAATCTTAACACAGTTTGTAGTGTATGGAGAGCAGAAATTTGACTATTGTTTAGTTTCTGTTAGCAGAGAAAGTAAGAAGAGAAATCTAAATAACTTGAAGTTACAAGAAAGGCCAGTTTATTCAGTAATATAATTTCCCATAAATTGTGGAAGATGGCTAATGATTGAAAAATTAAAGAAACTTCCCCTGCCCCTCCAAACAGTTTTATACAAAAACATCACAGTATCATAAAATAATTTAGGTAGATAGAAACATCTGCAGATCATGTGGTACATCACTCTGATACTCTGATCAAAGCAGGTATGGCTTTGAAGTTATACCAGGTTGATTAAAGTAAAATTTAAAGTATTTCCGTGGAAAGAATTTCCACATCCTCCCTAGGCAATATCTGACTACCCATTTTGTGATAATTTTCCCACTCGTATCTAATTAGATTGATGTAAATTGCATTTCTTGCTTCTAGTCCATTCTCTGTGCACCTCCAGGGAAAGTATCTCCCATCAAGTAGTTGAAGACAGGAATAAGATATTCCCTTAAATCAAAAGAAACTCAAGTTCCTCAACATCTTAATTGTAACAGATACAACCCTTCCACCCTGTAGTATGATCCACAGGTTTGCTGAGAGTGCTCTCCATTCCATAATCCAGGTCATGAATAAAACTCTTAAGCAGTATGAGCCCCTGAGGATGGTTAAAGACTGATCATAAGTAGATTCTATATCACTAATCATAGTGCTATGGGCAAAAATATTTAGCCAGTTCCACACTTAAGTTACTAGTCCATCTGTCCAGGACATATCTCTTCAGCGTGTCTCCAGTGACAATGCAAGGATGGGTGTTTGTATCAAAAGTTGGCTAAAGTCAAAGTAGACAATACCTGCTTTTCTTTCCTTCTCCACTGAACCACTTGTTTCATCATGGAAGGCAATCAGGTTGGTCTGGCACAATTTGTCTTTGTAACTGTAATTCATACAGTTTGTCAAGTCTGATCAAAAGCACCTTGTTGATCCTACCATGTGTAAACCTATTTTCCTCTTAATCATGAATATTTGAGGACTTACAATAGTGGCCTGACAGTGATCAAGTCCAATATTCTACTCCATTTAAATTTGTTGTTAAAAATAGAGGTCATCTATGGGAGATGTCTGTTAATTCTTAATCTTCTCTGATTGTCAGAGCAGAACAATGCCTATGCAAAGGGACGCCACATTCCTAACTTTATTATAATGATATTGAAGAAATGGAAGACACACCACACTTCAAACTATCCAGAGAAACCCAGGAATTTGTATAACTCATTTATACAGCAGGTATAAAACTGTCTCTAAGCCTAAATTAAATAGATAATAGAACAATATTTCATTAGGAGTTCTAGTTACTTATTAAATTAACTGAAGTGCTGTCCTATTTATCACAGTAGTATACAGTAACTCCCAGAATCTGAAGACAGGGCAGTAGGAATAACAGTGATAGGTTATGCTGTCTTGGGGGGAAAAGGAACACCAAATAACGTGATAAAACTAAACTCAATTTATGAATTGGGCCAAACAAGAGACAAGCTGTGAAAGTTTTACAAGTACCTGCATATACACACACACACGTGCACAGAAACACTTAGCTGAGACCTGTCCCAATCACCACACCACTGAACTGAAACAGCACAGCCTGAGGAGGCATAGCACTCCACGTGTTCGTGTAAAGCTCTGGGCAGGCCTGAGCTCTGACACCTCATGCCTCCCTGCCTCTACATATGTCGTACAGCAGCTTGACAGTGTTCCCTGGGTCTCTATGAATGGGTGGGTTTCAAAGCCAAATATTGGCACAGACTGCCAACCAAATAGATTCGTAATCTGCTACACCTCTTCACCATTTGTGGATATCATTCTTCTGTCATCTGTTGATCCATTTCCCCTGCCAAGGATCATCATTCAGGTTCTGTCTGCATTTTCATGTTTGGCCAAAGCCTACTGCATTTGTTTGGGTTGTAGCTGGTTCTTGACCAAGACAGCTGTGGTAGGCCTATATAAGATACCCTGAGAATCTCTCCCTGCTTTCAAGATCTGGTGTCTGAGATTCTCATCTTTTCTTGAATGGACAAATATCTGAATATTTGTTGCTGGTAGAATACTAATTTTCTGTGTGGGAAATTAATTATTCAATTGGATTATGGAAACAGGGAATGTTATCAGATCCATCCATTTGTTATATTCCTTATCTTGATAGTGAACTATCAAATTAGCTAAGGGCAGAATTTTCCTTTCGTTATAAAATTATTTTCATTTTATTACAATAGCCTATCCATTTTCATTGCATATTTTATTCAGTACAAAATCTCTAAGTCTAAATTGTTGGAACTGAAGAGGAGCGTATAATCAGAAAATTTTCTTCCTGCAATAAATTGAGATTTTCAGTATTCTGACCATGGGAATGTTTAAACAGAAGCTTTTAATACCAAAGTAGATCAGAATTATTAATATTATAAATTTTAAGGTGATCAAAGTCACTGTTAATCACTTAGGAAAAACTATAAGGGTCTAATAAAGCTAAGATGATCCCAGATATAGAGGCAAAAACATGAAATATTTTATTGAACATGCAAGTGCAATTTAAGGGCCTCGGGGGGCTGGACATGTTAATGAGGAGGACAAGTTATGCTAATTAGGGGATGGCTTTATGGTAACTGGAGGATTACACAGGTTTCTGCTACACTTACACAATTGATTAATATTTCCCTTAACCAGAATTACATGGGGGGGAGAAAACAAAGGGGTTTCAACACGGTTTGATAACTTCATCTCAAAGTCCTTCCTTATCCTGCTACAGTGGCCAGGTTAATGCACATGGTTGTACATCAACAGGTCTTGTGAGGAAGGTCCAATCCTTCAGATTAAGGGATTTCTCTCAGCCTCTGTCCCCCAAGGTTTACTGCATGGACTCACCAATCTCCTTTCTGCTGACAGCTGGGTTTTGGCTCCTTCAAAAAAGTGTAAGGAATACATGGACTATGAAAGCCATTTCTAAATCTCTTTTATCTCCGCTGTAACTGGAAGGGTTCTACATTAAGACCAAAGAAAGAGGCTTCCAAAAGATCATAATAGGTTGAAGACTGATCACTGAAAAATATGTTTATGTCAAAAGTGGTTTGGAATACTTGTTACATTTTCATGACATTCCTAGCAACTTAAGAATGTACAAATGACTGGTCTGCACCTATGTCGACTGACAATCTATTTTGAAGA
Organism: Pseudopipra pipra; assembly: GCF_036250125.1. Lineage (NCBI taxonomy): Eukaryota > Metazoa > Chordata > Aves > Passeriformes > Pipridae > Pseudopipra > Pseudopipra pipra. The sequence goes on along the minus strand of NC_087550.1, from coordinate 74,821,344 downwards.
GCAACTGGTAGTACAAACCAAGTGAAGGAAATTAAAATGGGGCACATAAGATTCTCCCAAAGTGTAATCTTCAAAATTCTTCCAACTTCCTATGGTTATAGAGACTTTTTTCTTTTTTTTTTTATCATATACATATGATATGCACAAACACACACATATATATTTAAAAAAATATGTACACGTGCATGCGTACATACAAAATATGTACATATGCATCAGGACAATAAACATAAAAAGAGAAAAAATTTGTTTATCCCTACAAAATAAAATAATATTTGCCTAACATAATGTTAGGAAGGTCACAATTTAGTTTTCACCAGACTATCTATTTTATTGTCATTACTAAACTCATGTGACCTCAATCAAAAAGTATAATAGCTAGCTGATGAACTAAGAATTCTCATCAATCTTGGAATCACTGTAAGTGCTGAAATCTCATATACTCATTCCCAAAGTCAGCACAAAATGTTCTTATTAGTTTAACTCAAGATGTATATCTCTCTTGTAACTTTAAATTTTATGAAATCAGCTATAAATATTTATTCTATATTTATTTTATATCATTTGTTGTATCAAATGATAGAGGAAATCATGGCATTCAGACACCTAATTCTACCACACTAATGTCTTTCTATGTCAACATCCTTTTAAATTACTGGAAACCCTAATGAGTTCCCATTAAATCATTTTAATATTCTTCCACATTCTTCTGACATCCATGATGATGTGTTATATATATTAAGCATGTATCTTATGATGTTTTCTAAATTCACTAAAAGAAATGTGCACACAGCACTGCTGAAAAGAAGGGATTAAAGTAATTTGATAAACTTTGTTGCATTTGCAAAACTGAAAAGGTTTTTTTGTCTGTTTACTTATGGTCTTATGTAACATAAGCAAAATAAAAATCAACAATAGCATCAATAACAACAATAATAATAATAAAATTAAAAACCTCTCCAAAAGGTAAAGGCCTTCACTTTTAAGCCAGCTGGAAGGGAAAATAGTGTGAAATATAGGAAAAAGGCCTGCATAATCATGACAGCTCTGCTTCACTAGTAAATGTTTTGAGAACCACAAATCTTTAAGATTTGAAGTGAATCTTTTTGTTTAGAAGTACCTTTCTTAAAACAAATATGTGTTAAGTATTTCATGATCAATTATGAGATTAAATGCATTTTTAATTCATAGTCCATCATATATCCATCTATCTTCACCAATATTCACATGTGAAGTAACAGGCTGGTAGACCAATGCATGGAAGACCTGTATACAAAGGCAGGTGTTTGTATCCTGATCTCCTCTGCAAACTATTGGTGCTATCACCCTATAGATACATTTGTTTGTGATGAACAATATGTCTGTGAATGTCCAAATGTGCTAGAAAACAGTAAATAATTCTGGGTCATTTTAATTGCTTTTAATTAAAAACTATTAGGTCAGCGATATGTAAGAAATGGGGGATCTCAGCTACTAATTTAAGAGCTTTTTGTATAATTGTACTTTTTATGTCGATCTACTTATTATGTTTTGAAAAGCCTTTCAATATTATCCTAAGCATAGTAAAATATTTAAAAGAATAAACTCTTTGTAGAAATATCCATTATGATTTTCTTGCTGAATCAGTTTTGGGGAAAAGAAAAATTCATAATGGAAGCAAGAGAAGCAAGTGAGATTTAAACATCAGAAAAAGAAAAACAGAAATTGAAGGAAAACCCCACCAAAACCCAAATAGTTTAGGCAAATAAACTCCTGCAAGAACATTAGCACATGAACATCACTAACATAAAAATTAAACCAAAAAGAACAGAATAAGTCTCCTAATTTAGGTTCAGGCTATATTTAAACATTTTAATGAGTTACCTGTGCTGTATAATAATATGAAAAATAAATAACCTACATGATTATGGTAATCATGATATCCCCAGGATGTGGTGGTGAAAGGAAAAATCCCTTTAACTGGATTTTTCTCTTTTAGGAAAAGCAAGGATTTGTGGATTCTCTCAATAAGCACTCTGCCATTTTTCCAAAAGGAAATTTCAATAATAGCAAAGTTTTTGCTGTTCTTTTTTCTTATATAATGCATAATTGTAAAACAAAATAGAAGAAAATAGTTTGAACATATTTGGAAGTTTGCAAAACAGATGATAAACAGGTTTTTAGGAAGACTTTTTTCTGTTCTTGACAGCTTGTGTTCGTTACTCCAATTTATGAGTTAAGTCTTTTATCATGAAAGATTTGCTTAACTTTTCTATGAAAGCTGAGAATGCTCTATCTACTTATGAGAAGTGTAAGTTCAGAATGAAACAAACAGTTTTTTGTTTAAAATTGATCTTATGTCTAATAATTAAATGTTTTTCAGAATTTTTCTATGGTGCAGATGCACAAGTTATGTAGAATTCCAGGGTGGGTTACAAAGACAAAATTTTTGAGAATTATGATATAAAGAATGCTCACAGAGTCTCCTGTTTCTGAATTTTCTGGTGAAATTCTAACTAGAAGTGCAGGACTTGAAACTTAAATCGCAGCTAGTATTTAACTCAACAGTTATACAGTTGACTTCTTAAATACATTTTATAATTTATAGAATGAATTGTATACAATTAAATTGTTTTATTTGTCTTGTAAACAATGAATGTTTTTTCTAATATTCTATTTTTTGAAAGATGCTTCTTACAAATAACACAATCAGCACAGCTGGTATTACCAGGAAAAGCAAACAATCTCTATGATCTCAAACAATTTTTTTTCCTATTTTGATGTCACTAGTGTTCTAATAAAGGCTGAAATCCTATAGGTTCTACCTACAAAGATATGCCATTTCTGGATGAGAAATATACACTCTACATTTAGGAATCTTTTACTAGAACTACATAATTGTGACTATGAAACGCTTTCAAGGAAATATCCAAATGATTAATTGGTGTCTTCAAAACTGACATGTTAGCCCTTTTGTCTGTTATCACCTGCAAAAATATTTGGGCAGACAATCTTCATACTTTACTCATGTATTTTTATCTTCAGTTATTCAGTTAAAGAAACAGTTGTTTAGTTAATCATATGTTTCATAAAGCTTGTTTATGGAAACACGTGATTTTCAACAATAAATATATGTTCTTGAAGTATTTTACAGTAAAATACTGAAATGCATGCATGATCATGTTGACCAGGAAATGAATTGATTACCAATAATTTGAAAATAAGTTTGATCTGTCATTATAATATGGTATGTTACAGCTCTGTTAATGTCCATGTTAAAAAATAGATTTTCAAAACATTTCACCTGTTCCAAAAGTGAAACATCTAAGAATAAGTATATGATTATACTAATCATTTAACAAGCTGTACGGTATGGCTGTAATTTACTACTCAGAATTTAACAAATTGCCTCCTCAAATCAAACATCTGCTACTGTAAGTGACAGTGATTACCAAAAATAGGTATTAGGAATCTCAGCCCATAAAAACATCAAAGAAGCTTGATATACTGCAATGGAGAAAGCATGAAGTTTTGTAACATTATTTTTAACACCTTGAAAAATTACATATGTTTCTGACTTTTAATAATCTTGATCTGAGGATCGTATTTTCAGATTTTTTTCTCGGTTGGTTAAGTTGTGAGTTTATTAGAATTTAATTATGATTCTATCTTCCTGTCATTAATATATATTTTTTAATTATTATAATTTTCTATCAAATTATTTAGCCTTTTCTGCCATTTCTGTTGAACAGAATGGGTTTTCTTATTTTTTGTTCCCCTCTTTATTCTGATATTTCCATGCTACAACTACTTTAGTTCCCACATGTTGCAAAGAAAAGAACTTGACATTTAACAAGGGACAGTTTTTGCATTAAAAATAAATCTTTTTCTTCTCCTATGAAAGTCTGCTCAAATCCTCTGGGATTGCAGCTTTTGACATGCTTTTTGTGTCACAGACATGTATACACTGTTCTTGTAAAAATCAGTCAAGGACAAATTGTCAGCAAATCAAGAAGTTCAGATTGATTAACATCCTTGTAGTCAGCGTATCAGAAGTTCTGAGCTAAGATGTGTGCTGCTCCAGATGAGGTTTCTTCACCAAGAAAACTGCTGTTCTCATTCCAGATTTGAGTTCAGGAGTGAAGAATTATGTAAACTATTGTGCATGGGTTTAAAACCTGCAAAATATTACTTATCTCTTTGTTTTTTATTGCTAGTGCAAGAAGATAGGCTTCATATTGATTATACTATGAAAGATCTCAGAACTAGTCAAGGCTCACTTTGGACAAGACATGTTCTACCTTGCTGTAACAAGGTAGAACCCTTCTGCTTGAGGAAGATTACAACATCACACTTATGAACCAGAGGATAGGAGAAAGGTGACAATAAGATTAAAGTAAAAATGCAGATACTAGTATATTTTCCCGTGTATGAATTTTAAGCACATTACAGCGACTTTTCTGTATTAATTAGGAGTAAAGTGTTAGTGTAACTGAAGTACTAATCAATTATCATAAATTACAATAAATTATAGGTTGCTTACTTTGCTAATAATTTATTTAGGGTAGCAACAAGTCCTTGATTTCATAGAAGTGGTATTCTCTGTTTTGCCTGTAGCAATATTTTGAATATAAAGTGATGCTCCTGAGACAAAATATGAGTAAAGTACCTTGACCCTACAGGCAAACTTTCTCTAAAGTTACTTTATTGTACCATTTTATACCCTCTGTGAAAGACAAAATTGGTTATGAACTCTGTTTATGGGTGACTAATCACATTACTCTCCTGAGTGACAGGGTGAATTTTACTTAAATTTTGGTTTCTAGCTGATATGAGACAAGGAAAGACAAGTGTCAGAAACGAAGACAGCAGGACTACCTGTTTCCATGGAAATATTTTCATCATGTTTCATAAACAAGAGAGCACTCTACTTCTCTGATATAATACAAGTAAACTGATCAAAAAACTTACCATGCATGCAAGGAGTTAACTTGGATAAATGACAAGCACTATTGCGTTTGCCTTTTTCAACTTGCAGTATTAACTTTGTCTTTCATGAATTGTCTGCCAATATTTCAGGTATTCTGTAAGAGACAATTAGGTAAATAATGAAAATTTTTATTTTCCTAATTTTATTAATATTTTTTGTTAATACAAGATGAGACTGCAAGAAATCCTAGGTTAACTTAAATTTGATGTCTGGACATTTGGTTAGTTATGAATTGGTTCGTACTCTTTCAGAAATGATAGACAGAAGTACTTGTGTTCTGATTTTAGCTCAGAAGTTGGTATAGCTTGTCCAACTGGTGGTCAAGAAAAAGGTTCACTGCCTCCCATCTGTTTCGGAAAATACTGTGTGAGTTGAAGTGCTCATCTGTGATCTGTTGAAGATAGGCTCATCACTGTCTTCTGCATAAGAGGACTGAGAAACATAACTATGTTTCAGGAATGTAAACACTATCAAAGTGCAGGCAAACTGGAGAAATACTTACCTTTACATAGACAATATGGTAAAGAGATGGAAGATAAACAAGCCAAAGTGAGAGAAAACTAGAAGAATATTTCATCTGCAATTTGAAGTGCAGAATTAGAAAGGAACAACCTTCTATAGTGTTGTCTGCTCAAAGGACTCTACATTTTTCAATCCACTATTTCCACTGTTTTTTAATCTAAAACGAATTAAGTGTTCAAGATTTCAGTGCTTTTGGTAGCTGTTGAGACTGCATGAACTTTCTGGTGTACCTTTTAGCAACATATATCACTCTATAGTGTCCAGAGAACTTCAGGAGTAAATTCAGCGACTGAGTTACTACAGGGCCACAGTGAATAATTTTGACATTCTTTTATTTTGTTGTAAATCATGTTTTTGAGATGAGGTACCACTATACCCATGATTTATATCTACTTCATCTACATCTGCTAATATGTAGAACATTTGTAGAATGTTTTTATTGACTCAGAAATTTTATTACTTCTGGATTTCTTTTCCAGTTTTGATTAGATCAGCCTGCATTTGCATGTAGATTAGAATGTGAAGTAATATATTCAATCTCCCTCTAAGTGTGGATAAACATTTGTTTCTTGAACAGTCTAGGAACTGACTGGAAGAAACTGTTCTGGTTACAGTTGCTATGATTGTATTTCTTCAAGCAGTTGAAGACTTAGCTGACTCTAGAACCATTTAATTTCAGCCCTGCTAACAGCATCATGACTAGAGCTAAACTAAAAACTAAAACTGTTACTTACTAAAAAAGTTGTTACTGAAGATAATCTTTACTCAACAAATTTGGAATCATCACACAAATCAGCACACTTGCCATTTTGTTAATTTTGTAAGGAAGACATCAGTGCTAAAAGTAATAAAACTTTAATTTTTATTACTTTTGCTTTTTTTGTCCTGCATTTCTATTAGGATAGTCATCTTTCTTCTTCTTTAAAGAAAAAAGACAGCAAAACAAAAGCCAGCTTGGATTTTGTGCAGATTCACGAAGAAACAGTATAACGATTTCAGGGATTTTACCTCTATTTTGAAACAGTAGTAATTTATGAAGAGTGATTTGAACAACAATATTAAGAAGATTAATTTTGACTTGTCACCTATTACCACAGACAGCATAAAAGTGAGTTTTCCTTAGATAAAATTTCACATTTTCTCAGGCCTTTTACTTCTGCAATGCAGTTGGAGATTTTGGATTTTTGAAAAAAAAAAAAAAGAGAAAGCACCACAAGTAATTGTGGTGCTATAATTCAGTCATTATTCATGGTATTCCTGCATACCATAATTCATGGTATGCAGGAGCAGTTTTGTTCACATGCTGTGCAACCATTATGGAGAGTTGTTAGCAGGGTATGTTAGAGAAGTATCTGTTGCATTTTTTTGAGATAGCAGCTCTTCTGAATATGATTGCTAAATGACTTTTCTGTGCTTAGAATGAGAAGGTCTCAGAGCAAATTTATATGTGCTATTCTTGTGGTGGTTAGGTGACAAATTACCAGAACTGAAAACTGGAGCTTTCCTTTAGGAAAATAAATCAGTGTGTTAACAAATTGCAGATAGCCTCTAGAGAAAATTAGTTACATTATCAAAGAGAAATTACATTAATTTCAGGAGACTCTGATGCTCTTTCTGTGGTTCTCACACAATAATATTTTGTTTAGGCTCTGTAATTGTAGTCACAAAAAGATATAACAAAGGAAATTATTAATTTTATCTGTATTAATAGAAAATAATTTGAATATGAGCCATAAAATTTAATGAGTTTTGTTGTTTCTTAATGACTTGAGTATGTTGGGTAGATGGGGAGAAGAATTGAAGTAAAAGTTGTATGTTGAGATAGAAACAGTTTAATACTTGAAAATAATAATAGTGATAATAAAAAGGAAACAAGTAATGCACAACACAATTTGTCACCACCTGCTGCCCAACACCACACTCCCTTTGCCGAATCCAGATCGGCCCCCCTTCCAGGTAACTCCCCCCAGTTTATATACTGGGCATGATATTCTGTGGTGTGGAATATCCCTTTGGTCAGCTTGGGTCATGTGTCCCAGTTATGCTCTGTCCCACTGGCAGGGCATGAGACAAGGAAAAAAGAAAAGAAAAAAAAAGTCTTTGACTTAGGATAAACATGACTTAGCAGAAAACAAAATATCAGTTTGTTATCAATATCACTCTCATTCCTAATCCAAAACACAGCACTGTAACAGTACTGAGGAGAAATTAACTCTAGCTAAAACCAGGACAAATATCTCTGAGTGAGTTTTGCTAGTATAACACCAAACTTTCTAAAGACCTGAATTTTCGTGGGAAAAGAACCCCAAACAAATGAAACAAAAACCCAAAAATTCCTGACCCCAAACAACCAAAAACTCCTTCCCTAAAAAAACCACAGATGATATCAAACCAGGATATTCCACAATATCTAAAACAATGTTAAACACCTACAGTTAGCAGTAGAATCCTGTTTTCTATCATACTGGTCTCTATCATCAACAAATTTTTTTTTTTACTGCATGTATAAAAAATACTAGACTTATCTCCCTGAACACAATGGTCTTTGTGGGTCCTTTCCAACTCAGGATATTCTATGATTCATCCAATATTAAGCACTGAAAAAATAGACAACTTCTTTAACCTAATACAGTTGTCAACAGAAACAAGCACGGCAAAGGACAATCGACCACATGAAACAATAAATAAGACAGGCACAATGGATCACTCACTGGACTAATTTAGAGCTATCCTGAAAACCTCTAATAATATAATCTAAAAATAGACCACTCTCTCCTCTGACTTCTAACACAGTGAGAATGTCCTCTCAGCATGTCTCACCTTTTTCAAAACCAGTGGGAAACTTCAGCATCTACAGAAAAGCACTACATTTAGAAGACTTTACAGCCTTGACTAATTGAGTCACTACTGCTTTCTGAGAACTAGGTTTTTTCATGTAGCACATTTAGAAAATGTTTCTAATGTAAGTAATGCGTATTTCTAAAAAAATAGATGAATAAGGAAACAAATTATTAGGAGATCAAATTCCGCTTGCAAATGTAGCAGATACCTTTTGTCAGAGCGAAGAAATAAGCTATAGTGTCAAAACATTTCATTCTGACAATTTAACAAAGAAACACTCTGTCTTCTAAATTAAATATTCCTAAAAGCGCTTTAAAGCACTATTTTTTTAAGAAAAGAGGCAAATTTTTAAACTACAAAAATAAAAAATTGAATTTCCTGTATATTTCAATTTCATCTAAAACCACTTTTTTTCTCTTTCCAAGTAAAAAAATGTTTGTCTTCTGTCACCAGGTCTTGAGTTTTTTAAAAAATATGATTTGCTTTAGTGTGATCCAAACACCAATTCATGACAATTGGGTCACAAAAAAGAATGGATATAAATAGCACAAAATCTGAAGGGAGTTACTGAATTATGGTCTCAAAGTGAAAACATTGGCACAGATATCCTGTTTTTCCTTTCTTTGTTCAGTTACACTGTCCTCCACTTTTTAGTTAAATCTGCATAGCCATTGGTTGAAGTCTGGTGGGCCCGTCAGTGTAAAGCAAGACTCCAGTAGATTTCTATGCTGTTAGAATAGAAGAAAAGATTTTCAGAACATTTTTCATAGTTCATTAGTCAGGAAATTGTGGTAAAGAATAGTTTATACCTACATAAGAATGTCTTAGAAGAGATGTGTTCTTCAGTTTTGTTCTTTGCAAACACTGGTCATTGGTGTGAAGTTAATCTACGGCCACTTGGCTTACTCCTGAGAAAATCCATAGGACCTGCTAGTAGCACTCCTAGACTGTGGTGTCCAGAAAGGCTGTGATTGCACTAACAGGTTAAATAACTTTTAAATCTATAGTAAGATTAATAGTCTTCTAACTGCCTTAAAACCTGAGATGAATGTTTTAAGTCTGTAAATATTAGCCTGGTGTTTAGGTAAAGAATTCTTGTATTTCACATCATGCGTATCCTTGTGAAAGGCTCCTGTAAAGTCCTGGGAAGGCACATTGCTTGTTCAGTCTGTGTTTGTGCTCTTACTCATGCAGTGCTCATGGGGGAGTCTGTCCTTGGAGCCTCCCTTACATAAATAAAGTTACCAAGCTCTCTATTCACCCTTGTCAACCTTTACAGTAATTCTTACTTCAAACATTACGTCCTTGTAGAAAGCTGTTGATATTTTATGGACTAGTCCCTGGAGTTTTCTTTGTCTTTAAAACTTAATACTTTCTCTTGGTATCATATCTTAATATCAAAATATAAAAGCTGTTTGATCACAAAGTATTATGGACAGAAATACCTGAGTAAATCTACATTGCTATATAAAACAGTAATGAGTTTGAGTACAGGATCCCAGATCATCCTTTATCCTTAATTGTAAGGTGTCTCCCTTAACTCTATTTTCAAGCATTCTACACAACTCCCTTCAAGTCTGATTGTCAAAAGCCCATACACAGACAGGAGCATAACAGTTTTGTCTCCTTATATTTTACGTAATCCTTCATCGCTGTCTCAGTAGCCCTTGCAGCCTCAAAAACTGCAAGAAGCCCTGAGGCAATGTATTGGAGAATAAAACAAAAAACAGTGTACTCATACTTTAAAAAAACACCACTTCATTTCATCCCTCATAATATTTCTGAACCTTTGGTTTTGAATAAAACTATGTTCCTATCTGAGGCATCTCACGTGGAGCCCTGGGGAAAATGAGGGTCAATATCATGCCTTTAGACATACCTCTCATGTGGGGGAATGTAAGCTGTTCTGTGTCATTTGGGCAGGAGCAGCAGGGAGACCTTTGACAACAAACAGTATTTCTTAGTTCCTCTTACACTGATGTATAAAACATCTGAGAATGACCCCAGTAAACTTCCCAGGACGTCTACCAAATTCCAAATGTGCTTACGATGCTTTGACATGCATTACCAGTGGCCTTTAAGTCTTGCAGTTATAATCTAACAGATGCAAAAAGAAGATGAAAGGATGCCTTTAATGCAAAATTTAGAGAATGTTCTCTCAAAATTATGTCCTTGAGGTATTATAGAAAAATCTCAAAGCACTTAGCTTGAAACTTCTTACTGCTTCTCACTGGAAGTAGTGTTGATTATCAGGATAGCACTACAGGTTTACTTGATCCAACACTGTAGGCACCAGAGAAAACTCTCACTATACAGTGATTATGGTGACCTCACTCAGTGCCTATCCTTATCCTGCAAGGACGCAGCAAAAGTTGAGATGGACAGTCAAAAACTGAATGTGTTTCATGCTGACTTTGTTTTGGATATTGCCTCACAAGGTGAATCTTTTGACTAATACTGAAATCAAACACTCTATAGGGCCACAGCTGTGAGTTACAAAGACTTGGATAAGTGAGTTTTTACACATAAAGATAAGGATCTCAATAACTTTTTAGTTTCATCCTTTCTTTGTGCTTTTATGTTTTCTGTTATTAACTGATTTTTTTCTTAATAAGGAAACATGGGTTTATTTATGATGAAGTTTTCTGTAATAATTACTTCATAACAAGGAATTTGACAATAATGAAAAAATACTGTTGTTGTTGCTATAACTGCAAAGAAAGCTGAAACCTCCAGTGCTCCCTAGCATGTTTTTAAAACTCCTCGCTATAAATAGTGCCTACTGAACTTCTGTTTAAGATTTTCTTTGGTGCAACAAGTAATCACAGCACACAGCACACAAAGCATTACCCAATATAAAATTACTTTGTTAGTTTACTTTCATCTTCAACCTTCTGAAGAGCTACCCGAACTGATATATGCAACCTTTAGCTTAGTTAAGCAAAATATCTCTGCTATTTTTTTCCTGTCATCAACACTATCAAAGGATTAGTTCTGTTACATGTGGTATTGTTTGTATTCATCCACTACGGCAAAAGAAAGAACAAAAAAGAGAAACAACAACAGCCCCTCACTTCTATCCAAGTCTGCTTTGATTTCTTTTTATGTCCCACAGCAGTATCTTTAATCAAATTCCTAACAATAAGAATTTTTCCTTGACTTCTGTCCTTGAACGAAGTTGCAAAACTGCAATCTGCTTCACCAAAGGATTAGTTTTATTGAATATTTATCTTAAATGTGTATAGTTCATGCAGTTTGTTTTCTACAAAAAAATCACCCCACTATTATTTCTTTGTCTAAGTCTAACCTATAGTTCTCAACAAAATAATATCTTCTGAAATAGTAGATACATTTATTTGCAATGTCTCAATTTTTGTTCTGCATTTAAATATCATATAATTATGTACTTATATTTGGAGATGACTAGAGACATTTTGTAGTCAATCTTTTTTACTTTGAAATTATATGACAAATGCAGATGTATAATGGATTAGGAAATTGAATTTAAATTTATTCTGCATTTATACTGAGATACACATCTACCTCTGCTTTTCAAAGAAAAATCACATAATGTGTATGCAGAGAAACGTATTTACAGGAATATTATCATCAGAGGAGGTAAAGACACATAATAATGCATTAAAACATTCTGTAGTGAGAAACACAGTAATTTTGCACCTTTTGAAGTAAATTTGATTTTATAGTAGCACCAGAAAAAGAACAAGGTTTAAAAGATGAAGAAAAAATAAAGTCTCAAGTGTTAGCCCCAATATTTTCTTCATAAGCCTAACTAATGCATGTAATTACAGAGATATTCTTTCTGCCACTCTCTGTCACATGCATACACACAGATGCATACACATGTATTCAACATGAGCAGCAGTGGTCTGGAGCTCAATTTAATTACTCCTAAACAAACATTTATTAACATGTACGGTGTTCTAAAACATTCTTTTGAATGTTTTATTCCAATCTTTATTCCAGAGGACAGAAGTGTCCCACGGGAAATTTGTCTGATCTTCCAGCCCTCGACACTGACACTCAGTCATCAAAAATGGAAGTAGGTTTTCTGCAGACCAGCTGAATGCAGCCTTTTAGTCGACACAGACAGCTATTAATTTTATTCTAAAGCAGACACGTATTTTCAGATAGCAGTGTGGTGATCAGCAGTGTATTTCTCTAGATAATATTTACCTGACATCCTTTGATTAAAACAGGATCCTAAATTAGGATGTAACCTGTGACAGAAGTTAGATACCTCTGTCACTGACATCTAGGTTTACATGTTTGAACATAAACATTAATTCTAATACAATCTGCCATTTTCTTTTATTTATTTTAGCTATCGTAGTTCTGTGCATGCATTTGTTGTACAAAGAACTCCATTCTAATGAATACTGAAAGAGTTGCAGACTGCTATCTCATATATACACTATGTATGAATTCAGTTAATCACCAAGAATCTTAGGAATTACAAAAACTTCTTAAGATTTTTTCACATAAAATATCCATGTTATATCGCAATGCATGTTTACAAAATTCAGGCAGACTAAGGTTTTTCAGTTAGAAGTATTATTATTTGGAACAAATAGAAATCCGTATTTACAATGTCCCTTAATTCTTGATACAGTTCATTCACTTCTGAAATATAAAATGTGGTGCAGCTGAATGTGTTTGAAGCATAAACCAGTTTATGACATCATCAGTATTCTGTCAGAAACAACACATTGCTAGCTATAAAAGCTGGGGAGTTTTATTTTTTTATTCCACAAAGAGTATGCATATCAATGTCAATCATATTTTATCTCAAGGTCTTTTATTTTTTATTGGAAGTAGCAAAGTACAGAAGATTAGAGCTTTTAGGAATTATATCATGATTTATTATACTAATAGTTCCACCTCTTCCTAGCTCCTATTCTGAATGTTTTTCTTCCTTATATCATCATAAATGTGCTGTATTTTTATCAGACACTCATGCTACATTCTATATTAACGCTGACATTACTGAGGCTGTCAGGTAATAAATGCTACCTTCTGATGTCCATTTTTCTGAAGCTGTAGATCTTTAACAGGTTTCTTTATTCCAGAACAAAAGATTCTTTTACAAGTGCCTTAAAAAAGTTAAAAGTGACTAAATGTAGTCAAAACTACTATCTACTTAAGGCAGTTACCCAAGGACTAGTGAAAACTCATACTTGAAGACAAGTGAATTTTAGAAGCTGAAAAAAGTGTAATGGAAATTTCAGAAGGGATTCTTTAATGAACATTTGTAATTTTTAGAGCCAATTGTAAAGTCTAAAGCAAAACACTGACAAGGAATTTGTTATTACATTCCACAATACTCTGAAAACTGTAATTTATGAGTTTTATGTCAAAGTAAGGATAACTTTTACCCAGGTATTATGAATCTCTACATTTTGAGTTAGCTTTCAAAAAATTCACAGAACTAAAACATTATTTGTAGCATTTGTTAAAAATAGTATTTGTGATATCTGCTGGAGGAACAACCCAATGAGACACAAGAAGTCCAGGGGGTTCCTGGAGTGCTTTGATGATGACTTCCTCCTGCAACTGACAGAGAAACCAACGAGAAGTGTTCTGCTGGACCTCATACTCACCAACAAGGAGATACTCATTGGGAATGTGAAGATCAAAAGCAGACTTGGATACAGTGATCGTGAGGTGGTGTTCATGATACTGAGGGCAGAGAGGAGAGTGAAAAGCATGCTCAGAACCCTGAAACTCAGAGCAGACTTTGGCACCTCCAAATATCTGCTTGGAAAATCCCAGGGGATAAGGATCTAGAGAGGTAAGCGGTCCATGAAAGCTGGTACATATTCAAGACTCACCTCTTCCAAACCCGAGAGCTTCATCCCAATAAACAGGATGTCAGGAAAAAAGTGGCAGGAGGCCTTAAAAGAAGAACAAGGAAGAGTACAGAGAGGGGTAACAAGGATGGTGGGAATCTAGAAACGTTGTCCAAGCATGTAGGGATGAAGTCAGGAAAGACAAAGCCCAAGTGAAATTAAATCTGGCCAAGGATGTCAAAGACAAAGAGGCCATCTACAAGTACATGGGTGACAAAAAGACTGGGGAAAATGTGGGCCCATTTCTCAATGAGACACAAGTCTTGGTTACATAGGACATGGTAAAGGTGGAAATACTAGCAGCCTTCTGTGCCTCAGTCTTTACTACCAAGTTTGGCCTTTAGGAATAATGGGTCTCAGAGACCGAGGAGAAGTCCTGGAGCAATGGAGACATTTCCTTGGTCAAAGAGATAATGGAATACTTAGGCAAACAGGACATAAGTAGATCCTTGAGCCTGATGGCATGCCTACACAAGTGCTGAGGGAGCTGATATCAGACCTGATTATTGGAATAAGTGTTTGAGGATTGGAAGAAAGCAAATGTCACCCCATCTTCAAAAGGGGCAAGAAGAAGAATTAGGAATCTACAGATTGCCCCTCCTTACCTGCATAGGGGAAGAAAATAAAACAAAAGACTCATAAGTTGAGATAAGGGCAGGGAAATCACTCAGCAATTACTGTCATGGGCAAAACAAACTCAACTTGGAATGATGAATTCAGTTTATTAATGATGGAGTAGGATAATGGGAAATAAGAACAAAACTAACCCCACCTTTCTCCTATCCCTCCCTTCTTCCCAGGCTCAACTTCAATCCCAGTTTCTCTATCTCCTGACCCCAAGTGGAACAGTAGGATGTTGAATGGGGGCCAGTTGCAGGTCCATCTTGGAGCCAGCTGGAACTGTCCCAGTAGGACATGGGGGAAGATTCTGACATCTCACAGAAGGAACACCTGCAGCACCTCTGCTGCTAAAACCTTGTCACACAAACTCAATACACTGCTATTCAGAGGAACTTTCAAAATGCTGTAGAGACAGCATGAATATTAGCAAGGACAAGTAAAAAGTCCTGCACCTGGGAAAGGACCAAGCTCATGCACCAGTATATGCCACAGGCCACCGAGGTGTAAAGTGGCAGAGAAGGACTGGGAGTCTTGATGGATAATGAATTAAACATGAACCATCAATAAATCCTTGTGCCAAAAAAAGCTAATGTTGTCCAGGGTATAAGGCAGAGGCGGTGAAGGCGATCCTTTCCCTTCCACTCAGCACAGGTAGTCCCATGTCCAATTCTGGGATTCTTAGTACAAGGGAGATATGGGCATACTGGAAAGAGTTCAATTAAGAGGCACAAGAATGACGAAGGGACTTGATCACCCTCTCTTTTAAGGAAAGTTGAGAGAGAGGAGACGGTATAGCCTAGGGAAGAGAAGGATCGGGAGAGTTTTATCGGTACATAGGGTGCAAAGGCGACAGAGCCAGGCTCTATTTTAGTGGTGTCCAGTGACAGGATCAGGAGCAGTGATCAGAGGCAATATAGGAAGCTTCCGCTGACTATGAAACACTTCTTTAGCATGAGAGTGACTGATCACTGGAACAGGTTGTGTGGAGCCTCCATCCTCAGCAATATTCAAAAGCTGTCTGGACATAGTGCTGGGTAACTGGCTCTAGGTGTCCCTGATGAGCAGGCAGGTTGGACCAGATGATCTCTAGGGGTCCCTTCCAACCTTAATCACTCTGTGATTCTATGACTCCATGACTACATAAGAAAAATAGAAGCACTGATACTGGAAGGACTTAACACCAGTAAACTTACACATTAGTAAACAATTATAACACTCTAATCTGCTTTAAAAGAAATTTGTGGGGTTTGTTTATACAGAAGAAAATAAGTTTACTTCTCATTCAGTTAAAAACATTAATAAATATTCTAGCTTCCTTTGTGTGAAAAGATATGTAGTTACACTAACACTGTCAGATTTCTTTCAACAATATTTTTGGGAATGGATTTTTTTAATAGAAATTACCCTTAACACTGATTCTCTCAGCCTTTTCTCTGTAGCAGTTTGTTTGTTGCAGACGTCTATGAGATAATGAGCAAAGAACGTACGATAGCATCGTCACAGCCTTGCAACTGTATGAGAGAAGCTGCTGAATAGATAGAAAGCTTTAAATCCCCATCCTGAGGAGTTACTATATAAAGATGTGCTAGTGTGTTAGTGTGAGACTAAGCATCCTTGAATACATCACTCAAAGATGGTGTTTAGTGCAAAGAAGGAAAGACCAGAGTTAAAGTTTCTGCAATACAATCTGGTTCCAGGAATACGTGTCCACACCATATGTCAGCCAGCAATGAAGGTCTTAGACGCTGACAATTTTAGGTGGGCATCACACATGTAAGCAAAGAATTAATTGTGTGTTAACCTTATGCCATCACTGAAAGTGAGTCGCTCCAGAGGGTGATTTATTGCACAACTTCAATTTTTGTTCCACTGTGAGGGAAAGCTTTGGACAACAAGACGTAGCCTCAAGCTATGCCAGGAGATGTTCAGGTTGGGCATCGGGAAGAATTTCTTCACTGAAAGGTGGTCAGGTATTGAAAATGACTGCCTAGGAAGGTGATGAAATCACTTTCTCTGGAGGTGCTCAAGAAACAACTGGATGTGACACTTAGTGCTGTGGTCTAGTTGACATGGTGGTGATCAGTCAAAGGTAGGACTTGTTGATTTTGGAGGTATTTTCCAACCGTAATGATTCTATGATTCTATAAGTCCATCAAGCTCAAGACATCAAGCATCAACAGTGTAAATTCATATCGAGAAGAAACCTGCTATCCCACTGTATCACTAAATCAGCATTCTGTTGCACTGAAGAGATGCATTTCTTGTATACACTAGAATATCAAAATCAAAAGGTCATGTTTAGATTCTGATGTAAACAAAAGCCTTCATCAATAATTTGTTTTGTGTCCCTCATTCTGAAGCACTTGTATGTGCTGGCTATTCTTAGCTGAATTTGACACAGGACTAAGCTCATATGAGGCATGATTTGTGGTACTTGTCATCCTACAAGACCTGCTTGAATAATCAAGTTACAGCAAAGTACTTCCTTTTAATCCATTTACCAGGAGGCTAAGGACTAGTCTGTAAGTTTAAATAGTAGTTTAACTGATCCACAATATGCCACCAAGGTAATACCATTAGTAGGTCTTAGCTGCCTGTTATTAGTATCCTGCTCATTACAGAGAAGAGAAATAACTGAAAAGCAGGCTGCTTTGCCTTGGTATTCAGGTTTTTACTAATATCATGTGCAGTCGGTGTCCCAAATGTTTTATTTCCTGTAGGAGTCTGACTTCTACTCTGACACATTATCTCCTGGATGGTTTTCTTTTTTGAGGTGCTCACCTTAAAAACATATGTATGGATGATGACTTGATTAGTTACCTGGTTACTTGGGTTGCTCTCATCTTAAAACTCTGGTTCATTTGCTTAGCAGGCTTGATTTGTAAGTAAAGGCACATGCAACACAAGTTCTCTTCACAGAACTATTTAACTGCCGCATATTCAAAAAATATGTAGCATTCAAAGACTATGTGCTCTTGCAATCTACTTTGGCATGATTATATAGAGACAAAAATAAAAAAAAACAACAATAAAGTGAATAAACTCTTAAAATGCATAACAGACTGACTAGCTTGCATTTCACACAAGAAATGCAAGTGGCACATGCAACAACACCATTATAAATTTGTTAAACAAAAGAGAAATGAATGCAACATATCAAGTTTTGCAATATACTAAAATAAATTGGTTATGAAAACTGTGAAAAGGCCCCAAGGCATCCATCTCTGCAAGAATCTCAGCCAAAAGGCTTGAGGAACCCTCTATTCAGTTCCTCTTTATATATCAAACACAAATTGCTTGTCATCATCACCTTTCACAGATGATTACCATCTATCATTTTTTATTTGTCATTTATACCAGCTCCCCATTTGCCTATGACGCTGTATATCTAGTGCTTAAATTTTCTGTCATGATACCCCTATGATTATGCCTATGTCACCTGTTAGACTTCAGTGTGTGTCCTTAACTCTCAGCAAAATACTAATTAATTGTTTGCTTTTTTAATCCTAAGTTTTTAAAATAACTGGACTTCACTACTCTTATTAAATAAAACATCAAGTAGTCTTTGTTGGGACTGTAGAACATGCTGTGAAAATGCTTTCTTGGAACAAGAAATTCAACTTTTCTAAATCATTGTTTTTGAAGATAATACTCCTCCAACAGTTATTGGGGTATTTTCTTCTAATTCACAACTACCTACTTCAGATTTAATTATGAAAGTACTTTCTATGGAAATATCAGCGTTACTTTTGTACATTTTTTAGTAAGCATTGGGATTTATCTTTATTACTCTGACTGTCACTTACTATATTGGAACTTGGGACAAAGTTTTTTCTTCTAGAAAGAGATAATTGAATTTACAGAAAACTTGTTAAAATATAAGTTTTCCTTCAGAAGGTTTCAGAGACAGCTTGTGTACAAGGTTACATTTTAAGGAACATTTGATCATCAAAAATAATTTGAGACAGATTTTCCTTTGAAAGACTGCAGTCCTGACCAGTAATATATAAAAAAACTAAAGGCTTTAAAAATAATAATTTCCTGAAATGAAACAAAACAAAACAAAAACCAAACCAAACCAAAACAACAACAAATAAACAACAAAAAAACCACCCCAACCAAAGCAACCAACCAACCAATAAAACCCCCTCACAAATCAAAACAAAGTACGATTGAGAAGGAGAAACCCAAAGAAAATTCTATCTAGAGACTAATAAGAATATGGGATGAATTTTCTATGAGAATATATGCACTAAACAATCATAGCACTAAGATGACACAGCAACATGAAGAGAAATTCACTAGAACACCATGCCTAATAGAGTCAAGAAGATATTTAAGCTACTTTATAAAGTTGTTAACCATTCTGTGCATCAAAATTCAAAGATCAATTCAAACTGGGGAAAGAACAGAGGAGGGATCCTTGGACAATTAGGAGTTTGAACAGACTTAATTTTATGGAGAAAGAACAGAGCTTGAATGGTTTATCTTGGCAAAAAGAATACTGAAAAGACAGACAACCTCTATAAATATACCATGGAAAACGTCATAGAAAGATAACAACTAGCTAATAAAGGCAATATGGGCTCAAGCCCCAATGCATATAAAATGGAATTAAGTACACTTAGGGTACAAAATTAGCAAAAGATTCTAACCATTTGGGCAGGGAGGTACAGGAGCAGGCTTGAAATCAGACTAGTGGAGGAAAGTCACTGAACATTTTAAAACCACTTGAAAAGCTACTACCCTCACCACCCTGCAAAACAGCTCATTCCTGTTACAAAAAAAATTATGAAATGTGGCTCCCAGCAACACCAGGCAATTTAATGACCTAAGACATCCTTTCTAATCCTAGATTCCTTTCAATTAACTAGTGTACGTGGTGAGACATCAGGCATTGGTATGGATTTAATGGCCACCTAAACACTCACGGTGGGGAAAAATATAACTAGTCCACAGCCTCTCACATATCAAGTACTTAATTGGGGTCAGTAAAATGTTATGTATTTTCTACAATATACAGAATAACTAAGAATAGCTGTTCCTCTTATATCTAGAGAATGTTCCTGTCAGAACACAACCAAATATCTGTTTACCTTGTTTCTTCCATTTAAAAAGGCTCTCATGTCTTCACCTGTATAATACTCATCTCAAACACTGATAAACATATTCATTATCTGAAAAGGGTATCCCAGGCAAGTCTACTAAAACTAAACACTAGTACTTTTGATTTAAAAAATAAAAATATTTTATTCCTGGTGTATTTGGGAATGTTGATTACAGAGCTAATTGGTCCCATATTGTTATAAGTCTCTAAATAGGATTTAATTCTAAAACTATTGCAAATTTGAGCCATAAAAACATTTCCATAGTTGTTGAGTACACTATGAAAATTACAGAGATGATGAAGTTTTATTACGAGGTGAGTCACAATCAACATAGCATTGTAGAATCCTAAGTATTGCAGGTTTTTTTTTTTCTTCTCAATCATGACTTGGGTTTTTCTGGTTTTGATTTTGGTTTTTTGTTTTTTTGAGGGCTCTGGGGTTCTTTTTCTGTGTTTTGGGTTTTTTGGTTTTCTTTTTTTTTTTTCCAGTTTCAGGACCAACAAAACTTCCATTTAGATACTAGGATAAAAAAATCACAATGACAGTAATCAAACACTGAAATAAGTTCCCCAAATAGACTGTGAGATATCCATCACTGGATATACCGAAGACTTGGTTGTGTATGGTTGATTAATCTGACTGAGCTTTGAAGCTGGATCTGACTTTGATATTGTGCCTACTTTGAACTAAGCATTGGACTAGATGACCTAGAATGGTCTCCTTTAGCATTTTTTTCCATTGACCATTTATATGTAGAAATAATTATACTTGTATCTGAACAGTGCCTGAAAACATTGTGAAACAACAGTGCTTGTTGTAGCTTTAACCAGTTTAAAAGGGATGTAATCACTGACTATTCCTTTCAGAGATCCATAAGATCTACAAGAAAGAATTGGTTATGTCAGGAACAATTTGGAGGGGAACACTGTAACTTTATTAAATTAACAACTGTATTTGCAGAAACAAACAAGTATACTTTCCTTTGTGTCAGGTCTAAAACAGAAGCATCAACCATGAAATAAGCGTTTTTGTAGAACAACATATTTCAGTTGCCTTACTCTGTCCAGTTTAGCCCTCTCCTCATTGCCACTGAAGTGCTGAACAACTTGGGTAAGTCTGGAGGAGGCCAGGAGAAGGGTCAGAATGGCAGGATTTGCCCTGTGAGAAAGGCTTGAGGGCTGCAGCTTGTTCAGCGTTGAGATACCCTGAGAGGGAACAGCAGCCTCCCTTGTATCTGTGCAGAGGTCATGAAGGAGATGGAGCCAGGCTGGCACGGAGAAATTCAAATGTAAGTTCTATATGTGGTAACTTGTGATCAAAGAATGATTTGACATGGAGGGCAAGGAAACCTAACTGCAGAAGGGATTAAACTGGCTGAAGAAGGAATGCCGGAGATAGAATGACTCCCTGTGAGGCAGTGAAGTTTTCCTTGGTGATGAGATAAGCAGCTGCAGCCTTGTCTTATAGCAATCTTGGAATCATGTGAACCCTCAAGGGCCAGCTTTCACCAGCGGAGCTGGTGCTGGGGGATGAATCCAATGGCAGGCTAAAGCATCCCATGCTAACCCTCACATGATTAGTTCTACTGCAAATATCTGTAAAGGATAAGCTTCTGATGCATTTTTGTTGACTCCTTCTAGAACTCTGTCCAATGCCAAATTCAATCCTCTACAGCATTGTTCCTCCCTCTCTTTTTATTTATTTATTTTTAATATATTTAAGCACAAACATGTATTTATTTTACCCCAAGGAATAAAACAAAAAAAAATCCAAAAAGTGGGATTCTGTTTACAGTAAGGTGTAAACAGAAATGAGAGAGTTTCAGACTGGAAATTAAAAGAAACCTCTTCCCCATGGGATTAGTCAGGAAGCGTAGGACATTGTCCAGAGATCTGTGCAACCTCTGTTCTTAGAGGCTTTCCAGATCCAGTTGGACATGGACAGCCTGGATATCTCGGTCTGACCTCAAAAATCACCTTGCTTTGAGCAGAAAGTTGGGCTAGAGATATCCTGATGTCACCTCCAGCCTGAATTATCCTTGAATTACACTTTTCTGGTTTTTAGGAATGATGAACTAACAAGTAAAACTTACACCTCACCTATAATAACTGCAATCTGGATGCTCTACACCAAAATAAATTTGATTCTTACTGTTTGCTGCACAAACTATGTATATGTTCTCCAGATAATTGTTTGTAATTACCACACATCAGGTAGGAAATACAAGTCAACTACTCTAACTTCCAGAGTCTTTCATCTGAAGCCTTTATTATGAATTGACAACTGACCAAAGATCCTGGATGATTTTAAAAGAGGTCTACTATATGTATTGAGTATCTCAACTATAAGAAGAAAGTAAAAGCAGCTAGAATTTATCATTTTGTATATGAGGGAAAGGGAAAACATTTCATTCAAATGTACTATAAATAAGAATAGCTTTCCTGGGTATTTTGGGTGTTTCGCTGTTTGTTTTATATCATGTTGCAGTTTTCATAGTCTATTATCTGAACTGGTATTAAAGAACAATACAATATAGTTCACTATTGTGTGATGTTTTTCTCTAGAAATACAGGTTTTTTCTGAAAAAATGCAACAAACAAAAGAAACAAACAAAAAGAAAAACCTACTTAAAATACAACAAAACCAAACCACAACAGAAAAGTAGAATATTATAACAGAATTGTATATATCATTAAGTTTCAGTTCATCTAGAACTTTAGGAGTCCAGTACTTAGCAGATGTGTGGTACTGAATTCATAATTCTCATTTATTTACTATGTAGCACATTTAGTTCTTTAAAGCTTCTTAAATTCAGATTAATTGTTCTCTGTTATATTAAATAATATTACAGATGAATTTAAAAGCTGTAGTAAATTTAATATAGAATAAAGCCTAAAATCAGCTAATTTTAGACTCAATTTATATGTTTTGAAAGTATGGCTAATTTCTTTGTTCACATCTTATTTCTGAATCTGCCTTTAGTGTTGACACAAAATAGTTGTCACTATTCATGGACATGAATATGTTGTGAAGTTGTTTTAATGTGATGTTAAAAATAGAATTGTGCAGTTTATTTACATGATAACTTGAAAGAGGATCAAACTCAAATGAGGTAGCAAATGATAAGTGAAAAGTGAAATAAATCATATATAGATAGCATATAGAAGCACTAACACTAACTATATTCTGCACTCATTAAATGCCACTAATTTGGCCTACTCATGAGTTGGTTATGGTGTGCCAGACAGCTGAGGCAGCCAACTGACTGTGTATTTCACTCTCTCTTAATCCAAGGTCCAGAAATTTCTGCAAATCCACTTTCAGCTATTTTCTCTGTTATGAGTTCATCTGTCTTTTACAGCTGGCAAAGACCAGGCCAATCATATTTAATAACTGAGCTTTGATTAAAATTACATATAACTAATCATGGAAGAATGACAACCTATAATAGCAGTAGTATCGATTTTTACAGCCATGGTAAAGTATTTGGCTCACTTCTTATTGTTTTTCCCCTAAAACCAAAGTTTTTTCAAAGAATATTCAGACGTCAATTAGACGTCTGAACACTGTTGCTCCCTAAAACATCATTTCTGTTCAGGTTTTTATAATGAATGTAATATTTAGGTTAAAAAATAATGTTTATACAGCTTTAGATAGACTTTAGAACCCTACTCTGAGCATTCTACGTGCTAACTTTGAGAGTAACAGGCTTTATAAAATAAAAAATATTTAGACCTCAGTGAGTTTGTTCTCAGCTGGATCCACTAGAAACTTGTGTTCTTAATGGATGACTCTGCAAGCAGTTCAACTCATTGTGTGTTTGCAATTTCTTTTAATAATCATTACGTAAGTATATCATAAAATATAAGTAATGGATAGATGTAATATCTAATGAACTATTTACGATGCCTAGAATTTCTCTTTCAAAAAGAACATGAAATAAAAGTGGAAACAATCATATATCAATATGCCAAAATCTTATTAGTGAAACCATGTAAATTACAAATTCTTTCCTTCCTTCCTTCCTTCAAGAATCCCCTGACGTTGCGTGCGCAATAACGAAGTCTCATCATGGGGTCTGAAGGCAATGGTGCCTGGTGTATGCTGTGAACATGGAGAAGGTTTCCAATATAGGAAGTTGAATTTAAAAAAATCACGTTTTTATAGACCTTTCAATTTTCCAGTAGCAAATATATGAAGGAAAGTGTCCCATAGTGATCTGGTATATCTGACTTAGAACTACAGGTGATCTCTACTTCCGTGTCCCACAATTTAAGAAGGATGTAAAAGTCCTTGAGTGCATCCAGAGGAAAGCAACCAAGTTGTTGAAAGGGCTCAAAGGCATGTCCTATGAGGAATGGCTGAGAACTCTGTGTTTATCTGCTTTGGAGAAAAGGAGGCTGAGGGAAAACCTCATTTCTCTCTTCAGCTTCCTGAGGAGTGGAAGCAGAGAAAGGTGCTGAGCTCTTCTCTATGGGGTCCAGGATAGAACACATGGAAATGATTGAAAGCTGCATCAGGGAGGGTTTAGACTGGATATTAGGAAGCATTTCTTTACTGAGAGTGTTGTCAAACCCTGACACAGGCTTCCTAGAGAGGTGACGATGCCCTGGGTCTGTCACTGTATAAGAGGCATTTGGACAGTCCTCTAAATAACATGCTTTAACTTTTAGTCTGACTTGAAGGGGTCAGGAAGTAGGTCCCTTCCAGCTGAAACTATTCTATTCTATTCTATTCTATTCTATTCTCAGAGAATGGCTTTGCAAAATAGTGCCATTGGTGTGAGTAAAAAAAGTCACAGTAAATAAATAAGATTACAGAAGTAGGCAAATGTACAAAGCTATATTCAGCACTTTAAGTTATCTCAGGTCTTATTCAAAAAGCATTTTTCAGATGAAAACCTCAGCAAGTGAAGAAGTACCTTTAATAAACACAAGTGTGTTTCCATAGGAGTGGTAATAATGTAAATTGGACTTTCTCTAAATCTGGGAAAGAAATAATAACTGTAAACACTTTGAAAGAATGTACAAATGAGAAATGAAAAACTGGAATAAACATGCATTTAATAGGTCTATGACATGGATATTTTACTATATTTTTTTCTTCTTTTCTTCTGCATATGTTCACTGTTGTAATTTGGCATATTCCTCTTCACAAACGGAAAAGGGACATTCAGTTTTAAAGTCCGATTATGAATAAGAATGGCTTAAACCATAAGAGAAGACATAGGAATTTACTATTCAACAACAAAAAAATCAGTACCTGTGAAATTTTCTAAACAAAGTTCACTGGTATAAGGCTCCTCCAATAAAGTGAAAAACTGACTGTCTGAGAACTATCTTCAAAAAGGGTGTATTTAGACTGCCTAAGACTTTGCCCTTTTTAACCAGTACTGCCCCCTGAAAACTAAATGTTTGAAAGAACATGTTCAAAAATTGTGGCAAACACATAGAGACAGTGTTTTAAGATTTATAAAACTGGCCGGCTCTAACATGCTAGCAGCCAGAGAAAGAAGATAAATAAAGTTCTACCAGGTTGAGCTGTGCTCCGTAGCACCTCAGCAAGATTCTCATGTGTTCATGCAGTGTTATTCATGCATTGATATTTGCTATATAAATTAGAATTAACTAATTGTATTTACATGCACTGTCAGCAAAAGGATTTGTCATCATTTTCATTATTTAATCATTTGACCTACAGAATCTTTACAAATATTTCTTTGATGTCTCATCAAAGCAGACTACTAGAGGACAATGAAAACTGTATTTTTGTATTTCTTCATTGCTTGTACAGTGCTTATAAATTCATTGATACAGCATGATCCTCTTTGTTGTTGATTTTTTACTTCTCTGATAGCAAGTTATACAAACCTAGTCAGAAAGGAAAGGACAGCTCTGTGTTAGCTCTAGGGATAGACAGGAAAATGATAGCAGCTTAAATGCAAAGTAGGCTCCAATATTGTCAGGACTTAGATGCCTACAACCATCTCTAAAAGCAGACATTTAAACATCCAGGCAAAGTTTGTCTAATCTAACTTTAAGTGTCAACTATTTTAATATTTATGTTGGAACTATTCATGCTACATTCCTTATAAAGCCAATTAAAGAGATACAAATAAATGTTTGGAAAAAATATTTCATCCTACTGTAGACTTCTTAGTTAGTTAATAGCTGTATTTCAGATTCCACTGATCTATTTTACTTGTTAACATTAAGATGAGGGATTTAAATTCTGGAAGTACCTGTTCTTTTATGATAATTTATAAAGAATTCTAGAATGACTGACTGTCACAAGCCAACAGCAAAGTTGGTAAGCACTGTGAACTGGGAATAAACTTATGTGACAAGAAAAGTAGATGGTTAAAGTTCTTTGCTAGGGCAACAACTGAAGAAGGACTTTAGGAATTAAGAGCATAAAGAGGTGGACATATAAATTCAGTAGTAAAGTCCTTTGTGGATAAATTTTTCTGACTTTTGAAAGTCAAAGCTCCTTTGAATAACCTCTTTAACCTCTAAGATAGACTCCTTTTGGTTTAAACAGGTTTTTTGTATCTCACCACAGTCTGCATATACTGCTCTCTCTCTCTACTTTTTTTTTTCCTTTTTAAATCCTATTTTCTTGAAATTTAAAGATGCCTCTAAGATAAAAGACAATTATTTTAAAAATAAATAGACAACAAAATCAATAAATGAGGATCAATTAAATTTACCCTTCACTTTGAATTTTAGTTATATTTCTCTTCTTTTAATTACAAAGGAATTAGTCATTGTAAGAAAAAGACTTAGAAGGAGCGATCCATTCCACCTTAATGTAGATGTCTAAAACTGGTTAGCTGAATCACACTTAAAAACACCTATGCTTCTTTATTTGACATCTAGAGAACTTAAAAGGAAATTATTTTTGATTACATGAACAGTGAGCAATATGCAAAAATCAAGAAAAAGAACATGCCAAAGAAAACCTTTTATTTTTAATCTACATTAATCTCAAAATAGCTTCAGGAGAATTATTAAGATATACATGCCAAATTGCATGCTGATAAAGCAGAAAGACATTCAAAGTGAATTTGAATTAAGACTTAACAGAGCTGAAATAAATAGGCTTCTTTTTTTGTAAGGTTAAAATATATCTTTATAAGTGAGTAAGACTTCTATTCAATATTTTCATTATGGGTTTCTTCTTTCAGACACAGTTTGTCCTATTGCCCTTATCTAAGAAATGCATTATTGGCTCTTGGTTCATTATCTACATACCAATTAATTCCTTTTTTGCTTCATTTATCCTTTTTTCCTCTTGACTTCTACCTCAGTAAATTATCTCTTCCATGGAGAACAGGTGAACGGTCAGTGAAAAAGAGTTAGATTTGGTAACTAATGAAATTGTAAGGCTACGTTGCCTGAAATTCTATAAAGCATTGCAGACATCATCTTCCCTTTTAAAGCAAAACTTACCATTTTGTCTGCATTGTCAACCTTCACAGGATAAAGGTCAAAGATCATTATATTGTTTTGATGTTAAGCCTCAAATGGATTAAAAACCTGTGCTTCATCTATACCACTGGCATCCAATCACATTTAAATTAAACTGTTGTCATCCTGATTTTGATTACTTAATGTAGGATGACATGCTGTAATTATTCATTACTGAAGCACACGATATGCCAATAATGTCTTAGATATGTAATTACCAAAGTGTTTTTGATTTTTTAAAATTATTTTTACATGAGTGAATGTATCAACTAAATTCATACAATTATATGGATTTGGGACTGAATATTTAAATGCTTTTTATGGCTTCATGAAAGCTATCTAACTAAATTGCTTTTAGTAAAAATTTAAAATCCTGAAAAAAATAGCCTTATTGTTATTCTTTTTACATCACAACCAAAGTATAATAACAAAACAGCCAGACTTTTTTTTCTCTGATTATTTAAAAACATCACAAAGATCAGATGGTCCAATACCTTGCTTTTTCACATAAGTGAAACAGTCCTAGCACTGTTTCTCAGCAGTTCATCCAGATTTATTTCATCTGCTTTTCTGAAATATTTCTTACAGGATTCTTTCACAGAACTTAACAAAAACAGTTGAATGTACCTTAGTATGCTCCCAAAAGGGATGGCTGCCTGTAGATTGCACAGTTCTCTCAACTGACTTTTAATAGACCTTTAGTACTTAATCCAAATGATGTTCCCTAGTTAGGTGAAAATAATTTACAAGTTAATTAGATGTTAATATATATAACCCACCACCAGCAAGTAAAGAAACAAAGTACTGAGCTTTTTCAGTTTGTAAAGGAAAGGTTATTAGTCTAGAAGGAGAATCTGTAGAGTAGCTAAGTTCATTGGTTTTCATGAGCAGATTTATCTTGTTCAGGAATAGGATCAATCACCCCAATCCACTGACTTTCACTTAAACAAGTATCCTCATGCTTTATTGAGCCATAAACCTTCTAAACAATGGAAGCCTATCTTGTTTTCTACGAATATGTTTCATTTGAGTCATGCTGAGAAGAGCCCCAAATTATCTATCTTTAAATGCAATTTAAAGAAAACCACCACCAAACAAAAAATCCCCAGATGAGATTTGAAGGGATTATATATATTGAATTCTATATATTTTAGTTTTAAAATCAGCTGGAAACTGATTACATTTCTTCAAATTTCTGTCTTCTATTTTTTTTTCAGTTTAATTTTTAGATTTTCTTCTGCTGCCAATAAACATATTTTGGAGAACACTGTAAAGATACAGGATGGTAATGGTAGTTTATTTCTAGAAACAGTACATATGCAAGTTCTAAATCATAGAACTGTTTATTAATATTAAATATAAGATAAGCATCTAAAAATACATCTAGTTTAGACTAAGTGGCAAGTTAAAGTAAACAAGGAAAATTAGACAAGCCCTTTAAAGCTTCCAGCTATGACAGCTACTTATATTACTGGTGTAACATCGTCAAAAATATTCTCTATAATAACACCTCACAGATATAACCACTAAAATAGTGAGAATTTGTCTTCATTTACTATACAAATAAATAGACATACAAAGCATCATCCCATAATACTTTCAAACATATTCAATCCAGTACTAGGTCAGCACATAATACCGGGATCCCATACGCATTTGAGTTGAAATAGTGGTCAAATATAAATCTTCCACAGAGTTAAAATGTTACTCTTCTGTATCATACAGTACCATTCTTTCTATTCTGGCCATTTTTTAAATCTCTTTGATTTCTAAGAGACCAGATCTTTCTTTCTTCCATGACTCTCAAATCTTCATTTGTTTTTTTACAAAAACTACTGAATTAATTTGCATTAGTGCACTCAAAATATTTTGAAAATTATTCACTACACTTATGCAAGGCTTTTAGTTTATGACAGAAGGAGCAGGGAAAATGGTCTCAAAGCAATGAATCTAATAATATGGTTCCTATCTATCTACCTCACATAAGACAAATGTAATTGTGTTTGTGCTCTCAAGGGACCTGCACAAGCTTGCTTCTTGATCAGTAAAGGACGTATATATGTGCTATTTTAGACTCTCCAAGTCATGCACAATATCCCAAGACAGTGAAGAACTTTGTTTTTTCCATTGATGAATAACAATAACACAAATATTAAATCTTGAATTGAAAATTTCACTGTATGTCTCAAAACATTCTGGAGGTGGGAAAGAAAGGAAATGACAATGGAGATTATGAGCATGAAAAACGTCAAATATCCATGCTGTTGATTTTCACCTTGCTTCATTGCAGAAGTCTTCAGTATTTCATCCTTTATTCAAGTTATAGACATCAGCTCTATCAAACAGTGTTATTAGCAAGTTAATAAAGGAAGAATTGGAAGTAGTTCTGGAATACTTGTTTCAAAATTATTTCCCATAAAACAGTGCATCAAAAAGGGAAGAAATTCAGCACATGCAAATGCATTTTGCCGAGAATCACATTTAAAAAATGGGCAGAATTTATGGATAGTTGTTTTTGTAGTCTTACCATGAGCTGAACTTTAGCTCATCAGGAGCAGTGAAATGTTTATGGCCGTAAGTCTAAATCTTTTTGCAGTAATTGCTGTAATATCAAATTCCTACATAGGCAAGGAATCATACTATATTGCTGATTTATTGCTAGCTGACAGAAAGCTTAAACATGCTAAGAATGCCCTCATTTCTCTTGAGTAAAGAGCTCTTGATTTTTGCTGTACACCAAGCATATCGGTCCAATGGGATTTAAAATATGTAGTCTTCTTATTAAAAGTTATGTTTAAAAGAAGGTGGCTAACTTTTTAAGACAGAGATACCACCTGTTGACTTCTGCATACAAGTTTTAGGCTAAAGCATTCATTCAGAAAATGAGATAACTGACTTCAACTTTCATACTCCTCTGAATGGATTCAGACTCATGCAGACCATTTTATATATATTGCATAAATCATTAAGAGGGGAAAGGTTTATCATTTCCTTCAAGGCAGCTCTTAGTGCTGCTAATATGAGATTTACAGGAATTAGAGAAAAACAAGCAACAAAAGCTTAGCCCTACAGTTTCACTGTTAGGACAGCAGTCACAAGCTTGAGACACTACCCCCATGATTGCTAATGTGTTATACACTAGATGGTCAGAGGGGAAAATCATAAAAACCATTGAGAATACTGTAGCAGCAAAATGTCTCTTCCAAATTACTTAGCCAATGGCTTCCCTGGCATTTCCTCACCTCAGGAACCTCCCTGTGCACATGGCAACCCCCTGATTTGCTGTGGAGTGTGCCTGTACCGGAGCTGCGTGCCTTTGGCAAGTGACTCACAAAGCAGTTATTCACTGGCTACCACATACAAAAGATAACAAAATTTTGCAAGCTGTCAGGATGAGGACTGATGTAGTCACCACCCCGGTGAACTGCTTTTGCTGCTTGGCAGGTAACAAATAGGAGAGGATGGGGTGGCTCCCATGGCTCCACCTGATAGGTAGTCAGTATTACTGAGCTGCCATCTGTTCCAGCTTCACTGGCATTGCGGATGGCAATGGCCCAGCCTGACCCGGTGATGTGTGACCAGTCTCAGATGGGATCGACCCTGCTATCTGGACTCCTTGGATTCAGCCTTTTAGGCTTTTATATTACCTTTTTTTCTGAAATTCTTCCTCATGAATACCTGAGAGAAACACTGTGGCAGGGACAGTTGATTTCTTACTCTTTATTCTAGGATTCACCTCGGGTTATTTTCATGCACATGCCACAATTCCACACTACATCCAAGTGTTTGTTTTACAGTAACTCAGATACTTATTCTTTGTTTTGTTAGCCCTAGAACAGTTTTTTCATAACCCTCAAGACTAAATTGCTTTAAGGATCTTTAATTAAACACTGATGAAATGCTTATATCCTTGAAGCCCTCAATACAGTCTGCTGCTCATATTTGCAAGGCTTCAGCTGTCATCCCTGTACTTGTATTTGACTCTAAGGTCTTAGATGAATCATGCCGCTCTGAATAACTGATTATTACTACTGTTAGTTACAAATATAAATATATATATGTGTGTGTATGTACACATATATATAACATATTGTTTCACTACTTTATTGTACAAAGCTAAACAGAAGCTTAAATAAATAGGTTTTAGTCACTTTTAGTGACTAGTAGTCATCTGGTTGTTAGATAACGGCTGTCACAGTTTAAGCCTAATGAAGCTCCAGGCAGGTCAAGCT
This sequence comes from Pseudopipra pipra, assembly GCF_036250125.1. Lineage (NCBI taxonomy): Eukaryota > Metazoa > Chordata > Aves > Passeriformes > Pipridae > Pseudopipra > Pseudopipra pipra. Next base: position 74,789,715 of record NC_087550.1, on the reverse strand, counting down.
CAGATAAATCTTGTAAATCTTGAGGCCTCTGTGGTTATCTCAGCATACATTCATTTACAAGCAACAGTAGCACTGTATTTCCTAGGCTACAGGGCTATATGAAGTACACTCACTTGGAAGCAACAGGTATATGACTTGACTAATTTTACCCTAAGTGGATCAAAATACTCCAACAGATGAGTCTAGGTGACATGCTTTCTTGGAGCATCTCATGGATCCCTTTAATCTTTAATTTAATTAAGGTTAAGGGTAATGTATTCAGAAGTTAATTCTGATGTCCTTAGAACTGAAAAAACACCAGGAGTCCACCAATAAAGTCATCATTTCTTTATCATCTAAATATAACTAGATATCAAATAACAAGTGCTGGTTTGGTAGTTTTAGCTCAGAAGAGATTTAATAGAACTTTAAAAGACTTAGGAAAAGGAAATAAGTCATTCCACATAAGGAGTGACTAAGTAAGCTACTCTGGTAAGGAGACAAAATAAGGGAAAAATAATTGCAGTCTATAAAAATCATTATTGACGTATTTTATTCTTTCCCCTGTAATTTCAAATATGAGAAGAATTACAAAACACCAGCTGAAAGAAGTCAGAAGCAGGTTTGTAGTAGCAAGAGTTTGAAAGGAGGCCGAGATTGAAACCAAACACCAATATTTATTACAAAGAAGTGGCTGAGTAAACGGGAACCCAAGAGAAAAAGAAACAATGAGGGATTACAACACCCTGCTCACTCAGGTGTTACTTATGAGGTTATCTTACCAACTCCGAATGCCAAAAATCCTCTGTAGAAGCAGTTGCGTTCTTGGAGGGTCAACAGCCTCACACATAGTGGGCGTCACCGCAAAAGGCAACGTGGTCCTTCGTGTGAAGTGAGCTAGCCCAAAATGAGCTCTACTTTTTATACAATTAATTGGTGACATCTACCTGGGCAGGTGTGGTCAGCACCGCCCAGCTAGAGGCCTTCAGTCCCTCCCTGTGTTATGCAAGTGGCATCTCTTCTGTGCATGCATGGGTACCTTGGAACTCCCCTTGAGCATGCCTCAGGGGTCTTTTCTGATTGAGTCTAGAGGTTTACTTCATCTTCCTCCTCTTCAGTTTCTCTTTCAAGTGCCCTTGAAAGGCGATGAGCCAATCATAAGACAGCAATTAAATATAGTTTATACAAGAAGCTCTCTTCAAGGACGAAGTTCCCATTTATCAGTGCTTGTCTTCTCATAACTTGGCGGAAAAAGAGAAACCCTCACAGGTGGCTGGGCCAAACACATACCAAAAGTATCAACATAATTAAGCCCTGATACAAGGTTGAAGCCATAAAAATGACATGGTTCTATAAAATAACATGTAAACATTGTCTCTGAAGCTCTTTGTCCTATGGCGTTTGCTGAGATTTGGCCAGGATGAAACTGGGCAGATAATAGCAGAGAAATACACTGAGGACTGCAAAATACATTAAATAAAACAAAACTCAGGTATTATTATTAAAGTTTATTCTCTTTCTTAGACATCAATTTTAACAGCAGTTAGAGACAGGAGGATGAGACTGAATGAGACTGGTTTTTTCTCTGACCAAGTAAGAGAGATTTTGGGTTTTATTCCAGTGTTTCTAGTAGCTTGTTCTAGGCTGTGTCCTGCTTAACATAAGAACTGTTACGAGATTGAGACACCTAGGCAACACATTCTTCATTTTTGGGTTTTGTTTGAAAGTCAGACACCTGCAAGAATTGTTACACCAAAGCTGTATTTACCTAAAACTTCAAAACACCATCACAAAAATTGATATCACAAACCAACTGTGAATAAAGGACATTGTTGGTTTGGTTTTTGGTTTTATTTTTATTCATTTAAATTAAAAAGCAAATCATTTAAATTTTCCACCAAAAGGGGACAGTTTATAAAGTAAGCATGAAATAAGGTGGGAAATATTTATATTGGCACTAACATTGAGTGAAAATCTTTTCCATGGCTTTCTATAACTACCTCAAGAGAGTGTTTGCTATAACTGTTTCTAGAGTGTGAATTTAACTATTGCTATTCAACTTTCAAGTGCTCAGCTGCACATTCTTTATTCATTTCATATACAGAGCTCTTAGCAGTGATACCAGTGGGCTTTTTACACACAGCATAAAGCTGTATATGATGTAGAGATTCATGTTGTGCATAAAATGTCTGTCACACGTGGCAGAAAAAAAAAGCAGGTGTCAAGGGTTTGCACACACAAAAAGTGTAATGTGCTTCTTTGTATGCCAATATCCAAACGGACTCTTTTCCAAAGTGACAGTTATTTCCGTACAGTCCTTAAGGGGATCCAGACTCAGGAGGTAACTAAGCAGACACAACTATGATGAAGATGCTTTAGTGTTAAAAATTTTCAGTAAGAACATCTCTTGAGTAAAGGTATACTCCTCTCATGTGCCTCAGGGAAGTCTGACAATTTAGCATTTTTATTTTCCTTTCCCCTACCATTTCAGTTATTTTCCTTTTTGCCTTTCCCTTCTCTTCTCCCACCCTTTGTGTCTCCTGAGAAAAATCTTTCCATGGCTTGGAGGTGTTTTGTTTTGTTTGTTTTTTTTTCAAATACCAGTAAGAATCCCTTACAGAATAAAAAAGAACTTGTGTGGGTAATTCTACTTCTTTTTCCTTTTTTCCAGAACAACATTAAAATACTTTTTAAAGGAAACAGTTAAATATGTACTGTCATAGGAAAAAATGTTGTCATTTTTCAGAAGTACCTATCTCATTTTATCAGTCTCACATGTGAAGTCTATGTGAATATTATGATGTTATTTTGCTAAATGTATTTAAAAAATTGAGAAAAGAACTTTATTTTAATAGTATGAAGATAAAAATATGAAGTAAATCTAAATATCTACTCTAAACACTCTGAACGCTCTTATCATTCAAAGCAGATACATGTGATATCTGCATATGATTTCCATACTTTAATTTCCTGATTTATTTCTCTTCAAAGGCAGAAGGATACTTTTATCTTATTTCAATTTATTAGAAAACTGAAACGGAGTGTACAATGGGCAAAATGTTTTTCTATACCTCTATTCTTTTGAAGATAGTCTGAAAAATATATGTGACTTTTGCAACATTTTCCTTCTACTCATTTACCACAACTTATTCCACATTACTGCTTTTCTATGATACATACATACATACTTTCTACAATACACACATTCTTTCTACAATATACTACATACTTCATAATAATGCATTTTATAAATGTGCATGCCTTAGGTATTCTCGTCTACTTTTTTTCCTGTTATTGGAAGAGTGATGTATCTTTACACATCTAATAACACCTAAAAGGTAAATCAGCAATTGCAAGTTTAATAGCTGCTAAGTGCAAACTTTTACAAAATACGATTACTAGAGTTCAAAGTCAGCTCTTCTTGCTTCCAGTGAACCATAAGTTATTCATGAGCTCTCTTTATGACATGTTCATGCTAGTCATGTTGAGAAGATAATGTGTTTTTATTCACACATTTATTTTCGACTGGCTTTTTGCTCTCACTTTGAGCCAGTCTTTTCAAGTCAAAGGAACACTTCTATTAAACTTAATTGTCTTTGGATCAGGGCTTCTATGAGGAAAAATCAGGTAGTATAGTACAAAGACAAATACAGAAGTATTGAGAGTTTTTTATTACATACAACAGAAAAGAAAATTATGCACATGACCACTTCTGCCATTGAAAGAATTCTCTAGTATTACAGCAAATAATCATCTTAATTACATTTTTATCACTGGATGTATTCTGTCTTCATTTCTTTCAGATTCAAAGGTTATTTGTATAAAGCAAAATAAGAATTAATGTTTAATACCCTAATTTCAATTGTGTTAATTTACTAAATCAAGTAGCTGAATAAAAAATACAAAGCACCTTGATCTTCCCTTGCAAATCAAAACATTAATCTCTGGTTTCTGAGATAAAAATGATGCCACATTTTCCTCACTGCAGAGGCATCAGAACAACAGAAGCTGATTCTCATTTCATGTAGGCTAGACATGCATTTTTCCTTTTCATTTCAGAGAGATCTGAAGACACCTAAACTTCTGACTTATGTTCCCCAGATATCCTTCATCATTAATTGTCTTGGCCTAAATAAAACTTTGGGGATTAGTTTAAGAACTGGGACTGAAATGAGCAAAGGATTCAAAGCCATGATGCATTACTGAAACTAGTCTAGGCTGAAACATTTGTTAAAGTGGTTAAAACACTGGTACCTAGAGTGGTGGGATAGATATGAGAAGGGGTGCATGGAAATTATCAAGAAATAACAATACAGTAGGGCATCCAGAGATGAAGATACATGAAGCATTTTAGAGGGAGTAAATAAATAAGTAGGAACAGCAAAAAGAGTCATAGAAAAAATTGCAGAAATTTAAATAGGGAGATGATATAAATTAGTATGTTAAGTCTCCCACCAATACCCTTATGTCGAGGCTGACTATTAGGAGTCAATGGCAAGTACATATGCAGTATCTGCAACATGACTCTTCTAATATGTCTTCCAAAAGTTTTGGAAGAAAAAACAGCTGCATAGGACAGTAGCTGACTACTAGCCTTTATAATTCAATGGATTACAACTGCAACCTCTCTTTGACCAATGGATGTTGAAACTGCAACAAAGAAGTCTCATCACTCTCACGGTTGGTGATCTCTTTCTGCTCTTATCCTTTCTTCCTCCTTTTTTTCTTTTCCTTATACATTTTCTTAAGTGTTATTTTTATGCTTTTATATTGCTATATTTCCATAGGTATATTTCCATGGCTACAGATCTCCTTTACACTGCAACCAAATTGCTCTAAAATAAACCATATACATATATATATATATAAACACTGATCATTCAGTATCAGTTCACTCTAATCCATCCCAACGGATCTATTAACAAGAACTTCAGTTACCCTCACCTTCAGGTGCAGCTTGTAACAGCCTCTGAGTCACTTTATGGAGTAGCTACCCTGTCTTCACTTGTAGCTCATCTGGAGACATGAAAGCTGACTTATGCTACTTATGCTTATGACATCTGCTTAGGTTGCTCCAGACATGCCTCCACATTGTGGCAAGCAAATCCCTGGAGTAAGGTTCTGCTTCTAAAAGCATATATCAACCCCCTCATCTCTCATTTGGGTGTTGCATTAAGTATTTGAAGTGTCATGTGTTCTATAAATGCTACATACCAATGCTAGTAGTACACAGGATTTTAGAAGATGAAAACAAAAACACTAAGCACAGAAGAGAGTGATGAAGAATGATAATGTACATTAGTGATTGCATTTCTTTGCTAAAGTAAGCCTCTCCTGGGCTAACTTGTTATGCAGATATTTCCCCTTTGGCTGACAGAGTACATCTGTTTTAGTTAGTATCCTTGTTGTGCACAGCATATTTTACAAACCAAGCAATTAGAAAGGAGAATTTTGTCTTGATATGCTGATGCTTTGATGACTTGCTATTGGAATAAGATATTTTGCAGTCAATAGTTTATTCTAAAATTATACCCAAGAAAAACAAACACGTATTCCCTCTCTGCATGTAATTAGTATGAGTCTTGTATCTTTCAACGGGGAAAAGAAAGACGCCCTCCATAACACATATTCTAATTACAAATTAATCCAATAGCTGAGAAAAATTTAAGTAAGCAATATGAAGTCACTCTTGATGATAAGGCTATTTTTCTTGAAGCTCTTATTTGTAAGTTTGTTTTTGTTTAGGGATATTGTAGTGAGTGTGTTAAAGGATGATAGTTTTAACTTCTGCTTGTTAAAGAGAGTATAAACTTTTAATTCAGAAACACACCTGACTTCATGTATTCCTGCCTTTTTCATTACAGTTACGTTCCTATAATTTAGTCTGTTTGGGGCTACTCTGTATCACCACTTGAAAGACAGTCTAAAAGTCAGAATCCTTTTTATACAGAAAGATAAGTAGCACTCCATTTTATGAAGTGTAACCCTCCATTTTACTGGTAGCTCTCCTACTAGTGGAGCTGGTAGGATTTTGTTTTGAGAAAAAATTCTTACTCTTGACTTTTCAAACACTTCAGGTTTCACTCATTTAACTCTTCATTTTACATTTGGGTAAACGGTTTTGTAGCCTAAGGGAAAAAAAAAAAGAAGATTTTAGTATCACTTCTTTTTTTTCTTCTAACTAATCAGACAACAAAATGGCTATTTTGGACTTGATCCCACTACACTGCAAGATATGAAATGTGATTGATAACTGCCTTTGAGTTTAAGTTTTTTGGTCATGGAAAGAACTGGTATGAGTTTTTAGACATAGTTTTCAATTGTGTATACTAAAATAATTTGCATTAATAAAAACTCTCTTTTTGGTCATTAGAAAAACAGTCTTCATAACATGCTTCTTTTTTGTTGTGAGACGGGTATTTCTACAAGTGAGGCAAGTCTGTCTGCCTACTTCTGTTGGTTGAATGTACCAGAAACCTTGCTGGTATAGCCAAGTTCTTAATGGTGAGATGACATGCAATTCTAGATGGCTACCAACATGTAATATTTCACTAATATCACCATAGCTGATATACAGAGTAAGAAATATTCAAGGTAATGCTTACTCATGAAATGTATACAATTGCCAAAATAGTAATTGTTCCTGCATATTACATGAGAAATATTTCATTTACCAACCTAAATATGTTGTTAAAAATTGCATAAAGTATATAAAACTGGTGTAAAAGTGTACGAAACTTGTATAAAATGTATAAAATTGAATAAAGTGTATAAAACTGGTTAAGATATATGAAATATAAGAAATAAGTAATATAAGAAATAATAGAAAAAAAACTAATGCTCTTTAAGATAGTTCAGATTTACTATTACTGTATACTGTCCTAATTTGCCACATCTGCTGATGTAAGTACCATTAATTTTGTTATCAAAGTGAAGTAGCTGGAGGCAGACAGAAAATCTGCAAACGCATCCAGTAGTGATGTGTATTTTGAAAGTACAAAGGATGGTAGTGTTTTTCCAACATATTACAAATACTTCATAAATAATTGTCAAAGGTATAAACCTGCTTAAGCAAAATGTCTCTTTTTCTGACATAAAAGATTTCTTTTTTTCAATTTTATTCTAAGTGGATATACAAATATGCATTTGGATTAGACTATAAGATGTTGCTGCTTGCTTCCTTAGGCAGACACAGATGCATACACAGAAGAATCATTATTCAAAGTAGACAGGTTTTTGTCTTTGTAAATGTTATTTTTACATTGTAAAATTTCTTCAGAGCAAACATGCATTCTAAAGCTGAATAATATTTTAAAAGACAAGATGGAAAAATGAAAAAAATATATTTGAGAAGTTTATTCAGATGATAGATTACTGCAATGGATTTCATTGTGAATTATTAGACATACTGAAGACAGCTGTATATGGAATACACTCCACAATTTTTGTTCCATGTATTTGCACTCTTTGACTAGAACAGCTACACAGTATCTTAGAGTCACTACTGTTATGTAAATATCTGCATTAAACTCATATGTATGAGTTTTTGTGGTTTTCTAATAAGAATTTGAATTATTTGGCTTATATTCACCAAATTAGACACAGGGTATGAGGGCTCAAACATTCATAATTATAATCATAACATAGATATAACATTATTATTATTGATATTGCCATCCATGTATGGACTTGACAAACTCAAAAATTGGGCCCATATGAACCTCATGAGGTTCAACAAGGCCAAATGCAAGGTTCTGCAACTAGATCAGGGCAATGCCCAGTGTCAATACAGGATGGATAATGAAGGAATAGAGTGCATCCCTGCTAAGAAGGCTTTGTGGGTACTGGTAGATAAAAAACTGGACATGAGCCAGCAACGTGTGCTTACAGCCCAGAAAGCCAATTGTAACCTGGGCTGCATCAAAAGACACATGGTCAGCAAGTCAAGGGAGGTGATTTTGCCCCACTGTTCCTCTCTGGTGAGACCCAACCCGAAGTACCCCATCCAGCTCTGGGCTACAACTCAGCATAAGAAAGATATGGACCTGCTGGAGCCGTTCTAGAGGAGGCCCACAAAAATTACCAGAGTATCTCCTATGAAGAAAGTTTGATAGAGTTGGGGTTGCTTAGCCTGGAGAAGAGAAGGCTCTGGGGAGACCTCATTGTGGCCTTTAAATATCTAAAGGGATCTTATAAGGAAAATTGGGACAGACTTTTTAGTAGGGCCCATTGCAATAGGACAAGGGCTAATCATAGAATCATAAAATCGTTTGGGTTGGAAGGGACCTTGGGATCTTCTAGTTCCAGCCTACCTGCTATGAGCAGGAACACCTTTCATTAGACCAGGTTTCTCAAAGCCCCATCCAACCTGTTCTGTTGTCTCACCACTGTCCCAGTAAAGAATTTCTTCCTAATATCTAACAGAAACTGGACAGACTGATCCTGACTCCTGGATGGACCTCAGGTGTGAGCAGTAACTTTCTCTGCAGTCTCTGACCCCATCTCCATCCCTGTTTCTGGCCCTGACTCTGGATACTCCTGTTAGGATTCCTCTGATGCAGTTCCAGACCTGTCTTGCCCCATACCAGAAGTTTCAGGGGCTCAATGGCACCCCACACCTTGGCCCCCTCACAGGGCAGCCCCTGCTGGCAGGATACTCTGTGTAACCACAGCATGGAGAGAGGAGGGAGCACCACTGAGAGGGAAATATTGAATCTAAAATACTGGAAAAATAGAGGATTTTCAGAAAGCAATTTGCTCCATGGGAAACTTGAACAGAATTTTTTAGTGGGTGAGACAGCATTGCAATCACTTTGGGGAAAAGTCTGAAAATAAGCTTCTATAGTGTGTTCATCACCTGACTGACTGACTGAAAGATAAATCAGAGCCTTGTCAAGGCATAACATGAGAGTTCCTCTGGATTAAGAATTTACTTTTTTTCTGGATTTTAAAAAAATCTGCAGATACTAAGAGATGCATAGAGAAAGAGATATTGTTGCTCTTAATGGGAGGAAATGTAAGAAAATCTTTTTAATAGTATTAATAGAGAGGGGGCCTCTGGTGGTCTAGTGGTTAGAGTGCAGGACTCGCACCGCTGCGACCCGGGTTCAATTCCCGGCCCCCCGGGCAGCTGGAGCTCGTCAGCCTTGTATGGCAATCCAGCTACGTCCTGGGGACCTCACTGCCACTGTCCAAGCTTTGCTCGGCCCCGGCAGATGAACCTCAGGATTAAAGGGTGGGCTCAGTTCAGCGCACGCTGTGTCTCACCTAAAAAATCCACTGCGCAGGCTCGAAGGGTTTATGACCTTTCCCAAATCTTCGCTTGCGAAGACTGGCCATTATTATTATTATTATAATAGAGAAGACCATGATAATCACCACATAAAAGAGTGGTAGCATGAAAATATCCTGCTGAAAAGTTAGGCAGAGCTAAAGACAAAATAGAAAAATATCAGAATCCAGGATCCATTTTTACTGAGCTATTACAGCAAGAATGTCATTATAATATCCCATCATGCAGTCTGCAAATACTCATCTCCTAACAATTCACATAAGGAAAGTGAGTGTTTTAACTCGTGCTGCTCAGCATGAATTATAGTAACTTGAGATCATATTCTTTCTTTGGAAATACTAAGAGTTTTCTTAAGCATATGTTTCTAACAAATACAAAAATTAAGCAAACCTTGTTCAATTAGAAATGTCTTATAGTATGTTTATATCTGAAGTGTTGCAGAAAAATTATGTTGATAATAGAATGACTTTGTATTTCCTTGAGAGGAAAAGATTACACCAACAAAGATTTTGTAATAAGTATGAGACAGCAAGTTGTTCCTACACTATAGACTCACTACTATGGAGATTACTGATCTCTGTGATTAAGAGTGTCTCAAAGTTTCCTGATAAAGCTTTACTTTAGTGTTAAGACTTCACCTTTGAAAATTGCTTTGTCTTGGTAATAGCCAGCTGTAATCTAATTGCAAAGAGAATATTTTTTTTAGGTTTGAAGAAAACAAGGAAAATTCATATGTTTTACCTTTTCATTGTAAAATGAATATTTGAAATGCCGTTTCAAAACTATGCCTAAGGTTCTAGTAAGTAAAGTAGCTTTTACAAGTCCTTTGTTATTTTTTTAACACAAATCCCTCTTTGTACACTTATGTGAGATCTGCTTGTTCCACAGTTATACAATGATTCTTTTTTTTGTCAATAAAAATAAAATTAAATACAAAGTAAAAAAGACAAAAATAATCAATTTTGGTGGTATTTGCCATTCAACTTAGAAATCAAGAAATATGAAGTTTCCCATCAAAATGCTCTGGCACTGTGAGTCTGGTCTTATTTTGCTGAAAACATACAGGAAAGCTTTAAAAATATACCTGTAATTAAAAAGAATAAGGTAACAAAATTCTATTTAACAAAGAATATTATTCTTACATTGAACAGCTTTGGATCTTATCCTAGTTGCATGGTTTCTTCATGGAAACATAACTGATTAAAAGGTTTTTTTCCTATACTAAGAAAAGTAAAATCTTATAAAACATACGTGATCTCGTATTTCACATGCACATACACACACACAACCCCCCTTATGACTTATATGTGAACTGCTCTGGAGTACAGCCATCTTACACAAACCAAAGTGTTGTGAACAATTTTTCTCTCTGCAATATTTTAAACCAAGGACCCTGCTGAATAAGATTCATTAAGCATCGATACTCTTGGTATGTAATCAATAAAGTGAAAGTAAAACCCTGACATTACACCTCTCCAAGGAAATCCAAAGGCAAAACAGCTCAAAGAAAGTAGAGTATCCTGTAAGCATAAATTGAAAAGAAGGAAAACTAAATAAAAAAAAATAGTACTGTTGTTCTATTCTGTATAAGAGAAAATTCTTCTAAGATAGTCATGTTATAAATTGAAAAATTTCTATTTTAACATGGTTTTTGGATCATCAAACTATAAGTAACTCCATGAGGTAAGTATTCATTCTAAAGTAAGGCTCAAACTACCAACATTAGCACAAATTACAGCCTAGAAAGTACAGAAAGAGGGCCTTAGACTTTGTATAAAGAATAGGTAAAAGCAGCTGTTTAATACTTTTTTACCAAGCAGGAGACAGGAAGAGCTGTTTGAGAAGCCCCATCCACTGTGGAGTGGGGTCAATTGTCAGTATTAGAAATAACCTTTCTTTTACGTGACGTACTGGACCTTAGCAGTGCTCTTATAGCTAACCATAAGAGAGAGCAGTGTGAACAGTTTTGGTGGTGCAGCTGGAGATTAGAGCGTGGAGCAATCACCAGGAACAGCAAACCAGACAGAATAAAAAGTTGGAAGGAACGTAGCAAAGCTTAAAACTGTGGCCAGCAAAAGAAAGAAACAACTCATGGCACCGTTCAGTGGAACCAGTTCATTCCACAAAGTTATTTGTTTGCTTACATTGAGCTTTGGTATGCTGGAGGGGTTTTATAATAACAATAAAAATAATAACAATTATCATTATTATTGGTTTATTGCAACAAGTCAAAGTCCCCACTAAACCTAAAAACTGTCCCATTTTGGGCAATAAAAGCTAACTGTAGTTGTATTTTAGATATCATACGCTGACTTGTTCCATCACCTTATTCATGTTTTCTTTCTTTAAAACGCTTTTTGGAGTTCCCACCCAAACCTTGTGAAAATTAGACCAAAATTTTTGATATTCAGGTCATGGTTACTAGTGATGAAAATTTTATTATTTTTCTCATGGTTTTGGATGGAAAACCTAGCCAGCATTTTAAAATTGAACCTGGATGATGGTGTTAGCTGTCAATTTTTGGCAGAGTGGTTCCATAATCAAAGCCTACAGTCACAAATGTGAACTGCAAAGTCATGAAAATAGTCCAGTGAGGTGATTGTCTCATACTAAGTGCCCAGGTGATAAGTGATCAGTGAAAAATTATTGTGGTGAGGATTCAATTGCAACATCACTGCACAAGTTGAAGGGATTCATAGATGCGTCATGTTAAAAGGGGAACTTGCTATCTTAGATCTTACCCATGGCAGGCCTATGGTACACTCTATAACCTACCTCCTCACTCAAAAGTAAACCTGATCCTGATTTAACTCATATATCCAACGCAAACCTGATCTTGATTTACATCTCCTCATAGAAGAAAAAATAATTTTCAGCTAACATGATGACTTATTTGTGACATGAACCCTTTTTCAGTCACTTGATGGTGCTGCACAACACTTCCCATTTCAAAGAAAATTCTCGTAGTATACTTTAATGTCGGGAGTTTTTTGTCCAAAATTCAGTGCAATCTTTGAAAAATTATGCTTTCTTGGAAATCAAATTATCTTTAAATAAAACATGTCAAATTAATTTTATTTTTATTTTTAAAAATTATTCTCATTGCATTGCTCCAGCACAAATAATATCTAATGAGAATAATGCAACATAGAGGGCATAAGACAGACAGACTTCAAGGAAAATACGATTCAGATCTTGTCTTAGTCAAATGATTACTACAGTCACATATTTAAGAAAGGCACCATAGAACACCAAGAACAGATTGGCACCTCATTTTGCATCGCTGAACTAAACTTCAAAGAAATGTTGCTTTAGTGAATGCTTTTTCTCCATTTTAGAGAGGTAGGGATTTTTTTGCTTGCTTCTTTATTGTTTTTTACTCAGCCCTCTCATGCCTCCAGCTCTCCTTTAGACATCTTTTAATCTGGAATTATATTTTACAGCTACCATAACAACACACTCTTTAGCATCCAAATTCTTTGTTAAACTTGACTTTTTAATTGAATCGAAAAATGGGATTGCTTTCCAAAAATAAAGCATCTAAGCTCAAAAGATACTGTACTTGAACATAAGTAGCATTAAGTAGAGGAAATGTTTTTAAAAAATATGTCTTAGATTACCTTATATCAGTTACTGCAAAATAATGATAGACACAGTATGCTTCAATTCTGTATCAAGGTGAGATTATGATCTTTGACTACAACCTCACCTTCCCTTCCAAACTCCTGACTGGATAGTTGTGAAGATAAATTGTTTGTGAAGTGCTGATACATATTTAGTGGGGATCTCTATAAGAAAGTCTGTAACAAAATCAATAACTCTGCCTTCAGAGTAGGCACTTAAATACTGTGCAATAATTTGGCTTGAGGCCATACCTTGAGCAATGAGAATCAAATAAAAATATCGAGTAGCTGCGCATTAAGCAAGAACCACCTATTTTGCGCCCTGAGAAAGGGCAAGGAATGGAACATCTCAAACTTATGTTTTGAAATGACATTGTCTTTTAATTTAAAAAGAGTGTTTCCATACTATATAAGGTAAGGATAATAGATAAGTTTGGCCCAGCCACCTGTGAGAGTTTCTCTTTTTCCTGCCAAGTTATGAGGAAACAAGCACTGATAAACAGGAACTTCATCCTTGAAGAGAGCTTCTTGTATAAACTACATTTAATTGCTGTCTTATGATTGGCTCATTGCCTTTCGAGGGTCTTTGAAGGAGAAAATTGAAGAGGAGGAAGATGAAGTAAAACCCCTAGACTCAATTAGAAAAGACCCCTGAGGTATAACATGTAAGCATGAGGGGAATTCCAAGGTATCCATGCATGCACAGAAGAGATGCCACTTGCATAATGAGGTGGGACTGAAGGCCTCTAGCTGGGCAGTGTTGACCACACCTGCCCAGGTAGACGTCACCAATTAATTGTATAAAAAGCAGAGCTCATTTTGCAGGAGTCACAAGCTTCATATCAAAGGACAACATTGCCTTTTGCAGGGACACCCGTCGTCTCATGAGCCTGCATACACTCCGAGGATGCAGCTTCTGCTGTGGGTAATTCTAGGCATTCTGGGGTTGGTAAGATAAATTCGTAAGCAACACCTGTTGAGAGGGGGAGTCATACTGAGGGCTTATTTTCCAACTCCTTCTTCTCTTTTGGGTTTTCACTTTGTTGGCCACCTCTTGGTAATAAATATTGGGTTTTGTTAAGCTTTCAATGATGTATGGTTTCAATCTCGTCATCCTTTCGAACTCTCCCTATTACACCTGACTCATTTGTACTCTTCAAGATGCCCTGAAGTAATGATTCCCTTTTTGTTTACATTGCACTTTAACAGTGTAGAATGTGATTGTCAACAGATTCCCTAAACTGGATGCCCAGGGAATCAGAAATGGAGGACTCGCCACGACAAGCACTTGCACTGCTTTTGAGACTATGCTATAGAATGACAAGACACAATAAATGAAAAAATGGTTACAAAGTGTCATGACAATTGTCAAAAAGTATACTCAACTGAATTATTAATTATAAATACTATTAATTACAATTTTGTCCTTTTTTTCTATCTGTGAATTGCTTGCAATCTATTGCTGAGTCTGTGAATGTATTTGTTTTCATATGTATTTGCCTATGACCTATTCACAGCTGCTCACATTGATTAGTCACTATTTGTTATTTTTAGTGTAAGATTGCTCATCTTATATATATTGTTTTTGCTCCCAGATTGGTTTACACTGCACTGTACTAAATAAGGTAACAAAGAGCAAGAGATAATGGTGAATTATGACTGCCATCCTATGACTGAAGTTCAGGCAAATAATTAGTCATAACTAACTTCAAAAAGATATCCAGAATTCACAGACTTTTTTGGATGGCTAGTTGCAATCTGTGTAATCAGGAACAATGGACAATAATGGCTCACACAGCACAATTAACTCACTGCTGTTTATTAGTGAGGGTATTTGTATACTATGATCTACATTATTTGACCAGCTGTTCCTACTCTGTTCATATGTGATCACAATGGCTCCCATAATCACCTATGCAGTATTAGTTACTTGGTTTTTAAAAGCTGTATTTTGCAGACAAAGAAGCTTGGTATAATAATAGGAAATGCTCATTGTAACATGCTGACAGCTGGAGCTGGATGATAAATAAAGGAAAGATATTTTGAGTTAAGAAAATATTCTGAACATTAGCAGTTCTTCCAGAAATGATTACCATAAAACCACCATGAACTCATACTCTAGTCACATGAGAAGAACAAGGAAAAAGATTGAATGAGCAAGGAAAAACAGTCATTCTTTCAGCTCAAGGGATCGGATATAGCTGTCACAACAATCTGCAGAGCCTTTTGTCATTACCATCCATATTACACTTAACCTCTGAATGAGTTAAGAAATGTGTCATGTCTGTAGAACTGCAGGGTTAAATTGCAGCTGTCCTACTTCTATCCATCTTAAAAGTAGATAGTGAATGTATGTTAGTAATTCTATAATGAAAGGCAAGGCAAATAAGCATCTCATTCAGAAAATTTACGCTAAGCCAAGATAAAAGTTTTAGACTGCCCTCTGAAGATGTCTATCTTTCTTCAATAGCTGCTGCAATATATGTGAAGTGGCTGTATCATTTTTACATAGTTAAGATTAGTTTGTATTAATTACAGCACAGCCATGAACACTTTAGGGAATAACAAGATTCTTCTTCCTCCCGGGCTGCATTCTAAGATGATTCTTTATTCGGTTCTCTGGGGTGAAGAAGGAATGGAAGCAAATTTTCTCAGGTTCAGAAATGCTTAAGAAACAGATTTTTTCTTCTATTTTGTACATAAACTATTATGCAACAAGCCTTTGACATTAGGAACAGTTCAATTCTGAAATCTCAGAAATTTTAGAAAGTAGTTTCTTGGATTGTTGTCCTTAATGCAAGTTTCAAAATTACACCGAAGCACACTTAAGGATTCTAAATATTTTGCTTAATATGAATGTGTATGGGTTTTTTTAGTGATGGTGATAACATCCTTGTTAATTCCTTAAATAATTTTCATTTTCTAGCCATTGTTTGTATTTACCTTGCAACAGATGTTCTTTCCCCAGGAACAGATTTTCTGTGATTTTTTAGAAATTAGGCTAAAGTGAATATCTCAGAGGCTAGAATGAGAATTACAGTTGAATGTTGATGGGATGCAGGTAAAAAATAAGGTAGAAAAGCTCATAGGTCAAGATAAAAGACAGGAACATCAGTAGTCAGTTACCATTCTAGACAAAACAGAGTCAACTAGGAGAAGTGTAATTTATTTTATTGCCAATTAAAGTGGAAGTTAAATTAGAACAACTTCTTCCTTCTCTAACTCCTCAGTCCGAACATAATTTCTTCATTTCACACTTCTTTACCTCCTCCCCTAACCTCCCAAGTGGCACCAGGAAATTGGGAAGGGGGGATTACAGTCAGTTCAGAACACTTCCTCTCTGCCACTTCTTCCTCATGTCTTTCCTCTGCTTTAGCATGACTCCTCTTCTTGAGCTGCTGCTCCTGTCAGGACTCTCCTCCAGCTTGGCTTTTTCATGGGCTGCAGCTTCCTTCAGACCATATCTATCTGGTGTGGGAAATACATCTCCAGAGGCTCCAGTGGTGTCTCATTCACAGGCTGCAGGGGAATCTCTTCTGCCTCCTTAACTAACCTTGGTGTCTGTAGGGCTGTCTCTCACAGGTTTTTTTCCCCCCTTATTCCTCTCTTAAGGAGGAATATGTTTCTCTTGTTGGGTAATGGAACTTTTTTCTGAGAAAAAGTTGCTATTTTTTGGTGGGTGTTTTGCTTGTTAAGATTTTTAAAAAAACCCCTATAGTTACATATATATATATATATATATATCCATTCTTTTTGCCTTCTTTTATTTTTTCCTAGAGATGAATTTTAGTTTCCTCCAAAATTGATTTTCTTTTAAATCTTCTGAAGAAACCTGTAATTCCTAAGCATTGATATCTCATCTCTTGCATGCTATTTGAATAGTGTTTGTTGATTCATAAGTATGGGGGGTTTCTGTAATTAAATAGAACAATTAAAAGTTTGGCACTCTTTTTAACTGACATCAAGAAAATAACAAATAGTGTCTTGCCTAATCAATGAAGTGTTCGAGACCAGGTTGATTGAGGCCCTGAGCAATCTGATCTAGTGAATGATAAACCTGTTCACGGCAGTGGGGTTGAAACTAGATGTTCTTTAAGGTCCCTACCAACCCAAACCATTCTGTGATTCTATGGTTCTATACTAAACTGCATAATAAAAAGTACATAAAATTCTCTATTTTTGTTATTTGAAGAAACCAGATGAATTACGTAAAAGCCAATAAAATAGCCCACCCCTCTATTTCAAGAATAGAATTAGAGGAATGTGCATCAAAGGAAAAAAAAAGATTTTTTTTGTTACCACTCATTGTACAGAGCCGGCCTCTGATTTATGACAAATAATCACTAAGACTCCTTTGTAATTCTCTGCTGCTAAATTGAGGCCTCAATCTGCTGTCTGATTAGTAAAATATATTATGAAATACTTTCCCTGAATAAAGCAATACCTATTCAATTTAGAAAGGGAAAGTTCCTTTAAGCATTATTCATAGTTTTCTAAGGAATAAATGGTATTTCTAGGTGACAATTAATTTCTTCTTAAAATGATAAGGTGAGAGATAAGAAGTGGTATCCTATAGAGATGCCTTTTTCTCTCCATTCATTACACAGAAAACCTACAATAGCTGACTTGCACTGCACCATTTGATTTCTAAAATTAAAAAAATATGATTCTGATATTATGTAACATTAAAGAGTACACAAGTTGCATGATTTTAAAAGTAAAGAATTAATGGCAATCTTAAAGGAGTACTGCTCGAAAAAGAAATACAAAATTTCACAAATTGAAATAAGACCAGTTCAGGTAAGAAGATTTCCTCAGTAAGAGTGATAAAGTTGTTTAACATGTTACCTTTAGAAACTGTGAATAATGCATTCCTGAGGTGGTCTGGCAGGACAAAAGTCTGAGCAACCTGAGCAAATTTCAAAGTTGTCCTGCTTTGAGTGGGGTTTTGGACTAGGTAACTTCTTAAGGAAAGGTTCTTTCCAGTGTAAGCACTTATACATTCATAAGCAGTTACATTTACTTTACCTTACTGTTCATTTCTCCTATAATATAGAGCTACTTCATTTCTTCGTAATAATTATTTCTGGTTTATATATCATTTTATATATATATTATTTTAGCAAATCATGATGTTAAGTAAATATTTTATCCCATTCTAGATGAATGAGAAACACTATGTATGCACAAAGGCAGTCATATCCATAGTTACTACCAAATGCCAAAAGCGTCATTTCATAGACTTAATACACCTCTTAACACAGTGAGATCATGTTTAGAATACTCTCACATAACCCATTGTCAATGTCTCCTTTTTTAATGACTGAGGATCCTGGTAACTTTTTAGATGTGCAATGTGTTTTCCATCTCTACTCAACTTTCTGAAAAGACTGGAAACTTCTCCATTAAGTGAATGATGTAGTTTAACTGCTTTTCCATCCAAATGTAATAAAAGTTTTAATAAGAACATGATAATGAAGCAGGGACAAAATTGTATCTTAGCTGAAAGAAACGTGAAGTAATTCTGTCAAGATTATATAGTGAGTAAGCAGCAAAAATTCGTTTAACCAAATGAAAGCCTCTGTCTTTAAGTTATTCGCTTTACATGCCCATTGTACTCAATAGAGAGAAAAAGACACTTCCAATAAGCAGCAAATCTCATTTTATATTAGATGTATAAAATAGATCAAATGAATAGCACTCTTGCGATTGACTACAAAGGAGCCTAGGAGTACTACTCAAGTGTAAATGAATCACACAGCACTTCTTGACTCCCACTTAACAGCCATTAGATTAGATCTGAATAGATTTTGGAATTATAGTTTCAAAGGGAATTTCAATTGTTAATTAAGCTTTTATTTCAAACTTGAAAATATACATTTTTTTTCTTCCAAGAAAATAAACTTAATTTTACTAATTTAAATTCAGAATAATATTTTCAAAACTATTTTATATTTAAATAAACTTGAATAAATTTGAGACCTGTTCTTGGCTTATTTTAAAATTAAATTTGATATTTTCATATTATTTCATGAATCTCAGTAAGACCAGTGAAAAACATTAAACAATAGAGTTTTGGAAATAACTTTAAAAGACTTACTTGCAGATGTCAGGCAATTTAACAAAATTCAGACAAAAGAAGAAATATGTATTTGGCTTAGAAGAAAATGCATTTTGCAATAGAAAGTATTTTGAGGAACATTTTTTAACCAATTCCACAGAAAACTACATTGTAGTGTCTTCTTTAATTTTAACCATATACTGATACCTGTAGTTAATCACGAAAACAGACACATATATTCTGAAAAGGAAATTCAGCTGCTATGTATGAAGACAAGCTTATTATGTAGGTCACTGAATGATTCACAGTAAATTGGTTATCAAGGGAATACAGTCTCTCTCATAGTGAGTTGTCTTAGAGCAAATAACCTATTTAATTTTGAATAAAGAACCTGTATAAATAATCTTGTTTTCTGGATTGCTCATGATGACAATTTTGTATGACATTGAACTTTTAGCTGGAGAAGAAGTATCAGCATTTTGAATCTCTACCAAGAACGACACCCTTAAGAACCACAAAGGCCAGGAGACAACCTATGAAGACTGGGGCGTAAACAATAGTCTGGACACAGCTGTGTTCCTGGATCAAATTATGTACAGTATTCACAAAGGGAAAGTAATATGTGTAAGGTCTCAGAGTTGATGTAGTAAAGAAAACAGGTAAATATTAATTGATTTTTTAAAGTTAGGAGTTCACGGAAGATATAGAATACTAAGAACAGTGATTCCTAATTCTATGTTCTTCACTTTAACATTTGTATGACATCCATCTTTATATTTGCTTAGGAATGTATATCATTTTAAAGAGCACTTCTGTTTTCAGGCAATGCACACTAGTATTTCTATGCTACTCTTTTTGTTTCCTCAAATTACATAAATGTAACTTAAAGCAAATGATGCTTGCTTCTTGTTAACGAGCACCAACTCCATAAAGGGCCCAAACTCTTTTAAGTCTTCTTACAAAAACATCCCACAACAGAAAACCATAGCATAGGGATGAACCATTCAGCAGCTTAGTGTAGCATACAGATGTTTCTGGAAAAGACAAATCAATCTCTGATGAGACAGTTTTTCCTTTTCCTGCATCACTGTTTGACTACTGATCCCTATTCTGCAGGTTCTGAGGAAAAGGCATTGCAGAATTTCAGAGGATGCTGAGACTGGCCACACAGTACTTTCTGTAAAAAATTATTTGCTTCCATAGCTGCAAGACTGAAATGGAAGTTCAGCCTAATTCTTTAAATCCTTATCTCCCAGCCAATTCTGCTGTGACTGTACACGCTCTCCAAGACTGTTAAAAAAAACCCAACCAAACAGTAAAAGGGGTGCTACAGCATTTCATCCTACATTTTTCTCACACCTACTTGTATTATTCTCTTGTGAGTTAGTGGCACAACGTGTTCAAGGCTTTCTAGTTCCAAACTGATACAAGTCTGTAAATGCTTACAGTTAAATTCTGCTTTCACAGAATCATGGGAGCATAAATAATTTGGTCTAAAAGGAATTTAGAATGTTTTTAATCTGAACTTCTGCTCAAATTAGGGTCAGCTCTTCATCAGACCAGGTTGCTCAGAGTTTGATCAAGTCCTTGAAAACCTGGAAGTATACAGCCTGAACAGCATCTTGTCAAAAGTTGTCTTGACAAAATTTTTTCTCTATATCCAGTAAGAACCTCTAGCGTCTCAGTTTATGCCTGTTGTTTCTCACCCTTCCACTTGTGCTACTGTCATGGTTTAATCCCAGCCAGCAACCAAAAACCACCCATGCACACAGTCACTCCCCCACCACCAGTGAGACTGGAGAGGAAATCTGAAGGGTAATAGAAAACTCATGGGTTGAGATAAAGCCAGTCCAATAGAGAAAGCAAAAGCCACATGCCACGGTCCGAGGGGGGATGGGGCCGTGACACAGCACGGACGGGTCCGGAGACAAGGTAGAGGTGCAAGTGGAATACTTTATTGAGGGGAGTAGGGGTTTTATGAGTTTCAGGTGGGGAAAGGGCTAGAATATGGGGTGGAGCATGAGACAGGCAAATGGGAGAACAAATCGGGGTAGGGACAGAGGCAAAGGGGGAGGAACGTGGGAGGAACCAGGGAAGGAAAAGGCGAATGGTAGCTCTGCAGCTTCTTCAGCCTATCAGAGAGAGAAGCAGGGAAGGTTGCATGCCTGGGCATGCCCAGGAAATACAAATCCCGGGGAAATATACAATGTGTATATTTATAAACACATAAGAACTGTAAAGTCCGTATCATAAAGTCCTGTCAATTGCTGTATGTTTTTCTCTGTGCCTGGAACCTCTCCCATCCTGAATCTTGTTCCTTCACAGCCACACACAAAAGCAAAGCAAAACAAAGATATAATACACTGCTTCCCATGGGCAGGTGTTCAGCCATTTCCAGAAAAGCAATGCCTTATTGCACATATCAGAGACTTGGGAAGAGAAACTCCATCACTCCAAACGTCTCTGCTTCTTCCTTCTTCTCCCCAGTTTTATATTCTGTGAGTGATGTCATATGGTATGGAATATCCCTGTGGTCAGTTTGAGTCACTTTTTCTGTCTGTGTGTCCTCCAAATTTCCCATGCAACCCCAGCCTTTTTGCCAGCTTGGCAGTATGAAAAGCAGAAAAGATCTTGGCTCTGTGTAAGCACTGCTAAGCAATAATAAAAAATCATCTCTTTTAGCATCACAAACATGAGGTTCCCATTGGTCCATTTCTGTAGGCTGTCAAAGTTCTTTTGAATTGCAGTGCACCAATTTGCTGTACTGATCAATCCTTCCAGTGTATTATCACTGCAAAGATGTTGAGGGTGCACTCTGTCTCATAGTCCATCTTATAAACAAAGATGATGAAGATTTCTTGACCTTGGAAGATTCTGTTCTTAAAGACCTGACACTTCCCTTGAGCTCCTTGCACTTCAGAGTAAGCCTCTGGGAACCCACCTATGAGTTTTCCTGAATAAACTGAATTTTGTTCATCTGAAGTCCAGGGTCTCTACTCTGCTATTCTCCCTCCTTTCTCCCATGAGGAGATCAAACTCCACTGTTCATGGCAATGGCAGACAAGGTTGCCATTGACTGTCATATCCCCAACCAGTTCTTCCTTTTAGTAAAGAGCAGATCCAGCTGTGTATCCCTTACTTTTTCTATTTATCATCTGAAGGTCTCACTGTTTAGAAACCTTGACTGCTTCCATTCAGCAGCTGTCAGGGAGTTTAATGTTCCCCATAAGATCCTCGTTGTGTGATACAGAGACCTCCTTGAGATATTTACAAACAATTTTTATGCTTTCTCATGCTATTTGAGTGGTCTAGAACAAACTTGTAACACAACATCACTCACACTACCCCTCCTCTGAATCTCAAGCTCTCAACCTGCAGACCATACATCTCACAGAGGAGCTACCTAGATCTGAGCTGCTCCTTCACAGAGAGGGCAACCTCCTCATCATTTTGTTTGATATCTTTCTTGAAGAGCCTTGATTCTTCTGTCACAGAACTTGATTCATGTAAGCTATTCCACCTCAATTACTCTATTCTTGTGACCATATATAACGTCAGAGATTCTGCTGCGGTTTTTGTAGGCAGTGAGCATTTCTGCATGTTGTGGTCACTTGATCCTGGCTGGACACCAGGTTCACACTGAAGCTGCACTATCACTTACCTCCTCAGCTGGACAGGGGAGAAAAAATATAGCAAAAGGCTTGTGGGTCAAGATAAGGACAGGGAGAGATCAGTTACCAATTATTGTCATGGACAAAACATATTCAGCTTGGGGAAATTAATTTAATTTATTAGAAATCAAATCAGAATACAGTAATGAGAAAAAAAAAGTCAAAATATTAGAAAACCTTCCCCTTACCCCTCCCTCCTTTGTGGTCTCCCCTTTTGTCCTGATTTCTCTACCTCCTCCCTTCAAGAAGTGCAGGGGAAAAGGGAATGGGGGTTACAGTCAGTTCATCACACATTGTCTCTGTTGCTCCTTCTTCCTCACACTCTCCCCCTGCTCCAGCATGAAGTTTCTGACAGGTGACAGTTCTCAGTGAAATTCTCCAAAATGGGTCCTTTCCATGGGCTGCAGTCCTTCAGGAATGGATTTCACAGTCATGGGTACTCCAGCATGGGCTTCTCTCTTCATGGGTCCTGCCAGGGGCCTGCTCCAGCACATCCTCTCCATTGGAAAACCTCCTTCAGGCACATCTACCTGCTCTGTTGTGAGGTCTTCTGTGGGCTGCATGTGAATATCTGCACCATGCATGGGCTGCAGGGGGACCTCCATGGCCTGCAGGGGGACAGCCTGCCTCACCACGGTCTTCATCACAGGTGGGGTAATCTCTGTTCTGGCAACTGAAATATCTCCTCCCTACCTTTTTCTTTGACCTTGGTGTTTGCAGAGTTTCTCTCACAGATTATCATTCCTCTCTCCTGACTGTTATTCTGCAACAGTTTTTCCCCAGTTATCACAAAGTCACTGCCATCATTGCTGATGGGCTCAGCTTTGGTCTGCAGCAGGTCTGTCTTGGTCACCCCTTTGGCCTCCTTGCTATAAAAACCTTGCCACACAAACCCAGCTTGTGTGTACAGTTGAAGAGATCCTCCTGTTGCCCTGTTTTTTTATTTTTGAAGTCACTCTTGTTCCTGTAATCTTGCAGTCTTTGTTCTCTACCCGTCTTCTACTTCTTATGCTGTAGAGAGTTTGCATATATTTAGAAATAATAAATTACAAAGGGCATTATTTCAATGCAGGAAATAGTTCCTCTTCCAAGAAAAAATATAAGTGCAGTAAATATGTGGGGGTTTTATTCCTTAATATTTTACAGGAAGATTTTTTTTCTACAGCACACACAGCATGTTCCAATGAACAGCTAGATAGTCACATTGTGCTGATTTGGCTGAAGTTTTTGTTCATTTTCAGCTGCTAAACTTACATTAAATGATAACTTCAATACTTTAAGCACTTAATCTTTTGTGTGAAAAATTACTGTTTCAGTCCAGTTATGTTATGCTTTAGTGAATCACGATTCGTGCTTTTAACAACTGAGATGTTGTACCACAGTACTATAGTTCCATAAGAAAAAATATCTATAAATGAGGACCTATTAGGACCATCATATATAAAATCATAAATAATGACTGAAAGCCTGTAGCCAGTATTAAATTATTCCTCAGAATTTAGCTGCTAGTTTCCACTTTGCATTTACACGTTGTTCTTTTTTTTTCCTCCAGAAATTGAAACTTAATTTACTTCAATTACAGAAAGTTTTAAAAACAAACTTATTTTAATTACTACATCTCAAATTGGCAATTAGTAGCTGAAAAAGAGTGGGACTTTTCCATTACTAGCAAACTCAGTTCCTGGTTTCTTGCAGGCAAGCAAAAGAACTAAATGGAAAGAAACACCCCTCCCCTAAAAAACAAACAAAAAACAACAACAAAAGAAAAACAAAACCCAAACCCAAATGTTACAGAATACTAAATATCTTTGATTTCCAAAGTCCTAATTCATCAAGGCAGAGAAATAACAGCATTATGTATCAGGTCAGGAACACAAATTGTGAATAAAGAAGAGATTTATTGTCAAGATTTATTATCAGAGCATGTTTGTATTTCTGTTCTCTTCTTCTGGTTTTAATATTTTAAATTTTTCCAGTTATATTGAATCACCATATTCCACCCTGGGGTTAAGCTGTAAGGGAAGACTTATCTTGCAAAATTCATCCTTTATTGTAATATTTCTATTACAATTATAAAATTATAAAATTACAACAGTTAGGGCAAATGGGTCTCAAACACATTATCAGAAGTACTGTAGTCCATACTTCTGCTACAAGTTAAAATACATACATAAACCCTTCCTGACAGCTGTTTGTCTAAGATGTTATTAAAAGCTAAATAAATTATGGAGATTCCACAGTATTCCTTACAAATTATGGCGTTTCCCCTGGACCCAATTTTAGTGTCTGTTCTCTTCAAAGTTTTTGTCAATGACCTGGACGCAGGAGTCTGGTTCAGACACAGAAGTTGATAATGATACTAATTTAGAAAGAGCTTATCATTGCCTCAGGGGTAGAGAGGCCTTACAGAAAGATCTTGATAGATGAGAGTACTTGGCAAATGCCAGCCTCTGAAGTTTAACAAGGACAAATGCTGGATTCTAAACTCAGATGGTGTAATCCTGGACGTATGTATAGACTGGGGAACCAGAGAATGGAGTAAGGCCCTGCAGAAAGGAATTTGGGGATTTTGTTTGATGGTAAGCAAAATGAGTCAAGTGTGCCCTGGCATCCAGCAGGCAAACCACTTCTTGGGATGCATTAAGCTAACTGGTCAAAAGAAGTCATTGTCTCACTGTACTCAGCATTGGTGTGGCCTCACCTTAGTACTGTGTGCAATTGGGGCTCCAGATTGTAAAATGGATACAAAAATATAAAATGAGTCCAAAGACAGTGAAAGGACTAGAGGACAAGATTTGGGAGCAGCTGAAAAGAGTAGGTTTGTTCAGCAGTCTAAGAGGCCACCCCACTGCTCTCTAAAATTGCTTTATGACAGGAACCAGAGAGGGAGATGACGATGTCTTCTGTCATGTATCTGGAGATAGGATGTGAGGGAAAGGTTTACAGCTGCATCAGCAGCAGTTCAGATTGGAAATTGAATTCATTCCAATCTCCTGGTTCAATTTTGGTGCTCTAAACTGGACACAGTTCTCTGAGTGAGACTTTGTAAAGGTGGAAGGATTTCTTCACATTTTATTTACGATAACAATTATCATACATGCCCATTTTCTATTAGCTCTTGTTGTAAACATTCATGGAAGTTACACTACAATTATTCCACTCTTTAGAAGTCCCTGTGAATGAAGACAAAACATCAGTGAAAAACTAGTTATCATCCATTTTCAAGTAGGTAGAAGATGCATAAAGTACATATATATACACACATACACACACAAGTAACACAGAGCATGATGTATAATAATATATGTTTATGTATAATGAAATATGTACTACTTTGCAGTATCTCATAGATTCATTCCAGCTGAATTTTTGTTTTTCTTTGTTTCGATTTGGATTTTTTTTATTCTGTTTTGTTTTGGTTTTTTTTGGAAGGGGGGAGGGTATTGGTTTGTTTGGGTTATTCTGTATTTCTTCTGACGACATTCTGGTGTCATGTCATTATCTCCATTTCACTAAATCTATGGGACTTTTGAATTTCCAATTATGTATGGTGTTTCTGAATGTTTTGTGAGGATACAGATAATATCAACCTTGCATCCTTCTGTATTTCTGAAAGCTGAACAATTTTTCTTCCTCAGCTGACAGATTAGTGGTTCAACTTGAATGAATGCTTACTTCACAGGATTGATTTTTTTTGAAGCTGGATAGGCTAGAGGATATGAGAGTGGTGTTTTTTCTGCATGGGTTCACAAGAGCAAGAAGAGAAATATTTTCCTCTGTGACGCAGTTGTGCAAGAGTTCTTCAAAGCTTCCTACTTTATAGCCAGAGTCAAGAATATACATGTTATGCACGCAGTAGTAAAACATCTGTGTGAGTTGCTGAAATGGTAATTTACTGTTATTTGAGCAAATGGCAACTACATTTATTTGAGCAATTTTTAAAAATGCAAAATATTCCCAACTGCTCTTCTGACTATCTAGCTGTCTGCAACATACTCATTCCTTAATATTTGTGGTTTATGTAAATATATTGCCTCTTATTCCCACCTCACATATAAAGCTCCAGCTTGCAATAATTTATTTAACTCAGATAATTTTCAAACTGATCTAGCTCTGAATTTGGATTATTTCTTTGACTGAATATGCACTGTTATACACCTGTCTCCAGATAGTCTGAGAAGATACTGGATATGTTAGAGATAACCTTTTACCGCAGATGAAGGATAAGTAACTGGTTGCAAGTGATTTAAAATCTCCATAATAGGGGATAGAAGACTGAAATCAGAAGATAGAGTGCATGAAAGTGATCAGAAAGAATGGGACGCATTCTGGAAGTGTTCAAGGCCAGATTGGATGGGGCTTTTGTCATTGGCAAACTTGTAGAGGGCGCACTTGATTCCACTGTCCATGTCACAACAAAGATGTTAAACAGTGCTGGTTCCAATACTACTGATCCCCCAGGAAATACCACCCATCACTGGTCTCCACCTGGAAATAGAGCCATTGACTGCAGCTTCTTGAGTGCAACCTTCCAACTGATGCCTTATCCACTGAATGCTCCATCTGTCACATCAACATCTCTCTAATTTAAAGACAAGGATGTCATGCAGGACAGTGTAGGTATGAAGTTCTGCAGTGGAACCAAATTTAGATGTGTTACCAAGGCTAAGTTAGCCTATGCCCCAAGAGCCAAAACCACTTCCATAAAGAAAAAAAGACATGTTATTCTCACAGGAGATTCTCTTCTGAGGGGAACACAAGGTCCAACATGCAGAAAAAGGTCCAATAAGCATATTAACTAATGCCAAGTCCTGCACCTGGGTCAAATAATCTCATGTAGCATTACAGATTTGGTGAAGAGTGTCTGGAAAGGTGCCCAGTGGAAAAGGACCCGGGGATGCTGGTTGACAGTTGCTGGACATGAGCTGATAGTGTGCCCACATGGCCAAAAAGGCCAATGACATCCTGGCCTTTGTCAGTGTAGTGTGGCCAGCAGGACTGGTGAGGGGATCATCCCTCTGTACTCAGCACCGGTGAGGCCACACCTTGAATCCTATGTTCAGTTTTGGGTCCCTCACATTGAGTTGTTGGATGGAGAATGTCCAGAGAAGGGCAACAGAGCTAGTGAGGGATCTGAAGCACAAGTCTTGTGAGGAGAGGCTAGGGAAGCTGAGGTTGTTTAGCCTGCAGGAAGGGAGGCTCAGGAGTGACCTTATTGCTCTTTAAAATTACCTGAAAGTAGGTTGTAGTAAAGTGTGGATTGGACTCCTTTCACGAATAGCAAACAAGCAGGATGAGAGGAAATGGCCTCAAGTTGTTCCAAGGCAGGTTTAGCTTGGATATTAGAAAAAAAATTCTTCACAGAAAGGGCTGTCAAACATTGGAACATGGAAGTAGTCATGTTCACATCCCTGGAGGTATTTAAATGTTGTGTATATGTGGCACCTGGGGATATGATTTAGTGGTGGACTTGGCAGTGTTAGATTAATGGTTGGACTCATTGACCTAAAATATCACTTAAAGTGTCTTTTTTAAAGACCAAATATTTAGCTTACATATATGATGTAGAACAATAATGTTAATAAAATAAATTTATTTGGATTAAAATGAAATTGTTAGATTAAATGATGCAAGAGATAAAACCACAAGAAATAACAAATGTGATATTAATTACTTCAGAATAATATGACTCCATTTAGACTTTCTTTATTGTGTAAGATTATTCTAAATTGTTTGACAGTAAAATATCCTCTTGACAGAACATAATTATAATACATGAATGGATTTTAAAATCACAATAATTTGATGTACATTATTTCAGATAAATAATTGTAATCTCTAAATGAGTTTCTCATTACAACTCTCAGGAATTTTTGATTGTCCTATAATATATTATTTATTTATTTTTTTATTTCTTTAATTTAAAGTATGGAATCTCTAATGACCAGAAATGAAGACAGCAATGGGCATATAAAATTCACTGTGTTGATTAAAATTAAATGAACTGAAAATAAATTATGAATATGAAAAAATATCTAAGAGACTGTTTTCAAAATTTACATGATAGTTTCTTAAAGATGATATTTTGTTTGACAGTAGAGACAAATATGGTTAGTTGTAACCGTAGTCTTTAAAAATAGGAAAAAGCTTCTGAAAACCAGGGGACAGGGGGGGGAAGGTGCCAGAAAAATAAAAGGAATCAGATGTAAATCACACAAGCAATGATATCATTGCAAAGTTTATCTGTCCAAGCCTTCAGAATGTTCAATATTACTTTTTTAGTTTCATTAAGAGTGTTCTTCTGAAGCAAATTTCCCAGCTGGCACCAACTATGCATCTTTCTTGCACTGTGGGTTACATAATGTTCTTTTACTATGTACTTCAGATTCCTTCAAAATTTAACTATTCTGAGATATGCAGCTGTGTAGTGCATCTATGAACTTCACCTATTGTTGTACACTTAGTCCATGAATACATTATAAGCAGTCTCAAGAATATGGTTCTGAATGTATATAATGTATTTGTTGGGCTTTCAGTGTTCTTCTCAGTAGTTCTCCTCATATTGAACCACATTATTTGCTAATGTAGTCACTACTGGAATTGTAAAACAATTTTGACAATGTACCAGTGATACTACCTCAAACAAGCATTTACTAAAGAATTTCATCAGCCTCTGTAAATGCATGCATCTATTAGAAGAAAGTGTGTACTGGATAAGTGGAGGTGGACTGAAAACTGGCTGAATGGCAGATCCCAGAGGGTTGTAATAAGTGGCACAGGGTCCAATTTGAGGCCTGTCACTAGTGGTGTCCCCTGAAGTTAAATACTGGAACCAGTATTCTTTAACTTATGCATCAATGACTTGAATAAAAGAGTAGATACCTCCTCAGCAAGTTTACTGATGACACAAATCTGGGAGGAGTGGTTGATACCCCAGAGTGTTGTGCAGCCCTTCGGAAGGACTTGGACAAGTTGGAGAGATGGGCAGAGAACAGTCTGAAAGGCAAATGCAGGGTCCTGCACCTGGGGAAGAATAACCCTGGGCACCAGTACAGGCTGGTGGCCAACCTGCTGGAAAGAACTCTGTGGAGAAGGAGTTGGGCGTCCTGGTGGAAAACAAGCTGTCCATGAGCCAGCAGTGTGCCCTTGTGGCCAAGACCAATGGTATCCCTGGGTACATTAGGAACAGCATTGCCAACAGGTTTTGGGAGATGATTCTGCCTCTACTCAGTCTCAATGAGTCTGCATTTGGAGTACTGTGCCCAGTTCTTGGCTCCTTAGCACAAGAGAAAAATGGAGCTCCTGGAGCATGTCCATCAGAAGGCAATAAAGATGGTTAAGGGACTGGAGCATCTCTCTTATGAAGAAAGGCTGAAGGAGCTGGGCCTGTCCAGTCTTGAGGAGAGATGACTGTGAGGGAACCCCATCAATAAGTACCTGAAGGGAGGGTGTTATTAGGATGGAGCCAGGCTCTTCTTGGACGTGCCGAGCAACAGGAGAAAATGCAACAGGGCAGAAACTGATGCAGAGCAAGTTCCACCTTCATATGAGGAAGAACTCTTTTACTGTGGGGGTGACTGAGCACTTGAACAGATCGTGCAGAGAAGTTGTGGAGTGTCCCTCACTGGAGATATTCAAGACCCATCTGGACTCAATCTTGTGCAATATTCTATAGGAAGACTCTGCTTGATCAGGGAGACTGGATCAGATGTTCCACTACGGTCCCTTCCAACCTTGCTCATTCTGTGATTCTGTGGACAGCAACTTAACCATGTCTGTGTGGCACAAATAAAACATTAGTTTTTTTTTTAGGAAACAACAATCTAAAGGCCACTGAAGACAAGTGAGATTTTAACAAGGGGACTCAAAAGAACAAGCACAGGATGACAGAGGCCTTGAAAATACATGCATGAGGTGATATTGGACATTTAAGACCTATAAACAAAAGCTCCAAAGGATCAGTCTCTGTTCATCAATAAGTACAGCTTTTGGAGCCTGTTTCAAGAAGAGCAAGTTATTTGTGTTAAAAAACTTAGAAAATAATTCTACATGGACCCAAGAGTAAAAAAGAACAACTGCTGCTCAGATTTTTTTAACAAAGACCTCAAGATGGTGGTGACCTCTTCCAGTCCCCACCTCACTCTTATCAAAGAAGTCTAGCATCACTGACATAAACATATATAAAAGTCTGGAAGAAGTGAGTGAAACGTAGAAGAAAGAAACAGATTATAGAAAATGTGTGCATATCAATTCTGAGGGCATTATTTTGGAGCAAGCTCTAATAGTTGCATAATTTGGACTTAATTTAAGCTATTTTGATTGAAATGAAGCAACTTAATAAAATTATCAATTAGTTCTTGGCTACATATATAAAGCATGTTTCTTTAGCACATGTAAAATGAAATGATGTTTCATGTTGTGCTTTGCCTTTGAGGCCTTGTTGAAATTTGGATGCACTGAAATGTCCATCCTGAATTAGTCCTAATTTTAAGGCTGGATTTTAAGCTAATGATTCTGTTTGTCCTGGCAGAATTAGGATGTCCTGTCCTAAAAAAGCTCTTCATGTTCTTCCACAGTAATTTATATGACAAGTTCTGATTAAATTCTTATGGTTTAAACAGTTAAAATTAGATGAGAAGAATCTCATTTGCAGTATCAAAATCACCTCCCCTTCAATGTATAAATCTGAATATCCACCTGTCTCAGTTTAAAGAGACTGGAGTATTTTGCTAAGGAGGATGAGTTATGAGGTAGACCAAACTCTTCTCTCTCAGCAGTTGTAAATCTGAAATTAAGAGACTCCAATTGAGGAAGTATGGAAAAAGGAAGAAATAACAACCCTTTATTAAAGGATATATGTATATTGGCAAAAACAGTAAAAGAACACTAAAACAACTAAGCAATAATCCAGCACCCAAAAGTCCCCTTTAAAAGGAAACAGTTTGATACTTCTCTGTCCTCTAGCCTGATTCTAATCACGGTTGGCAGGCCCGCTGTTAGATCTCTGGAGGACTAGAGCCTGCAGTGCTTGGTGTTGGTCGGCAGGGGGTGCTGTTGGGCTCTGGCGGTCGCTGTGTGGGGGCCCCGGATCACAGGAGAAACCGAAATGGAGATCTCCCTCCCACCAAGGAGCAGAAGGACAAGAAAGGAGACAGAAGGGTAGTTTCTTTCCCACTAAACTCACCCTGTCTGCAGCTGGCTGTAGACAGGACTCCTCCTTTGTTCGTTGGTGAACACAAATTCTACGATGAAATCTGAGCAGATTTGGCTGGTGACAGAGCAGACTGTAGACAAACCAACGCCGGACAACAGACAGATGACCAGGTCAAGAGCAAAACGGCCTCCGAGCTTTTCCAACTCACCTTGCCCTCGTTAAGGCACAAAGTGAAGTGTTCCCTGTTTGTTAGGAGAGGGGGAGAAAAACTCCTCCCCCCTCCCTGCAGTTTTTTTAGATGGGCTATTCTTTTGTATAGTTAATTACCCCTTCCCCCTCTTCATTCAACCTCCTTTTCTTACAGTGGGACAGGGGAAAGGAAAATTTCTGCTTGGATTTTTAGAACAACTAAACATATGAAACCACATTATTTTAGTTCTTTTGTTACTAACACAGCAAAATAATAGTTTTATCATCAGGATGGAAATCACAGTGGTCTGGAAACTTTTCAGAACTGTAGAAGATCTGGCATGAAATTACAAAATTAGGAAAGGATGCTCTCTTCTCTGATAGTTGTCTATGGCACTTCGTACTATTTATCTTAATGAATCATAAATGTCATAAGCCAAAAGTATACTTTTTCAGTGTTATTTTTTTGTCCTGATACTCTTATTACTTGATATATCTTTAGAATACTAAAACACTGATTCTACGGTAAGGTGAGACAGTGCCAAGGAATGGCGGTCTGAACGTTGGTATAGTTTAAGAGCTGCATTGGATCACAAATCTTATGATGGTCCTCTTCTGTACTGTGCCCAGAAAGATGCCTGCTTTGAGGAAATGTTGTGTAGTAAGGGATGAGTGATACTTTTGTAAATATTGGAGGGGACAAATTAAGAAGAGCGTTGCAATGTAAAAATTAATGCAATCATTTGTTTAATTTGAATAGATTTATTTAATTACATATTTATTTATTTAAATGAATTTTAAAAATAATATTTTGATTGGTGATTCTAAAGAATTTTGATCCAGGAGGCATTTATCAATTATGAATGCAAACATCTAGATGTTGCTGAAAGTTTATATTTTAGTACAAACCAAATACAACTGAAGACTGGAAAACTGATACTTTGCCTCATTGTTCAATCATCCTGGCGTACATACCTTTGGTAGTGATGATATTTGTTAATTGAAACTTCAGTTGAGAGGAGATGTCTCAAAGATCTGAGGCTGTGTTTTCTGTTCTCTCATACTGTCCTCAGTATCTTTACCTTGTTCTTTCTCTCTTTCAGTTGACTTGTCTTTAACTGAATTGTATAGTACCAGGACACTGTTTTGATAGTTATCATGTCTGGCCAAGGAAAAGGACCTTGCTGAATCTTTAAAATGGCATTCTGTCCTGGATTATTTGGAACAAAAAACCAGCAATCATACCTCACCTAATACATTCTCAACAAGCATACAACCATGATGGATGAGCCAGCCCAAAAACTTGGATGTTACCTGTATTTTCTGATCCTTTTCTAATTTTACCATTCTTTTTACATATTCCTTTTTTGTTTTCTACTCTCTGATGATAAGCAAAAATGTACAGCACAATTCAGAAAATACTTCACCTTGTGTTCGTGCTGTCATTCTGAAGAGACTTTGGAAACAACTTATAAAACTTAAAATTGCCCAGCACATTATAAAGGTAAATAATTACTTTTGGGCTTCATGGTATTAAAAGCTATAGAAGCTGAAGGTTTACAATACTGTTCTTGCAAATAAAACAATCCATAATCTCAGAATGGTAATACTGTTTTACACACAGGACTAGGCAAGAATTTGTTATATTTTCCATTAGTTTTCACACAGCTATCAACTCTTTAAAAACTAGAAATCTGCTTAAGATAATTAAT
Source organism: Pseudopipra pipra (assembly GCF_036250125.1). NCBI lineage: Eukaryota > Metazoa > Chordata > Aves > Passeriformes > Pipridae > Pseudopipra > Pseudopipra pipra. The sequence goes on along the minus strand of NC_087550.1, from coordinate 74,756,034 downwards.
CCTGCCAGCTCTTTCTGTAGTCACCATTTACTACTTTTGCTTTCTAGTTTCTGGAATGAGAAAATTTGAGTTATTAAAATACCCTCAAGGAATAATTACAGAAATCTGATGAGAAGCCTTGACAATTTTTTTCACCTCAATGCCTGGAACACAAACTTTAGTTGCAGTAGTACAAATTTATTTTATGAACCCAAATGTTGGGATATTCCCTAAGTGTAGGGACCCAATTCTGCATCATGAAGTTCTTTAAAATTCTGGATTTGTGTCAGGCCCATTTTGGCTTATAAAAGGAAGCACTGAATAACAGAGGCTGTATCCTGTTGCCTTAGCTGTTCAAAACTTCCCTTGACTTCCTCGATGAGGACAAAGCTTAACAGAAATTTCATCGTGAATAATTAAACTCTGACTCATCAGTACTATTTAACCTCAACACACATTTTGTTTCTTTTAGAATTGAAAAGATTAATATTTCTTCCTGAGAAGTGAGGAAGTTACTTTCTTGAGTTTTTAGGTTGTGAGTTGTTCTTTCTATTACAACCTTTTGTTACAACTTTTGCTGCAGGAAAGTAGTTGTAGAAAGAAAAGTTTTGTTTGCCCTTTTTTCTTCTTTTTGAACAAATATAAATGAAAAAAAAAAAAACAAGGAAAATACCCAGCATTCACTGGCTTTGTTTTGTGTCAATTTCTTCATATGCCACTGATAGTAGATCCTCTCTGATGACCTTACATTAAGCAACTCAACTTTTCCTCTCACTATATTTTGGTATATTTTTGGAGCAACAACTATTCCTTCCAACAAACCATCCTGAAGATGGAAAAATAAATTATTTCCCCCCTCTGCTGACATTGTATCTCACAAACTTCAGTGGGTTTCTGATTATGCACTCAAGCTCAAGCAATTTTTTTCCATTTTAAATTTTTTAGGACCTGTTTCTGTATTGCACATGCATCTTCCCATCTAAGAATTCAAATCACTCAAGTCCAATAGTGTTTGATGCCTGGGCCCCACTATGCCTCCTGTGGTTCAGCACAAAATTACTTTTTTGTCTTCAAAACAGAATGAGAGCATGAGCTATTTCTTTTTGGTAGTCTAAACACTGAAAGATATGATTACAGAGCTACAGAAGATTTTATCCTGAGCTGTTATGTGTCAAAATGAACTTTCATGGTCTATTGATTCAAGAAAATCAAAATGTCATTGAAGGAAAATGATATCTCAGGGTACGCAACCCATCCCTTTATTTTAATGTATCTACCTCTGCATTTGACTCTCTATAGACTGAAGAAGAATATGTTTGGCCATATAAAGAAACAAAGGAAGTGTAGTTACTTGAAAAAGACTGGAAAATTACAAAAGTTAAAAAAATTAATTTCATGAGAAAACAAACGTAATTCTAATGGAAGTCATTTTACAAACATTTATACAAAGAAGTGTTAAATATTACTAAATTGCACCATTTAAGGTTGTTAAGACAACACACTGCTGCTAAGAGATTTTCCCTGACAATTGATGAGTTCATTCAAATAGCCCCAAAATCCCAAACATTTAAGATGTGGAGTGTAGCACACAACTTTCTATAACATCTTTGTGAAGATAATGTTAATTATCCTGTTGGATTTTACATTCTTTCATCTAATAAAAGAACATCTTCTTTACTGTGTTATTAGTATTTCAATTCCTAAAAATTTTACTTTCATTTACATACTGAACCTTTTGGGAAAATAAAATTAAATTATATTGGTGGGGTGGCTGACTGTGTTATTATAAGCATTTCTGTAAAGTATGTAAGCAAATAAACAAGTATGCAGAATTTGAATAGATGAAAGCAACAAAGGGAAAGGGAAATACACAGAGAAAGTAAAATATTAATTTATTCTGAATGTCTTATTAATGATTGGTTTTTGACTCAAATTATTTATGTGCTTAAGTTCTTTGAATATTTGACAAATTTATGGAGCTTTAGAATTCCACCCCATGGCGATAGCACTACCTGTTCTATGGGAGAGATTTCACTAGGTGTCTGCTTGGGTAGAAAAAGAAAAACAAAATTTACTTTTATAAGCTGGGCAGAATTGTAATGGTACAGATAATATTAATCAGCCCTTAAATATTGTTATTGCATTGAAATTACACCCAAAGTGAACTTACTCCATCAAATTTTTCCATGTAAAATACACTAATTTGAAGTACTTGTCATTTGGCAAGTATTTTGGCATCTTCTAGTAAAAAAGGATGTAATTCTGTAGTATACTGTGTTTTCTGTAACTTTCTGTAAGTTCTACCATAGGCACATCAGGAAATCGTAACTGAACTAAAGCTTCTCTTTCTCGTTTTTCTCTCAGTTGATCACTTGTCTATATATAGATAGTCTTTTTTTGAGTGTACAGCACTAGGTGAAATTTGGTTGATTTACAGGGGGAAAAAGAAGGAAAATTTTATCTCTTGTCAATTATTTCAGGAATTTTAAAAATCCACAGCTTATTATATTGTTTGAAGCATGTCTCTAAACAACTATAAATGCACAGAGACATAGCCTTCTGCTTGACAGATTATGATCTTTACGATACCACAATAGACCACATCATCTGAAAATACATTTGTCTATCAGTCTATCAACATACTGAACTGAACATAGAAAGGTGCTCAGCTGTAGATTTTAAAATACATTTTACCTTTTCTTCTTACATGAAAGGCTTCCCTTTATGAAAAACATGTTCATATTCTAGATTAAGTAATTACATGTAAAAAGTAAAAGAATTAAATCTGATGTTTTTAGTGATTAAAAATATTATGTTGATTTCTTCCAAAAATTTCATAGCCCTATTTCTTTCAAAATAATACAGAAACAAGAGGTATTTGAAAGTTCAAACTTATCTTACCCAATGTCTAGAAGTAATTTATATTCTCTTTGAAGGGTATCCATTTCTGATGGCATAATGATCATTTAGCTTTAATGCAAAAAAGCTAAAAAAGCTAAAATTATCTATTTTTATTTTAATTATGATATTTATATGAAGATATTTAATTTTCAGTAGAATTAGATTTCTCTCCCTTTCTTTCTATTGATAGATATATTCATAGACAAAAATATTTAAGCACATTAAGGTAAAATTAAAACATTGTTTGGGCTGAAGTTATCAAGACTTCTTCGCCCAAATCCAATTATATTTCAAGGGGAAGCTAAGAAAACATAGGTAACTAATTATTTCCTGTGTCTGGGTGATTGTAACTAAAGATTCTATAAACATTAAAAAACAAGCTAAGAAAGAGTGACAAAAAACACCATTACTTATTTAGAACATTTTAATGTAATATATGTAGTAGTAGATTGGACATGGATCAGGAGTCGTTAATTAATTAATCCCTTTGAGAATATTTCCATTTAGGCTGCCTGATTGGAGAGAATTTTTTTATAATATTTCACATTCGTAAGTGTCTGAGTAGCGCAGAAGCGATTAGATTAATTTGTACCTGCTTAGCAAAATGTACTTGTAGGATATTAATTTGTTGAATGGAAATGAAATTATTTTCCCTGTGTTTCATGACAGTTCTTTTTAGTTGTGCAGAAAGCATCCTAAACAATGGCAGTCTGGACAATTTTTCTCCTGTATTCAATCATTGCCTGTGGAATAGCTGAAAACTTATCTTCCAATGAAGAAGTGTGTTTGGTGTCAGTGCACATCTTCTGCAGAGCTATCACTTTCCAGATTACCTTGGAAGGAGAAACTGGGAATGTTGGAATTTAGTTTACACTAAAGCAACGTCAACAGTTTTGGTGGTGGCTTAAGTGTAAGGGTCCTGTTAGAGAAGTCAGCTAAATAAAAGGTCAGAAATTGATCCTTGTTTCTTAACCAAGCAGTTTTATACCATATTGCTGAGGCCAGATCAGTTTTAAGAAGACTTTTTGGAAATAAGCCACTTCATATGTTCCAAAACAGGGTCGAGGAGAAAACTAATAAATAAGTAGGATGAACAATTAGGGGTTTGGTTGTCAACCTTTTTCATTGTTTTATTTTTTATCTACTGTTTTAGTCATACTCATGAGTTTTAAAGGTGCCTATTTGTACCAGAACTGTACAGATGATGCCTGTATTTATTACCAAACCCAAAATCACAAACACCCCCCCCCCCACCAAACACACAAACAAACAAAACAGAACAGAAAGTGCACACAGGAATAAGACTCTTTATTATCATGGTAGCCCTCAGTGGGGAATGATTTTCCCAAGCTCTAAGAGACAGGTACGTGACACTTAGGGATGAGTGTGGAACACATGGTGTATGAGAAAGCAGCAAGGTCCTCTGTAGGATAAAGCTTTTTTTTTTTTTCATTGCATAATTAAGTAGCCCTCTCCTCTTAGTATTATCTTGATAGCTAATAGCATGCTCTGTTTATTTTTTCCTTGTTGTTTTAAACTTGTATTATATGCCTGCAAAGGGGACCCCTGGTGGTCTAGTGGTTAGGATGCAGCACTCTCACCACTGCAGCCCGGGTTCAATTCCCGGTCAGGGAAACTCCCCCAGGCAGATGGAGCTCGTCAGCCCTGTAAGGCCATCCATCTAAGAGAAGGTCACTCTATACAAACCTACGTCCTGAGGACCTCACTGCCACTGTCCAAGCTTGCTCAGCCCTGTCAGATGAACCTCAGGATTAAAGGGTGGGCTCAGTTCAACACACACTGTGTCTCACCTAAAAAATCCACTGCGCAGGCTGGAAGGGTTAATGACCTTTCCCAAATCTTCGCTCGCAAAGACTGGCCATACTATACTATATGCCTGTGAGCAGTAGCAAACCACTGTCTCCAAGGAAACTGATTTTAAATTCCAGTTATCTCTGTTAACTTTGGTTTCTTTATTGAGATGCACCTGAAAAAGCTGAATTTCCATCATGAACGTTTCACAAGGACAGCATTTTCAAACTGTTTAGAAGATTCTTATATATTTGTGTAATATGTTCTATACTTGAACTTTTTTGATTTTCAGTAATCATTCATCAATAATTAATATATTTTTCCTGATCCATAGTTTATTAATACATTATCTAATATTAAGAATCAATTATGCTAACCTTTCTTAAATGGACATTATCCGACTAGTCAAAGCTAATCACAGAAGCCTCACTTGAGGCAATGTACTGTTAATAGATAGCTTTCATTCCTTCAAGTGCACACATTTATTATTGTACCATGATAGTAAATATAAATAACCCCAAAAATCCCATAATGGCATGATAAACCACAGATGAAAAGCTACAGTTATAGTGGGAAAAAATATTTTTTCCTATTGTGCTATTGTTTCTTGAAAATTAATTAATTTTAAATAACAATTATCAAAGAATAGATTTTTTTTTTTTGGTGGTGGCATTTTGTTTGGTTTAAGAGTTTTTGTCAGTGTTATTGGAGTTTTTTTATTATTTGAAACTTCTCACTATTTATGCGTTTTAGCAAACAGAGAAGTTGGCTAAGCTGTTCTCTTATTCTACTGGTTAAATGATTCTCTCTTCCAATCTTAATTAGTCCCATGCTCTTTCTCTTCTCTTAAAATGGTGGATTTCTTGTCTTGAGGTGGTGGGTTGTGGTTTCCCCCTGCTGGACCCAGTCAGAGCTGATTTTCAGCACAGCTGCTGAGTTGGCTTTCCTTGTGGATACATTCTTCTCCCTCCGCGTTGTTTACCTTCTTTTTGGCCCTGAAATAACACCTGGACAATAGTTGGCTTACTGAGCTTCATCATCCCAAAGCCAAGAAATTCATTACTACATTTTGGTAGCCAGAGAACTATGATCTGAGAGTTTAACACCTCCTAATGAATATAATGAACTGTTACATTTATGTGGCAAGGTTTTGGCGGTGAGGGTGGGTTGCAGGGGTGGTTTCTGTGAGAAGACAACAGGAGCTGTCTCCATGTCACAGACAGTTCCAGTTGGCTTCAAGAGGGACCTGCTGGTGGCCAGAGTAGAGATAGTCAACAATGTCGGAACTTTCTCTGTGATAATATATTAAAGAAAAGCTAAAAAACACTGGAGCAGACTGCTCTTGGAGCTCCTGAAGGACTGCATTCCATGGCAAGTTCCACATGGAGCAGGAGAAGAATATGAGAAGGAAGGAGCAGCAGAGGAAAAGTTTACCAAATTACCACAACTACATCCTACCCTATTTTTAACTAACAATTAATTAAATTCTTCTTCCCCAAGTTGAGTCTGCTTAGCTCATGAGGATGAGCAATCAATTGGTGAGCATCTCCCTGTCTTTATCATCACCCTTGAGCTTTTCCATCTTATTTTCTCTCTGTCTTGTTAAAGGCAGGGAGGAAGACAGTAACTGGGGGGTGGAGGAGTGTCTGAATGCCAGCTAAGGTTAGCTCACCATGATGTAATTCATTTCATGGGGTAAAATGTGTGTACTATGAGCCATGTAATTATTTTCTCCAACATTATTTATTAAGTTGATTTTAGTTGTGAGCTCCCTGACACAGTCATATTGTTAACATACACTCTGCCTACACTGTTCAGATGTGTTATCAGACTAGTGACATTAATTACTTTGAGGATTATTACTTTGATTGATTATTTATTTAGGCTTATGGATTTATAGACAAATAAAACATCTAATGCTTTAAACTTTCCACTAGTGTTCTAAAAATATTAATACTGTCTATTGCTTTACATACATTCACAGTCATAGTTGTCTTTTGTGGTGACTCAGAAGTAAAGTTATCGACTGTACAGCTTGAATTATTGCTGTGTCACAAAACCCATAACACAGCCATCATTCTCATTAAAGAAAACAAACTTGAAATTTAGTTTTCTTGAAAAAAGATACAATGTTTTCAGGCTGTAGTTTCAGACTTAAAAAAAAGTATTAACTAAATATGCATTTACAGCTTGCTGGATTTTGTGTAAAACATGATGAGTAGTAAACAGTTTAAATTTTTCATATGAACATAATTTTTGTTATTGAATGCATGATGAACAAGTTTTTAGACAGTGAGGTATGTGGTAATCATGAGTTCATTATATTTACTAAAATGAATAAAATTATTAGCATTTCAAATAAGATTAGGGAGTTAAATAGTTCATGTAAGGAAAAAATTAACTATCCCAATTAATCTTTAATAAACTGAGTAAAAAAATTCAAAACATGAAGTTTAACATAATATTTTATTTGGTTCTGTCTTTACGGATTGGGCTTTTTTGACACTTTGATAAGTGACATGAGAAGTGTTTCATAAGAAGCTTCTAAATGTGCACAATTTCAATATGCCTGCACTTCACCTACTATAATTACTTAATATGCATCACTTATTTTACAGTACTTTTTCCCTTTGGCTGATAACATGAACTTCTGGGTGATTTAGTCAATCTGATTTTGGATAGTCTTCCCAAGGTTAATCCTGAGAAAGACTGGGTGATTCTTTTGCCTGCTATTACAGAAGCACTGGTGCACATGTGTGTTTCTCTGTCCAGTCTCAAGAATTCTGCAATGGATCTTTCTTCTTTGTTATACTTCCTTTTCCAAGCATGTGGTGAGTTACAGCTGGTTGCAAAGATCAGTTTTGCTTTGCTGAATATAAAAGGGTACACAAACACAATGCAGGGCTGTCTCATTATGCATTTCAAACTGGAAGCAATTTCTTTGATCAAGAAATCCCCAAAGCTCTGTCTGATTTTGGCCTTCACTTAATGGGTCACAATAGCATACAGAAAATTATATAAGGCGTTTATAAGTTAATTCTGAAATCTGTCTGAGAAGTCTGCATTTTACCCCACCATTTTGTAATGTTTAATCTTAATTATGTACTTCAAATCTGTAGCAGCTTGCTTCAAAGATTCCTTGGGCATGTGTCTGAACAGAAGTTTGACAAATTTTGCTGAAAAAACACCTGATAAAACTGTGATATAATAATAAAAATAATGCTCTGAATTTACATTCTGTTTTGCATTTCAGTAGCAGTGCATGGACATTACCAATTTAACTTTCCTAACATAGCTTTTTGACAAATATTAGCATTCTCTTTTTACATAACTTATCCAAGATTACAGAGCAGTTTATCACAGATACATATACAAAAAGATTTATCGTATAGTTTTGGCTTTTCTTTTCAGAAAAAAAAGATAGTATTCTGCCCTCACTTGAATTCATAGTTCAGACGTTTTCCTGAATAGGAATTGCTTTGAAATTACATTTAAGTTCTGAACATACATTTTGAATTTCCCTATGAATTTGTGGGCATTTAATGAGGATACAAAAGACTGAGTTCACAATATGTGCAAATGGACTTTTATAAATGAAGGTAAACTGAAAGAAGGTAGGTTCAGATTGGACATAAGGAAGAAATTCTGTTGCTGTGGGAGTGATAAGACACTGGAATAGGTTGCTCAGGGAGGTTGTGGATGCCCCATATCTGGAAGTACTCAACACCAGGTTGGATGGGGCTGTGAGCAACCTGGTCTAGCGGAAGGTGTCCCTGCCCATTGTAAGCATGTTGCACTAGGTGATGTTTAAACATCCCTTTCCACCAATCCATTTTGTGATTCCATGAATCTGTTTCTATCTAAGAAATACTTTGCTTCTACAATATCATATTGGTTTACTTCATTGTCAGGGTTTAACCCCAGCTGACAGCTAAGTACTACAAAACTGCTCACTCCTGGTGGGGAGGAGAACTGGAAAGAAAAGGTAAATCTCATGGGTTGAGATAAGAATAGTTTAATACTTGAACCAAAATAAAGTAATACTTATAGTAATTATAACATTATTGATAAAATACTACTAATGCTAAATATTCTATAAATATTAGTAGTCATGATAAAGAGAGGGGAAGAGAGTAACAGAACCCAACAAAAACGAGTGATGCACAATATAATTGCTCACCACCCACTGACCAATACCCAGACCATTCCCAAACAGCGATGGGCCCCTCCTGGGTAACTACCACAGTTTCCATACTAGGTATGATGTTCTAGGGTATGGAATACGCCTTTGGCAAGTTTGTGTCATCTGTCCAGGCCATGCTTCCTCTCAGCTTTTTGTGAAGCTCGTCACTAGAAGAGAGAATGAAAAATTCTTGACTTAGGGTAAGCACTGCTTAGCAAAAACCAAAAACATTTGTGTGTTACCAACATCTTTCTCATAATAAAGCCAAAAAACATAGCACTGTACTAAGCTACTAAGAAGAAAATAAACTCTGTCCCAGATGAAACTAGGACATTAATAAAATGAAATATGTCCTTCCTTGCACAAGCTACTACATAAAACATAACAGAGCCAATATACGACTATATAAATATTTATAGAAATGCGGGTATGTAAGTAAGCTTTTTGCCTTAGGTGGTCCCTGTGGCAGACAGCACTAGCATCCAATTTGAGTGAACATGATATTAATATACACTGTCTATCTGTGGTAGCTTCAGGCATTGACAATAACACTCATCAAGATTTAGTAGCATATGTTTCCTGTTATTACAAGACACTAATTTGGTTAGTCAGTTCTTAATTAGAACTACTTGAATTTTTTTCTGAAACTTACAGAATTACAACATAAATGTTGAAGGGACATTTTGTTACTTCTTTTATCCAATGAAACCTGGAAGTTACATAAATATTTTTTTTTAAGTTTACCTCCTAGCTACTGCAAGCAATTGCTTTATATTATCCATGTAAATCCTGAGAGGATGCTCTCCATCCATAGATGGAATACCATAAATCAAGTGAATAAGTCACATGTTGGTGCTCACATTCCTTTTTTTGACTCTGCATACCCGATGCTTGAAAAGATGTGAAAGCCATGCTTTTCTCCTTTGATAATGATTTAAATTGCCTTTTAAGCTTATCCTTGTGTCTTATTGCTCATTTCCCCATGTGTATTGATTATTTAAACAGAAATTTGAGATAGAGACCCATAAACTGAGGTTGCAAAAAATAGAATGCCTGCCTTCCCTAAAGCTATTGAAAGGTTATTGGTGAATTTTACTTTCCTGAGGATTAGAAAATAAATTACCAATGTGATTTTACTTCATGACCAGCTTTCAACTGTTTGTTCTTTAGTTAGAATGAGGTTTGTTTGCTTGTTTATTAAAGAAGATCTTTTTCCCCTGCTTTTTACTCCCCTAGTTTGTTTACAGATACAAATCATATTCTTCCCTTAGGCTAAGCCTGCCCACTCCAGTACTGATGTTCACAGACCCACACACATGTAGAGCTGGCCAGGACTCCACTGGCCCCTCTGATAGCCAGTTCCTCCCCCTGCTCTTGCACTTCAAAACACACAGCCCTATATCCTAGACCATTTCACATGCCTGCCAGCCAGTCCACCTTGGTCTTAGCTAGCAATCATACACCCACTTGTACTGCTGCACATGCACCAATTGCTGGCAGTGAGGACTCATGAGGCCCTATGGTCCTGGTCCCATCCCAGTGTCTGGCACTTAGTTTAACTTTGGTTTCTTCCGTCACTGAGACATGGGACATGGCATCCAGACACTGGCAGCTGACACATGGCACCTGACACCCAAACATTCGCTCTAGATGGAGCACCTTGAACACCTTGTGGCCCAAGATCCCAAACCAGTTGCTGCACTCAGACCCCCTTACACACACACATACACAGAGAATGGAGTTTCCCCTTCCCCAGGCTAAGATTTAGAAATACAGAACTGTAGAGACGCTGCTGAAAAAGAACAGGGAAAACAAGTGTGCTGGATTTTTTCGTTTGTGACAAGCCCCTTTTATCATTTTATTCCTCCATTTTCCCACCTTTGTTCCTCCCCAAATCACCTAACTTATTGCCTTTTCCCACTTCTGTTTCCTTCCCTAAGAATCTCACCAGAAGGCCTGGGCATTTCAGTCATGAAATGGTCCTTTCAATGCCATATCCCCAGACAGCAACCTTCCCCTAAAGTTCTACAGGTGCTCTAGTGCTGACTTACCTTGATGGGTTTCACATCTGGACTGAATCTTCGAGACAACCCTGGGGGGACATGAGGTCCCTTCCTCTGAAATTTTAATTTGAGGTCCTCCCTGCAATTGCATCTCTGTCCTCCTCTGGGCTTGTGAGGCTGATGGTCCTTCTGTGCTGGGCCTAGAAATAGCCAAGGTAGGGTATTTTTGGGGCTTTCCCATCTGCCATTGTCTCTTTGGGTTCATGTGTTGGTGTGCAGACCAGCTTTTATCATATAACCTAATAATGTTAAGTATAAACATATACAAATGAGTTCTGATATATAATGAAAATCAGTGCAGAGAGCAGAGCTATTTAGCTTACCATACTGAAATGTCAGCTGATTAGACTTCCTTAATCATATTTACTGTTTAAAGACAGGCTTGGCCCATTTCGTTAAAATCTGAATTTAGTTGCATTTGAGAAACCATAGGACATCTGTCATTCACAAAAGATTGGCAGAAGCGACATGGGACTTCTGGGGCACTTGTGCTCTTCAAAAGCAGTAGCTGTCAGGAAGGCAGGATACCTTTTAAATTTTCAAGTTAAATTTTAATTAGTTCACTTAATGAAAGTAGTACTATTATTTTCATTTCTACTACATGAAGAAAATTTCTAATAGACTGCAGAAAAAGAAATTGTGATTTTTTTAATATATATTTTTGTTGGTGGCTGCTAAAAATAGGTTTCTCTGAAGAATTACATGTGTAGACAAGTGTAGTGAATCAGCAGTGCATTAAACTAGGGTAATGAAACACAAGGATTGCTTTCTTCAAATAAGCTTCCAAATGTAATTTAGGTTTTGTTAGCTAGTAAATAGATTCCAGCAGAACTGATACAGCTGAACCAATATCTAACATCAGTTCACTGAAGTGTGGCTGTCCTCCGGGCTTCCAAATGTCAACATAGCAAGGCATTTTATGAGCAGAATGAAGTGAACAGAATTCGTCTGTATTCTGGACAGTTTTATCAGGCACCACAATTTTGTCTACCTGAATCCTTAATGGATGTGTTTCCTTCACATCTGCAAATCATGGTACTTTTGCAAGGTAAGAAGCCTGGGACCTATTACAATTTGCACACACTAATCTTGTAATTGGTAATTAAAAGTACAGTTTCCAAGTAATTTGACTCTTCCTTTTCTTAGCTTACTTTCTGTTTCCTAGTGGTTGTACTGCTACATATTTTGCAGAACACAAGAATTCAAACAGATGTTGAACAAGAAAGCTAAAATGCAAAAATGCTTTTAATGAAAATAATAGAAAAAATGACCTATTTTTTTTGCTCATACAGATTGGTCTTTTTGATCAACAGAAGTTTAGTATTTCACCTTCCAAAAAGGACAGAGTCCATCAGTCTTTCTTGAAGAGAAGGCATAAAATCTTTTAAATATAATTAAGGAAAACATTAGTTTTAAAATTCTAAACCCAAACATGTTGCCATTAACAAAGGCAACATATTCTTTAATATAGGGATAGATTAAGTTAAACTGCCCATATTAGATCCTATTTAAATACTAAATAAAAAAAAAAAAATCACGTACTGGATCCTGACCATAGTAAAGCTAGTGGTCAATTTCTAGCATACTGAATTGGAGATCTTTGCATGGGATGAAAGAAAAAAGAACTGAAAAGAAAATCTTTTATCAAAGACATGTGAGTAAACGGAGCATTTGCAAAGAGGAGAAGGTTTCTGGTTTTTTTTTTCCCTGCAGGATAGTAACTAAGTCAAGTAATATAGGCACTTGAATTCCTATAATAAGTATTTATTTATAAAGGAAAGGCTCAAATAACTTAACATGTTTTATTTAAACGAATTAACAGATTGGAAAAAAAAAAGAAAAAAAAACACACCCAAAAAACTACCACAAAAAACAAGACCAAAAAACCAAACAGTCTGTTCCCACAGCTTTAACTTTCTTTGAGATTTCCCTCAATGCAGAGCAAGGATTGGAGAATGGTGTGGGAGAAGAGAAGGGAGGAGGGGAAAAAAAGTCAAATAAAGGTTTAATAATGCCTGTTTTTCAGGATACTTACTTCTGATTCACATTGTTGCAAAAAGAAAAAGAAAGGAATAAAAAATGTTTGCCCAGTGTTATCAAAATAGAGAACAGTATTTAAATTGGTGAGTGGTTGCATACTCTTCTTTCCCCCCTATAGCATCATTGTCTCATTTCTATGATCTCTACCTCTTGCAAGATTTTCCTTTACTCATAATCTCATTTCCTATAATCTCGTACTCTAAACAGAACCCAAACCTCAGTGTTCCTTTTCCTTTCACTATCCTTTTATATAAAGGTTGGAGTCCTCTTGGATAAGGAATCTAATCCCACTTCTTTACTTCTCCCCCTTATTAAAAGGACACACACTCTGTTCAAACCCTTGATACTTATTTTCACTCTTTTGACATCACATCATATCGTAACACTATCTTTTCTGTGTTCTTCGTCAGTTACCAGAATTCCAGCTCCTGAACTTCAAATTCACTAGAATGCTGTCTTGGGTAACATATTGTGCAAGTCATAGATAAAACATTTGTTCTGCTTTTAAAGAAAATTTTGATGTCACTTTTAATCTCAGTAGCATGCAGATCTGATTTCATTTATAACTCATTTCGCAGAAGCCTTCTAGACTCTCCCTGCTGTAAGTGCTCTCTGTTAGTCTTTTCAAACAATGAAAGAAAACTGATCATAAGATCTCTATATATATCCCTCCTATCTCAGATTGTATTGTGTAAGGGTCTAATAAAGCTATCACGATCCCAGCTATGGGGGCAAAAACTGGAGTCATTTATTGAACACACGAGTGCTATTTAAGGGTCTTAGTGGCTTAACATGCTAATGAAGAGGAAGGGTTATTCCAAACAAGGGTTTCCACAATCTAGTAGCATTTCCAGTAACAGGGGTGACATAAGGGGAAAAATGGATTTACATTTCTCAGATCCAGTATTTACATTTGGGGGAAAAAGATTTGATATTTCCAGTAAGCAAGATTATACTGGGGAAGGGTGGTCAGCTTTTCCCGAAATAAGGATTTACACAGGGAGGGAGAAAACAATGAGATATCCGAGAGCATCATGCAAAGTCTCTCTACTTCCTGCTGGGGGAGATCAGGACAATCCATACAAAATGAATGTCAATGGATCTTGTCTGGTCTTTTAGATGATGGTTTTTTCCCCAGTCTCTGTGGCCCGAGGTTTCTGGCTTAAGCCCACCAAGACCCTTCCTGATGACAACTGAGGTTCAACTCTTACAGTATTGGGAGATAAAATTATTTATTCTATCAAAGCATGTTATGTGTAACTAAACAGGAAGAATTTCTAGATTTGGTAGCTGTGTGCAAGAGGTAAAGGCTCCCATATCAGGAAAAACTAATTTAGAAGGTCTCCTTATAGTCCCTGAGCAGTTAATACATTATAATTTAAACATCTGTGAGTTCAGAGAAATAAAAGCATCGAGTAAGTAGAAATAAAAATAATAATTAAAAAAAATGGCACCAAAACAGATGCTATCAGTTTTATAACCAACTGATGAGTATATGGTTCCATTCCATATTGATTTATCTCTCTGAAAGTTTAGTCAGTTGGATTTGTGAGAATTATCACTTAATACTCACAGAATTTAAGTCCCTGAGGAAAATAAATTATTGGGGATATGGACAGGAATTATTTGCTTCATCTACATTTAAATTTTTCAGAAATACATATACATAAATATGCAACACAAGCACTCTATTGTGCTCATATGTCAAGGGTTTAGTAGTAGAGTGCGGGCTGCAGGAGTGTCTGGTGTCATAAGACACCAGGAACCGTCCCTATATGAGACATAAGCAGTACCAGCTGGCTCCAAAACAGACTCACCACTGGCCAAAACCGAGACAGGCGTGACAATGGAAGTTTCTCCATGATAACATACTTAAGAAAGAGTAAAAAATCATTGTGAAGTCACTGTGGAGAACAACTGTGAACAGTGTGAGACTAAAAGCCCTGTAGACACCAAGATCAGAGAAGAAGGAGGAGGAGGAGATATTCCATGAAACAGAGCAGAGAATCCATTGCTGCAGTTCACAGCAAATCATAGAATGAAATTAGATATATAAGGGGTTTTTAACCAAAACCTGCACTTCCTTTGCTCTTTTTTGTTTTCCCCCCTTCTCTCCTTTTTCCTTTTTCCCTTCCTTTACATCTTCCTTTTCCTTCCATTTCCTTCCTTCCTTCCTTCTTGAACCTCTGCTCATTCATTTTTTATTTCTCTCTCTTATACCATTCTGTACTCAAGTCTTTAGCCACACTGCCAGCAGGCTCAGCTTTTATGTCCCATGGGAGGAAGGCAGTGGGTTAAAAGTGAGCTTGATTTTGTGTAGTGTTACTTGGCTGTGTTCAGGCTCTGCCTCTGCTATCAGTTGCCTGGACAAGTGCCTGCAACGGGGCAGCATTTCCTTTGCTCCACTTTTGATTGGTTTGCATAGCTCACAGTATGAATTGGAGGAGAGTAGGAAGTGTAGTGAAAATGTTTATTGCCTGGGGAATGAAAATAATTGGGACTTGTACTGGCTGGGTGCCTTGGCACATCAACGGCAGTGACCATAGTTAAGAGAATGTTTGGCAACGTTTTTACTGTTAGGCTTTTGAAATCCATGAAAAAGCCTTCATGGCTGATGAGCCAGAAAACACTACTAAGCTATGAACATGAAAAGAAACCCAACAAGTAAACAGATTTTCCATAAAACAATATTAGAAAGAGAATTAATTTAGGTGATTGTAATTCAAACTAAAACACTCTATTGCTCTAAAACTCGTTTTAGACAGCAAAAAAAAATTCTTATTAAAAGAATTTAAATAGTTCCACAGTGATAGGTTACATATATACATTCTTCTTCTGTAGAGAGCTGCCACCTTACTTATACTTCATTACTACATTCAAATTTAAATATGTCTAAAATACTTTAACTAAATTTACATAAATTAGTACATTTAGTCTAAACTACTCATCTACAATACTTCTACAGTCAATGAAGAAAGAACAAACTCTTTGAAACACCAGTGATTCACTTGTTTTAGACATCTAGATGCCTTTAGACATTATTCTTTTTTCCATAGATGAGTCCTAATGAGTCATAATATGTTACCAAAACAGAACCATGATTTTGTACCGCAGAGTAAAAAGAATATAAAAATTAGTACCATCCCTACCAGAATACCAATGAAAACATTTTTTGCCATGCCTTTCCTCAAGTATTCTTTTTCTATCTTTATATTCTTCCACTTAGCAGGACTACAGTCTTTGCTTCAACAGCCTGGATGAAGTAGAAATAGGCTTTTCTTCCCTCTCTCTAGTGTCATTGCCTCTCCAAAATGTCAAGAAGCAACATTGTCATATATGCAGTCAGTAATAGTGTGCTGAGGCATGTCATTTTAGTGAGCAAATGTAGTCAAGTCTTTCATCTCCAGAAATTCAACAGAAATCTTCACTGAAACATCACTGACATCACGATATTTGGTAATATAAAATTCCTTTGTATGGCATTGCTATCATGCTTGATATGATACTGTCCACATGAAGACTGTGAAGAAAATACTATGATGAGTTTAAACTATGGCTTTCCATGTAGCTAAAAATAGCTGCAGAACACCTGCTAGGGTCAACAGCACAGAATTTATTAGGATCCAAAGTATTTCTGAATAAGAAGAAGCTGCAACAGCTAGTAGCTGCTACAATAGAGTTTTAAAAGCTCTTGATGAAAGTGAAGACATCCTAATAGATAGACTTTTTTCCACGCTTGTGAAGGAGCAGGAAGCAGAGTGAGAACAGTTCTAGGCATGGAGGAAGATATACAGCAATTGACAGGACTTTATTATATGGACTTTACAGTTATTATATGGACTTTACCATTATTATGTGGTTTCAAATATGTGTATTGCATTGTATCGACAGTACACAGTGCACAGCCTGGGCATGCCTTGGCTTGCCACAAGTTTGCCTGCTCCCTGCTTCCCTGCTCCTCCCTCTGATTAGCTGAGAAAGCTGCAGAGAGGAGACAGTTACCATTCGCCTTTTCCTTCCCCAGTTCCTCCCACGTTCCTCCTCCTTTGCCTGTGTCCCTACCCCAATTTGTTCCCCCATTTGTCTGTCTCATGCTCCACCCCATGTTCTAGTCCTTTCTTCGCCTGAACTCATAAAACCCCTGCACACCTCAATAAAGCATTCCATTTGCACCTCTACCTTGACTCCAGACCCGTCCGTTCTGTGTCATGACCCCATTGCCCTTCCCCCTCAGACTGTGGCACATGCTCACCTACCACCGATGCCATTTTTCAACAAGTCCCAAATGAGGTGAAATTACACTTCTCCAGTAACCTTTGATACATATTTTGAAGTTCTATAAATGCCTATTAGTCATGTTTTAAGGGAACACAAGAAGCAGCACTAAGGAAAGAGGACTACGTGGAGCAGTTATTGCTGTCACAAAGTGTGTACTTTGAAAACTTTTTTTCTAGTTTTTATGAATCTCTCACTAAAATTCCGTCCTATCTGGAAAAGTCTATATGGTGTTCCCAAAATATACAAATTATTATTTTTTTACTTAAATGTCTTGTTTTTACAGGATTTTCTTAGAAGGTAGATATTTTTTGGTTTTATTTTCTTCTGTAACACATATTCTTAAAAAATACTTTTCATCTCAGGAGACGCAAAAGGTTATAGAACCAACAAGTTGGTTCAGCCATTTTTGTTCCTTTCAGTAATGCTTCCCTCTTCATCATGTGTTTCTGTAACCAGTGTAAATGTGTGGACCACATTTGTGTATATGTCACTACAGGGCTGAAGTGTTTTCAGAAATAACAGTCTCCATTATACCTAAAAATAATTAAAGCTGTTAGAAAACGGAGGAAAAAAAGTTCTGGACTTAAATTAAAAGGTTTTCTAAGCCCTAGTCTTGTTAACCCCATAATTAGCACATGAAAAGCACAGTTTTCAGTGGACACAGAAAAGCACAGTTTATGCAGAAGGTTTGAAACTACCGAGACTCCAAGGCATGGCCAGAATTAATTTTTCTCATAATTTTTCTCAATGTTTACATGACCTGTACTGAAGTTCAAATGGTGATTTTGCTAAGGAACTGATTAGAAAAGTTTAGCACTTTGTTTCATTTTACCTATTTATTTATGCTTTCTGATACAAAATTTAGTCATAGAATCAGTGTACTTTGTGTTGGAAGGAACCTTTAAAGGCCACCTAGTCCAACCCCCCTGCCATGAGCAGAGACATAGATCAGGTTGCTCAGAGCCCCATCCAACTTGTCCTTGAATGTTTCCAAGGACCTAGAAGCCAGCTATAAACCACAGGGCCTTTCATTATCTGGGCTATTGCTGAAGTCCTGAATCAACTTGCTGCTGTAGCTCAAACGCTGGTGCTGCCCTTGCCTTTTGAATGAGCAGCACAAAGTGAATGACTTCTATCCAACCCTTGGCAATAAGATGGGTGCCAGTTCCTTTGCTGACAGTTTCTGGACACACAGAATGAGGGGTTTTTTTCAATCCTACCAAGGCAGAGCAGAGGCCCTACTGCAGAAATTATTACCTGATCTGCCTCTGTTTAGGAAGGAACAAATTTAGGTCTTTTGGGCTCTGAATTATACCTACATTTCTTCAAAACTTCCCTACAGTTTAACCTGCGATTGTCTGCTACATGTAATTTTCAAGGTAGTTGCTGCTATTCAGCTACTAAATTTGCTTTATCTTTAAGGTAGACTGCATTCACATGATAGCTACAGCTGTCTTGATAGGCTGAATTTTAATGTTAACCTGAAGGTATAGTTCTCACATCATCCTTATCTTCTTGCTCTCCTGTGATTTGACAGAAGAGAAAATGGACTACAAAACAGCTCCTGCAGTGACTAACACTTGTGACAGATTTACCTTAATGTAACCACAAGTTCACAGAATATATGTTTCAGATCAATAATTGGCAGGGGGCTACCTCATTTTAGTAACATACTGAATAAGGACACACCTGACCTGTTGTAGTCAGGTCAGTAGATAACCCCTTCCCTCTGCTATCAGAGTAGCAAAGGCCAGCATGGGTATTCATGTATATGTAGAACAATAAATTTGTGCAGTGGGGTGCACCATCAGTCCTCTGAGGACTCTGTTGTTTTCAAGTGGGGAATCCACAAGAATGAGTGAGGGTTCCATAGCAGTATTTGTGCTGGAAAGCATATTAACAGCAAGAAGTAAGGTTTATAGAGTTTAAGGGGGAAAAAAGTAATCTGAGAGAAGTTGTGGTAACTGAGAGATTAAAGTAATGTAAATAAATGAGATTCCATAGGAAAAGGGTCAAATATGGTTCAGCCCCACCTCCAGACCCCACGAACCCCGCACCAGCGCACCTTTCCACCCAGCGAAAAGCGCTGCAGCTCTGCGCAGCCTGCTGCCCACCCACATTCACCCACCTCCTCTGCCAGCCCCGCGCCCATGCTAGAAGCCACACTGGACCCGTAGAAGCCACACCACGAACACGCAGCCATGGCGGACCCCCTATCCTGCCCAGTGGACCACAGGAGCCCGCAGCCACCTTCTGCCACTCCGTACCTGCCTGTAGCAGCAGCGTACAGCGTCCAAGCCACTGAACAAGACACCAGGAGCACTTTACACCATCAGAGAACTTCATGCCGCGTGACTGCAGAAGGAAGGAACACGGGGACTGTCCAAAGATCTACCTGGAGAGCTCATGTAACAACTACTCTAACAGTTGTGAAGCCTGCTAAGATTTCAATCAATAAGCAGTTCTTAAGCCTCTTCATTTTCTCCCTAGGCAGAAACTAGCTGGGAAGTTTTTGGAACACTCAGGGAATTGACAGCTAAGTGCAATGGCTGTAAAAATAGGCACAGCCCTAGTATTCAGCTACATCAGATTTGTAACTCTAGGACAAACTCGTTTCCTCCTTATATAACAGTTAAGAGTTTTCACACATGTAACACAATTGTTATATTTTGCAAAATTTTACAGATTTGGAGTTTATTAGATGTTAAATAATCGGTTCCATAGAACATTTACTTTTTTTTTTTTTTTTTCAGAAAATAAGAAAAAAGAATAATAGTAAGATCTGGATACATATTCTTGAAACAGAGAAATAAGTCCTTCACTGACTTGCACTTTTACACTGCAAGTGAGAATTCACTGCATTTTTAGCAGAGGCATTAAGAAAACTGTAAGATACAGGTTACAGAGCAGATTTTCCTTAGTGTATCTTACCAGTTTCATGGAAATTTCTACTAGTAACTGCAGAGATGAAGTCTTCATTCAAATCATTCAAACAGCTGATGCATCCACCATGCTTTAATTTGTCTAATGTCTTTCTTAATGCTTACTTGTATGACATTCTGAGGCAAAGAGATTTAGGATGTAAAATAGGTGTGGAGGTGGGTGGGAAAGAAAGCTAACTCTGCTAGAAGTTTTCTAGAAATTTCTGCCCAGAAATTTCATAGTGGCCTGTAGTTTTGCAGTAAAAATAAAATAAATAACAAAAAGGAAAAAAAAATCAAATTCAAAGACTTATTTGCCTTCCTTATGATGTCACTGATTCTAGTCATTCACTGTACTTCACCCTCAGCCATCACAGTGAGAGGCAAAAAGATATATTCAGTCTTTTCTCACATGGACAACATTCAATATTCATGACCATTCCTGAAATCATGGTCAGCTGTTGGTATATTTTAGGTTTTTTTTAAAGTTCTAATATGATCTATAGACATTACCTATCAGAACTGAAAGGAGTGACCATGGTGTAATGAATTTATGTAATGCTATAATCAGTTCTACTTTTTTTTTTTCATTTTCTTCTAGCTGAGGATTGCTCTCACCTTTTCAAAGAAATATCTGTATGAATCCAAGATGTTTTTATTGAGCACTAAAAAATAATTTAGAATCATTCTTGTTTAGACATGCATCATATTTTCACTATGCACATTATTTCGAATTTTCCACATTAAAATTCATAAACTGTGAAATCCTTTACAACGTAAAATAACTGAAATCCTACACAACACCATCTATAATGCTGCTGTTTCATTTGAGAAAGCACGCAGGATCACTCTTGAGGAGAAAAGACAACGCAGAATCGTGTCTTGCAGAATATACCACCTAAGGAGTCTTTCTGCTTTGCCTTTTGCAACGTACCTATCTCATATTGGCCTTTTTAGCCACCAGCGTGCTTGTAACAAATGTGGGTAGAGCCCTTCCCAAATCTTCATTCGTGAAGCCCAGCCATGACACAACATAAAACAACTACGTGCAAAATTTGTCCTATTGAGCTTTCAGCATCTATACAGTGAGCATGGGCTGTAGTCTCCATTTATAGGTGATGGAGACAAACAGGAATTTTGAGATGAATGATTCACTTGTTTTCTTTTCCTGCAAGGTAAAATGAATTGTGCAGTAGAAGCACTTATCACTCTCCACTAAACATAATAGCATTTTAGATGACTGTGTCAGATGTAGCAATAGATATTGTAGACAGAGCTAGATGAACTAACTTCATCTCTTGTCCAAGGCCTTTCTAAGACATCTGAGGTGGAAAGACTTCATCAGAGTTATACCAGGTCTTTGCTTATCATGCTAGTTAATAGGCTATCCATCCACTCTGAAAAATGACTTAAGCTGTTTTATGACGTATAAAGTATTCCAGAAAAAATTTAGCCTTCATTCACAGACAAACCACATTCTTAGTTCTTACTAATAGAATAGTGCTTGAGTTTTTTCCCTTGGTTGTTTTTTTGTTTGTTTGTTTGTTTTTTGTTTGTTTGTTTGGGTTTTTTTTTTGTTTTTGTTTTGTTTGGTTTGGTTTGGTTTGGTGTTGTTGTTGTTGTTGTTTTAATTCATATGTATAATAATCAAGGAGAAACATAAAACAGTGTAAATTTAAGTCATGAAACAGGATTAGTGAGTAGCCAGTATTCTAAAAATAAATACTGCTTTCTGTACAGTCGCAACTGCAAACAAGAAAATAGCTGAATTATGAAAATTCCAAAGATAATGACATTTTGAATTGTACAATGGACATATCATATCTTTTGAGATCAGTCCCTAAATCAACAAAGGAAAAGACTTTTTCTTTTAATCAACAAGCATTTTTTTGTGTTATGAAGAAAAATAAATTTGAAATCTAATGCAAGGATCATATCTAATCCCCCATTAACCCCTGTAAGAAATTTTAATGTCTATCTGAAGAATTGACAACCTTTACAGAATTTCCATTCAGAAAATAGAAAGTAAATCTTTCTGTAGCAGAAAAGAGTTTATGGTCTCATTAAAGGAGGAGAAGCCTGTAAGCATGACAGCTGACACACTCCACAGGGGATTCATCTTTATAAACACTTGTTTTCTGCTGGGGTTTGTGGAGTGTATAAGGAGAATTTTAAAGAAAGAAAAAATGGTTTCATAAAATCTTAGCAACTTAAAGCTTACTGAGAAGAAAATAAGATGGAAGAACCTCGTGGATCAAAATAATGGCAGTTTAAAAAAAAAGCAAAAGCAAAGCCTGAACAGGAAACCAAAGAAAACCAGAAGATTTTATTCCCCAGTTCTCATCAACAGGTGATGACTGGCTACTTCCCAGGAAGTGCAGCACATGTAATGGTTGTTCTGGAAGACAAACATCATGATGATGAATGCCTATCCCCCTCCTTTGTCTTAGCTTTTGTTGCTGAACAAACTCCATACGGCCTGGAATATCCCTTTGATCAGTTTGGGTCAGCTGCCCCAGCTGTTCCCTCTCCCAAGGTTTTGCCTGCCCCCAGCCTACTGGTGAGGGGGCAATGTTGGAGAGACAGTGTTACTGCTCTGCAGCACTGCTCAACAGTTGCCAAAATACTGGTGTGCTATCAACATCTTTCTAGCTATCAATGCAAAGTCCAACACTGTGATAGCTGCTATTAGGTCTCAGCCAGACCTAATATACCAGGTTAAATAAAACATTTAAACAAGTGTACTACTTCACAGGTGAATATAGACACATATTCCAATAAAATAATTCATAAAACTAAATTTCTTAGATCATTAAAATTTTGATGTTTCCTGCATTACTTAAAGTCATATCACTTGAGCTCTTATTCGAACAACTACCTTTGCTGAGATACCTACTTAAGTATCTATATCTACCCTGAAGTAATTTCAGATCTGCAAATTAGATACTCACACTTTTAAATCTCCTGGCGGACATTGCGTATTAGGTCTTTTCAAATCAAGCTTAACTGACTGTACCAGCACAGAATTGAATTAGAAACGCAGCTAGAGCATGAACTGCCAATCATTTAAATAACAGCCTCAGTCAAAGAAGGCTTCAGAACATGACTGTTGCAACTGATAGTGAATGACGGATTCTTCAGGCTCACATGTTCATAGGTAGGTTAAAGGAGACAGTATTGTGTGTTGATCTTGGCTGGTGGTCAGGTGCCCATCAAGCTGTTCTCTCACTCCCCACCTTCCCCCAAAAGGTACAAAACAAAATGAAAAATTTCATGGCTCAAGATAAAAACACTGAGTTAGTATATTTGAAAAACTATTTTTTTTGTCCTTGTAGAGAGCAAAAATTAACCAATTAGGAGAGAAACTATTCATGTGGTCACAAATCTCTTATAGTTCTCGGAGATTTCAAAGATATTTGCAAATCCATTTTTGGTTATTCTTGCAGCTAAAATTCTTCAGACCTTTGTTATGACTGATGTTACAGTTTTACTATTATTATTAATGTTATTGAAACTAAATATCTAATATATTCACATGCAAAATCTGTTTTCGGAATCAATACATACAATTAAAAATATCCTACTTAGAGATTTCTATTCACAACTTGAGATGCTTTTATTTCTAGCCTCAGTCATGTAAGCTAAGTATAGTTATCATTCTACTGCTGCCTGGTATCAGTCTTCCCTACTCTTGGCATTATAACGGACTCAAAAGTCTTAATTACTTGTATAATAAGTAGTACTGTCTCAAGAATCCATTGCAGGTTAATCATCTTAAAGTGGCACAATTCTAAATTGGTCTGGATTCAACAGCACTTTTTGGAACTTCTACACTTTTTTTACAACTTGAAATGAAATTACAACATGATATATATGATTGAATGCCATTAATACCAATTATTGCTCTGCTTATCTCCTAAACTGGCAATGACATACTGTGAGGGAGATGAGTGTGAAGCAGTTAAAAATTCCATGTAATATATGTCTAATAAATATACTGTTTTAATTAATCATTCTGCATAGATTTTTCACTTCATTCCAACAGTTTTCAAATGAAATTGTAAGAGTTGTAATGACTTTAAAATAGTAAACTTTAGTCTACACCAAGTATTAGTTATGCCATCATTAGTTATGTCTAATTTATTGGAAAAATGAACTATGGCATATTTATGAGTTTTTTTATTCATTTTTATTTCCTCACAGGTTTAATTACAAATTGAAAAATGAGGATAATATTTAAACATTAGACATTAAGTAGCCACAGTGTGTGTACACAGAGAAAGACACTAGCTTACTTATTAGCAGGAACTGTGGGAAATTCACTAAATTAATTTGTGAGAGAAGGAGGTCTATTTAAAGAAAATCTTCACAATGTAAAGATGAAAGAAAGAGGAAAGAAATATAATTTAATTCTTTAACATTGAAATATATTAATTTCATGGTAATTGTGGCTTTATTGGATTTTGGTTGTGATGTTTTTTTGTTTGTTTACTTTGAAATACCACATGAATCAAAACCAGAATTTGCCAGACAAGTGCCATATGTATTGCAGTATGAGATTGTTGACTTTCAGGTGAATTCTTAACCACAATTTACAATTAAGTAATACACTGGTTTTACTATATAATTACTATTTAGATATGCAAAATGATTCTCCACTTATATTTTCTCATAATTCATCTATTTTAGATTATTGCCATCAATTCAGATATATATGCAATGTACCTCCATTATTTACTCTTCTTTGTTAAATTGAAAACTGATTGAGTAATATATGAGGAAACATGTAAACATACACTGAATAGGAAAAAAAAAGCTTTTTCATGTCTGTTCCCATTGTGCTGGATTTTCTTTCACTGAATCACATTTTTCTTAAAAAATTTTCTCTTCTTTGGTATAAAATTAGTCAATTCCTTACATGTACTAGAAGCAATTTATTTTATGTCCATATCTACCTAATTTTTTTTCTGTTCTAAAGTGATATTTTCTTTAAATTACTTTGTTTTTTTTTAATTTATCCACTAGCCCTTTGGATAATAGCAGCCCTTAATTTGTAATTATGGTGATTTACTGAGAATCTCAGGAAATATATTGTTTCTTATTTACTCAAGTCAGCAAAAGCCTTCACATTTGAATATGACACTAATTAACTAAATACTTGCTATTTACCAGACTTTAGCATTGCATACTATCACTACTCAGAACTGAAATCTTTATATTTTGTACCAAAAACTCTTCAGACAGTCAGACAGGTGCAACAGGTTGAACAGAAAGGTTGTGCCATCTCTGTCCTACAATACTTTTAAGACCTGAAAGATCAGAGCAACATGGTCTGATATCCAAGCTGACTCTAATTTGAGGAGGAGTCAGACCTTCACAGCTCACTTCCAGTCTGACTTATTCTGTGCTTATATGATTTGCAGCTTAGATGACTCCATTTTAATATCAGTGCAACAACCTAAGGAAAAAAATCTAAAAATGCAATAAAATATTTTAGGATTTAGTGGTGGTGCTGAGACACTGCAGGAACTTGTGATTTTGTTGTTTTGGGGTTTTTGTGGTTTTTTTTTTTCCTTTTTTCCCCCAGGCCTTTCTAAAATAGTTGGTTTTCAATAGACTCCTTTTGTTGTCCAACAGATATTCATTATAACCTTCGTTCTATATATGTAGCGATGTTTATTTTATACACATGAGGCAGAATTAATTTGACCTAAATTTGGTCTTCTGAAATAC